>NC_057404.1:30606915-30932650 GCF_019320065.1 Cervus canadensis
TTATGAACAGTCTGCCTAGAACAAGTCATTTGAATAATAATGTAAGTGGAATCTATAACTTAGGTTAGGCAAACAATAGTTTTGATGTTTTTCATTTGTTTCAAAGAAAAAGAAGTAGACAAAAATTTTTTTTAATTTATTTAGAACCTAAAGATTACACTGCTTTCTTCAATTTAAGTCTGAATTTGGTAATAAGGGGTTCATGATCTAAGCCACGGTCAGCTCCCAGTCTTTTTTGCTGAGTGTATAGAGCTTCTCCATCTTTGGCTGCAAAGAATATAATCGGTCTGATTTTGGTGTTGACCATCTGGTGATATCCATGTGTAGTCTTCTCTTGTGTTGTTGGAATAGGGTGTTTGCTATGACCAGTGTATTCTCTTGGCAAAACTCTGTCAGCCTTTGCCCTGCTTCATTCTGTACTCCATGGCCAAATTTTCCTGTTACTCCAAGTGTTTCTTGACTTGCTACTTTTGCACTCCAGTCCCCTATAATGAAAAGGACATTTTCTCTAGAAGGTCTTGTAGGTCTTCACAGAACCATTCAACTTCAGCTTCTTCTTCATTTCTGGTCCTGGCATAGACTTGGATTATTGTGATATTGAATGGTTTGCCTTGGAAATGAACAGCTATCATTCTGTCATTTTTGAGGCTGCATCCAAGTACTGCATTTCGGACTCTTTCGTTGACTGTGATGGCTACTCCATTTCTTCTAAGGGATTCTTGCCCACAGTAATAAATATAATGGTCATCTGAGTTAAATTCACCCATTCCAGTCCATTTTAGTTTGCTAATTCCTAAAATGTCGATGTTCATTCTTGCCTTCTGTTTGACCCCTTCCAATTTGCCTTGATTCATGGACCTAACATTCCAGGTTCCTATGCAATACTGCTCTTTACAGCATCGGACCTTGCTTCCATCACCAGTCACATCCGCAACTGGGTGTTGTTGTTGCTTTGGCTCCATCCCTTCATTCTTCCTGGAGTTATTTCTCCACTGATCTCCAGTAGCATATTGGGTAGGTACTTACCTGAGGAGATCGTCTTTCAGTGTCCTATCTTTTTGCCTTTTGATACTGTTCATAAGTTCTCAAGGGGCAAGAATGGTGAAGTGGTTTGCCATTCCCTTCTCCAGTGGACCACATTTTGTCAGAACTCTCCACCATGACCCGTCCATCTTGGGTGGCCCTACACGGCATGGCTCATAGTTTCATGGAGTTAGACAAGGCTGTGGTCCATATGATCAAACTGGTTAGTTTTCTGTGACTGTGGGAAAACCACTAGACTATTAAGGTATGGCCTAAATCAAATTCCTTACGATTATACAGTGGAAGTGAGAAATAGATTCAAGGGATTAGATCTGATAGACAGAGTGCCTGAAGAACTATGGGTAGAGGTTCGTGACATTGGACAGGAAACAGGGATCAAGACTATCCCCAAGAAAAAGAAATATAAAAAATCAAAATGATTGTCTGAGGAGGCCTTACAAATAGCTGAGAAGAGAAGAGAAGTGAAAAGCAAAAGGGGAAAAGATATACCCATTTGAATGCAGAGTTCCAAAAAATAGCAAGAAGAGATAACAAAGCCTTCCTCAGTGATCAGTGCAAGGAAACAGAGGAAAACAATAGAATGGGAAAGACTAGAGATCTCTTCAAGAAAACTAGAGGTACCAAGGGAACATTTCATGCAAAGATGGGTGCAATAAGGGACAGAAATGATATGGACCTAACAGAAGCAGAAGATATTAAGAAGAGGTGGCAAGAATACACAGAATAAATGCAAAAAAGGTCTTCACAACCCAGATAATCATGATGGCGTGATCACCAAAATAGAGCCAGACATCCTGGAATGTGAAGTCAAATGGGCCTTAGGAAGCATCACTACGAGCAAAGCTAGTGGAGGTGATGGAATTCCAGATGAGCTATTTCAAAACTTAAAAGAGCATGCTGTGAAAGGGCTGCACTCAGTATGCCAGCAAATTTGGAAAACTCAGCAATGGCCACAGGACCTGAAAGATCAGCTTTCATTCTGGTCCCAAAGGAAGGCAATGCCAAAGAATGTTTAGACTACTGCACAATTGCACTCATCTCACACACTAGCAAAGTAATGCTCTAAAAACTTCAAGCCAGGCTTCAATAGTACATGAACTGTGAAATTCCTGATATTCAAGCTGGATTTAGAAAAGGCAGAGGAACCAGAGATCAAATTGCCAACATCCATTGGATCATTGAAAAAGCAAGAGAGTTCCAGAAGAACATCTGTTTCTGCTTTATTGACTATGCCAAAGCCTTTGACTGTGTGGATTACAACAAACTGGAAAATTCTTCAAGAGATGGTAATACCAGACCACCTCACCTGCCTCCTGAAAAATCTGTATGCAGATCCGGAAGCAACAATTAGAACTGGACATAGAGTAACAGACTGGTTCCAAATAGGGAAAGGAGTACATCAAGGATGTATATTGTCTCCCTGCTTATTTAACTTATATGCAGAGTACATCATGAGAAACGCAGAACTGGAGGAAGCACAAACTGGAATCAAGATTACTGAGAGAGATATAAATAACCTCAGATATGCAGATGAAACCACCCTTACTACAGAAAGCGAAGAAGAACTAAAGAGCCTCTTGATAAAAGTGAAAAAGGAGAGTGAAAAAGTTGTCTTAAAGTTCAACATTCAGGAAACTAAGATCATGGCATCTTGTCCCATCACTTCATGGCAAATAGTTGGGGGAACAGTGGAAACAGTGACAGACTTTATTTTTTGGGGCTCCTAAATCACTGCAGATGGTGACTGCAGCCAGGAAGTTAAAAGATGCTTACTCCTTCGAAGAAAATTTATGACCACCCTAGACAGCATATTAAAAAGTAGAGACATTATTTTGCCAACAAAAGTCCATCTAGTCAAGGCTAAGGTTTTTCCAGTAGTCAAGTATGGATTTGAGAGAGCTGAGCATTGAAGAATTGATGCTTTTGAACTGTGGTGTCGTAAAAGACTCTTGAGAGTCCAGTGGACTGTAAGAAGATTCAACCAGTCAATCGTAAAGGAAATCAGCCCTGAATATTCATTGGAAGGACTGAGGCTGAAGCTGAAACTCCAATACTTTGACCACCTGATGTGAGCAACTGACCGATTTGAAAAGACCCTGATGCTGGGCAAGACTGAAGGCGGGAGGAGAAGGGGACGGCAAAGAATGAGATGGTTGGATGGCATCACGGGCTCAATCAACATGAGTTCAAGTAAACTCCGTGAATTGGTGATGGACAGGGAGACCTGACATGCTGCAGTCCATGGCGTCACAAAGAGTAGGACACAACTGAGTGATTAAACTGAAGTGAACTGGTTCTACTGCAAGTACAGAATTTTTCATTTTATTTAATTTTATTTATTTTGTGGGACTGCTTCTGCTCTCAAATATAGCTGTGGGAATTTTAGTGCATTATTGGTTTGTCAGCCTTTTATATAGCTATCATTTTAAAGTGCTTACATACTTCTAATATTTACATAAATTATCCTACTTAATGCCTGTTGGTTTTTGTTTTAATCAGCTTATGTTGCTATAAGTAAATACCATAGATGTGGTAGCTTAAATGATACATATTTATTCTCATTGTTCTGGAGGCTAGGAGGGTCATGATCAAGGTACCAGCAATATTGATCCCTTCCATCTCTTCCTGGCACACAGGCAGCCTCGTTCTTATTCTGTCCTCTTATGCTGGACAGAGAAAGAGAGAAAAAACTCTAGTCTTTCTGTCTCTTCTCAGTAGGACACTAATTCCATTATGAGAACCCCACCCTCATGACCTCAGTTACCCCCCTAAGGCACCACTTCCAAATACCATCACATCAGTGGTTAGCCTTCAACATGTGAACTGGGGGACAGTCATTCAAGCCATAATAGTCTCATGTTTAGAATAAAGTCCCTTCATTAGAAATTAAAAAAAATTTATATTTCATATTTTATTTCTAATGGTATCTGTATGTATTTATAAAACATTATTCTGAAGCTATTAGTTTATTAAATTTATCACCTGCATATTCAAAGAAATAAAAATATGTTTTACATTGTTATGTATAATAAAAATGTTGGTTTTTACTACTGATTTGATAGTCATCTATTTTTCTTTAAATAACATAATTGAGTAATCCAGTTGTTTATGAAGGCATGGATGTCTAAAAGGAAAATATGTTTTCATTGATTCATTTATACTGTCTTACAATTTTATACTTGAATTGGTAGGAATAAAAAAGTCTACTCTGTATATCCTATTCTTTCTTTTCTTCCCAACTAGAGAGATAAAGTGGTAAAACCCTTTTAACAGATAAAGTGATTGTATTTAGAAAATGTCAGGCACTAAAAGAAACAAAGAAGTGGAACAAAATTGACTTTTTAAAAAGTGAGGTGGTATCTTGAATGTAAACAGCTTCTAAATATGTTGTGTTAGGCCCTAGCTCTTGATGTAGTTTAGTTATTTTAAAGATTTTAAATTTTGTGCCAATTTCATTGGTTCCAGTATTGGAATGGGAATTTGGATTTCATTTGGAAACCAACAGATATTAATAATACTTTTTTTTTTTCTTATTCCACATAGTTCTTTGTGTGATGTATCCTCTGGTTTCCTATTATTATTTCTACATTAATGCGACTTAAATTTGGTATCAGGGAGCTATTCAAAGGCATCATTATTGTTGGCAATTGGTAGGAGCTAAAACATATAATTGGTATAAATTTTGCCTAGATGGTCCCCTGACTTTTTGTCTTTATTTATTTATTTATTTTTGACTTTTTGTCTTTAAATCCCAGGCACTGTAAGGCTAAAGCAAGAAATTCTACAATTCGACTCATAAATTTTCGTTCTACAGTTACTTTGCAGTCTGAAAACATTTAGCTTCAAAGTAAAAATTTTACTAATGTAGGATTATAATTAGAGCTTTCTTTTTGAATCAGCATATTATTTAGTAAAGTTTCAGTGATTCATAAAAGTGTTGAGAGAAAACATTTCAAACTTTATATCAATTACTTTTTACTGTCATAATTAAGACAAGTTTTGATAGGTGATGGGTGAAAGGCTTATCAAATATATTTATTATTTATTGATAACCATATTATACATATATGTTAATATGCAAAATTTCTCACAGAAAATGTCAAGTATAACTCACATTCACTACTGGAACAAAATGCAAATTGTCAGTGTTATTTGAAAAATTGACTAGAAATTATAACTCTTTAATGGCAGATAAGTTAATCTATCACCAAACTGCTTTCATACTTGAAAATCTTTTCGTATTTGCACTTTAAGTTTTTGTAGTTTTCCAACATTTTTATTGTTGTGTTGCAAATAAAATGAAGCCTCAAATCATTCTCTAATCTCAAGAACATCCTGGCAGAATTACTGTGACTTGTCTGTTAAATTGATTTCCTCTTAAAGAAAAGTAGGCTTTTCTTACTGTGTTAAGAAAATGATTTTATCTATTAGCTGTCTTTCCTTGTGAAGATCCTTTCTTTTTATGACACAAAAGCAAAAATATTGTCTTTCCTCCCAAGTTTTTATATCCTATTTTATTCACTAATCAATAATATGTATTCCAAACAAAGTGAAATGTAACCTGAACAGAGTAATTTTAAAAAATGGATATAAAATAGGCAAATATTTTTTAATACTACCAGTTGCCTATATTTTAACTTTCAGCACATGCATCGCTTAATTTTATGATGCTTTCTGCCTTTAATAAAAGTAATTGATGGTGGACTTATATACTGAATCACTATATTGTAAGATAGGAACTCAGAATATTTACAATGTAATTTTGAAAGCTACTAATAAACTTTAGGCAAACAGATTTCCTTAGGACACTAAAAATACTTGTGGGGTTTGAACTGGGTACTTTGTTGTGTCTCTTACTGTTAATGATGATGGTTAGGTTTGTTTGTTATTGTTTTAAAATGATTACTCAAGCTTAGGATACAGCTAAGTGCTTTTCCACATCATTCCCAGTATTTTTTAAGTTAGACTCTATTGAACCTAAGTGACATCTATACTGAATGGAAAAACAGTTGCTGGTTCTGCATTTGTTTTTAATGATAGCCTGTTGAGCTGTAGTGTTTTATAATTAGAATATTTCCAGTGAAAACAAAACATTAGAGGTTAAGCCAGACATTGTAGTTGACCTGAAATTGAACTAGCATTATTTCTGTAGTAGCAAAAAAGAAATTAGAATGTCTTGCGTGCATAGCTCACATAATTAAAGGAATGATTTTAAATATTGAATGTACTCTTAAAGGTATCTTAGATTGGGTCAGCAGAAACTTCAACATGCCTTCAATATATGTAAAAATGTGATAACTTTCATCTCTTGATCAGTGAAATGTGGACTGTGCTTCTTAAACACTACTTAACAAGATATGGTATGGTAAAATTTGGTAAATTATGAATGACATGAATGTCTTCAGAGTGAGAGAGTATGGGGTACATAGTTTATTTATTTTTTTTCTATTGTAGTTAGTTCACCAGGTTTAACTTCTAATATTTATATGAGGCCAAAATCTTAAATATTAAATGATTGTAAGGTTAATTTTTACATCAGGTTAAAAAAAGTATGAAGAAAATTTTAAAAAGAAATATTTTTCTTAGAACTAACCAGAAGAGCCATTCAGTTCTGATGGCATGCCCTCATAATTTTTCATTTACATCTGATCTGAAATATGTTTTATATTTTTATCTGTTCCTTCACATTGTGACTTTTCAATCTGATCAAAGTTGTAGGTGTATTATTCCTTGGGGGTCATGATGGTTACAAAATATTATTTGAAGTATTATTTTGTTAGAAGATCTGGTTAATAACGTTTTCATGATAAAAATATAAGTCATAGAAAATTTGCATTGAGATTCATTAGATAAACCTGAATACTTAAACCTTTTGCTGTAATTATGCAGTACCCTGTATGCCACACAGTATTTTGAAGTACTATACTTTTGCACTCTGCTTCATAAAAATAGCTCATCTGATATATTCCTTTTTGCTAGATGCTGTTATGTCCATCTCTTTAATACGCTTCTTGTTCATTATAAGTGCTGTTAGCCATACTGCCTAATGAAAGGTACCTCATATGTAGCCTGATTACTGCTCTAATGTTTTCCAGACGTGCTTGATGATGAGCTTGGCATATGAAACAATTTTCTACAGTAATAAAACTAATTAAAGTAGGCAGTCATCCACATACCACTTTCTAATGAATTATAATAAGCTCATTAATCTCTCCCACTCCTATTCCAAAAAATTCATTGATAGGCCTGCTTGTAAGAGTAAAATTCTCAGCATTAAAAATGGACAGCTATTGCAGAATCAAAAAAGACTGTGGATTTAAGCTAAAAAAATCACAAATGGCTGATCAATACTTTAAATGAAATGTATGGCTTCTAAACTCTGCCCAGATTACTTATTGACAAGATCATTTTCTATTTGAGTTCTCCTATAATTTATTTAACAAAGGAAAAATGATCCTTTGTATGGTAATAACTCTTCAGCACCTTGAAGACTAAAATTGAATGAACCCACTCCACATTTTTTCCTGGTGATCATATAAGAATGATGAATTGAGTACTTGAGATCAAGTGATAAAAAACACACCCTGTTTTCACTCCAGAGAGTGCTAAAGTATCTGCTCAGTATATCAAAGCATAATAATTATTTTTTGTTAACTCATTCAAGTTTGTGAGACACTTGATGAAGCATCTTAAGAATTGTTATTCCTTTCAGTTACAAACAGATTGGCAATGTAGACCTATTGTTTTAGAGATAATTTTTACTGTGAAAGAGATTAGAATGTTAAACATAGTGCATGGAGAGACAGTTTCTGAACTACAAATGTTAATAGTAAGAAAATATTTTTGGTGGTGTTTATTCTATCTTCATTATAATTTAATGTTTTAAAAATGTAGCTCATTCCATTCTTAAAGCTAATTACTGCTATAATACACATAGGAACTTGCCCCTTAAGAATTTAAACTAGAAATGTAGATTTCAGAATTCATACAGAATATTTGTAACAGGTTAACTGAAAATAGGCACATTTTAATATATGATATCAACATATTCAAAATTGTTATTTACATTTGTGAGTTTTTAGTTGCTATTTCATAGTTCTTTAGAAAAGAAGAGGTTAGATATTCTGTGAAAAGTATTTTCTTTTACAAAACAGATGTTTAAAAGTCTGACAGTTTTGTTAGGTAGAAGGTTAGTAAACTTGCCCCCGAGTAGAATGTCTCTCAGGCTGGGTTCAGCTATTAATCTGGTGGCCAGTTGCTATTTTATGTGATAATGAGTTGGTTCTGTGCTGTGAACAGTAGTTAGGGGCTGGACTTTTGGTACAGGCTCCTCCACTATCTAGCTGCATGGTCTTGAGAAAGTAATTTATCCACATGTTGGTCAGTATTTTCACAAAATGTGAAAATTAGGTGAGAACAGTGCACTCCATGCTGTCAAAAGTGCCACCGATAGTAAATTTGATATTTTATGTAATTTTAATACAAATGTTAAAAAATGTTGTATGAGGTAAGACAGTTTCCCTTTTTAATTCCAATTCAGTTCTTTTGAAATCAAGGTGATACATTTTATAGCATCTAGGTGCCATAAGTCCTTAATATTTCTCTGACATTTTATTGGCATAGCAGTGGGTCTCCTTGTAGTTTCTAAGAGACAGAGAAACATTCTGGTGAAAAGAAGAATGCTGCATGTAAGTCTCATTAAGAGAAGTAAATTTTTGGAAAGTTGTATCAAAGATAACAGAAAATTAAATAAGAGCTTTATGAAAATTTTCAGAACTCCAACTCACCTTTTTTTTGAACAGAAATCCCTGTTTGAAAAAGAATTGCTCCAATTAGTAGATCTAATTAATGGTACCTATTAAGAGTTAGCTATATTTTGAATAAACTGTAATGATGTGCTTTAATGCTAATAGGAAATACAACGTCATCATAACATCCAACATTTGCGTAATGCTATATGTTGTTGTTCAGTCCCTAAGTCGTGTCTGATTCTTTATGACCCTGTGGACTGCAGCATACCAGGCTTCCCTGTCCTTCACTATCTCCCAGAGTTTGCTTGAACTCATGTCTGTTGAGTTAGTGATGCCATCCAACCATCTCATCCTCTGTTGCCCCTAAATAACTAATATTTATTGAGTGCTTGCAAGGCTGGCACTCCTTCTAAATGATTTATATATATTAACGCATATTAGTCTTCATCATTCATTTTAATGTTTACAGCAACCACATAAATTAAGCACTAATATTTGTCTCATTTTTCACATGAGGAAACTGAAGTACCAAGATATAAAGGAATTTGAGAAAGGTCAGACTGCTAGTAAGTAATGAAGTTTTTTAATTCTGTAACTATCCAAGTATCCCCATAGATTTCTATTCCTTATTGTTCTCTATCCTGCCACCCCTAGTAAGCTTTAGTTAACTGATTTTTCTCAGCTCTCAACTAGAAGCTTGTTTCTTTCAAAATTATTTACGCAGTGTCTGGCATGGGGTAGGCACTCAAAAAGAAACATATGAATGGATTAAGTAATCAATAAATCTCTAATGTTAAAGACAACTTAAAAAGTGCCTCTGCACGTAACCTGCTAGACTCTGAGTCCTCAATTTAGCGCTTCCTATTATCCCTCCCTTATGTAATTTCCTCCTGATAACTTGTCACCATTTCTGTTATTAATCTTGGATAATTTGGAATCAAAGCACTGTACTTTGATGTCAAAATGTATAGGCTCAGTTGAAAACCCCATTACTTAACTCTGTTCACTACTTAAGCATGTGATATTAGAAGATTTATTTAAACCTCACTCAAGTTTAAGCATTTTCAATCTGTGCATTATTGATACTAATATTCACAGTATCTATCCAGCAGAATTATTGTACTATCCAAATTAAATGTACTTAAAACACCTAAAAATGATTGATATATGATTTATGAAAGAGACAATACAGAAGACATCCTGGAATGTGAAGTGAAGTGGGCATTAGGAAGCATTGTTATGAACAAAGCAAGTGGAGGTGATAGAATTCCACTGCGCTATTTCAAATCCTGAAAGATGATGCTATTAAAGTGTTGTACTCAATATGCCAGCAAATTTGGAAAACTCCCCAGTGGTCAAGGGATGAGAAAAGGTCAGTTTGCATTCCAGTTCTAAAGAAAGGCTATGCCAAATACTAAAGAATGTTCAAACTACTGAACAATTATGCTAATTTCCCATGCTAGCAAGGGAATGATCAAAATCCTTCAACCTAGGCTTCAGGAGCACATGAGCTGAGAACTTTTGTATGTACAGGCTGGATTTAGAAAAGGCAGAGGAATCAGAGATCAAATTGCCAACATCTGCTGGATCACAGAGAATGAAAGGGGATTTTAAAAAAAGGAAAAAGCATCTGCTTCCTTGACTACGCAAAAGCCTTTGACTGTGTGGATCACAACAAACTGTGGAAAGTTCTTAAAGAGATGGTAATACCAGACCACCTTACCTGTCCCTTGAGAAACCTGTATGCAGAACAAGAAGCAATAGTTATAACCTTGCATAGAACAATTGACTGGTTCAAAATTGAGAAAGGAATATGTCAAGACTCTTTATTGTCACGCTGCTGATTTAACTTCAGTGCAGAGTACATCATGTGAAATGCCAGGCTGGATGACTCACAAGCTGGAATCAAGATTGCCAAGAGAAATTTCAACAACCTCAGATTTGCAGATGTACCACTTTAATGATAAAAGTGAAGAGGAAATAAAGAACCTCTTGATGAAGCTGAAAGTGGAGAGTGAAAAACTGGCTTAAAACTCAACATCAGAAAACTAAGATGTCCCATCAGTTTTTCACTTCAGTCACTCAGTCGTGTCTGACTCTTTGCAACCCCATGGACTGCAGCACACCAGGCCTCCTTGTCCATCACCAGCTCTCGGAGCTTACTTAAATTTATGTACATTGAGTTGGTGATGCCATCCGCCCATCTTACCTCTGTTGTCCCCTACACCTCCAGCCTTCAAACTTTCCCAGCACAGGGTCTTTTGAAATGAGTAAATTCTTCGCATAAGGTGGCCAAAGTATTGGAGTTTCAGCTTCAGCATCAGTCCTTCCAATGAACATTCAGGAATGATTTCCTTTAGGATAGATTGGTTAGATCTCCTTGCAGTCCAAGGGACTCTCAAGAGTCTTCTCCAACACCACAGTTCAAAAGCATCAATTCTTCGGTGTTCAGCTTTCTTTATAGTCCAACTCTCACATCCATACATGACTACTGGAAAAACCATAGCTTTACTAGATGGACCTTTGTTGGCAAAATAATGTCTCTGCTTTTTAATATGCTATCTAGGTTGGTCATAGCTTTTCTTCCAAGGAACAAGCGTCTTTTAATTTCATGGCTGCAATCACCATCTGCACTGATTTGGAGCCCCAAAAGATAAAGTCTCTCACTGTGTCCATTGTTCCCCCTTCTATTTGCCATGAAGTGATGGGACCAGATGCCATGATCTTAGTTTTCTGAATGTTGAGTTTTAACCCAACTTTTCCACTTTCCTCTTTCATTTTCATCAAGAGGCTCTTTAGTTCTTCTTCGCTTTCTGCCATAAAGGATGGTGTCATCTGCATATCTGAGGTTATTGATGTTTCTTCTGGCAATCCTGATTCCAGCTTGTGCTTCATCCAGCCCCTCGTTTCTCATGATGTACTCTGCATATAAGTTAAATAAGCAGGGTGACAATATACAGCCTTGATGTGCTACTTACACAATTTGGAACCAGTCTGTTATCCATGTCCAGTTCTAACTGTTGCTTCTTGACCTGCATACAGATTTCTCAAGAGGCAGGTCAGGTGGTCTGGTATTCCCATCTCTTTAAGAATTTCCCACAGTTTATTGTGATCCACACAGTCAAAGGCTTTGGCATAGTCAATAAAGCAAAAGTAGATGTTTTTCTGGAACTCTCTTGCTTTTTTGATGATCCAAAGGACGTTGGCAATTTGATCTCTGGTTCCTCTGCCTTTTCTAAAACCAGCTTGAACATTTGGAAGTTCACGGTCACTTACTGTTGAAGCTTGGTTTGGAGAATTTTTAGCATTACTTTGCTACCATGTGGGATGAGTACAATTGTGCAGTAGTCTGAACATTCTTTGGCCTTGCCTTTCTTTGGGATTGGAATGAAAACGGACCTTTCGAGTCCTGTGGCCATTGCTGAGTTTTCAAAATTTGCTGGCATGTTGAATGTAGCACTTTCACACCATCATCTTTTAGGATTTGAAATAGCTCAGCCGAGACTCCATCGCCTCCACTAGCTTTGCTTCACATTGCAGGATGTCTGCCTCTAGGTGAATGATCACACCATCATGGTTATCTGGATCATTAAGATCTTTTTTGTATAGTTCTTCTATGTATTCTTGCCACCTCTTCTTAATATCTTCTGCTTTATTATGTCTATACTATTTCTGTCCTTTATTGTGCCCATCTGTGCATGAAATGTTCCCTTGGTATCTCTAATTTTCTTGAAGAGATCTCTAGTCTTTCCCATTCTTTTGTTTTCCTCTGTTCCTTTGCATTGATCACTGAGGAAGGCTTTCTTATCTCTCCTTGCTATTCTTTGGAACTCTGCATTCAAATGTGTATATTTTTCCTTTTCTCCTCTGCCCTTTGCTTCTCTTCTTTTCTCAGTTATTTGTAAGGTCTCCTTAGACAACCATTTTGCCTTTTTGCATTTCTTTTTCTTGAGGTTGGTCTTGATCACTGCCTCCTGTCAATGTCCCAAACTTCCATCCATAGTTCTTCAGGCTTTCTGTCTCTCCAATGTAATCCCTTGATTTTTCACTTTCATTGTATAATCATAAGAGATTTGATTTAGTGATGTCCCATCACTTCATGGCAAATAAATGGGGGGGGGGGTGAAAACAATAACAGATTTTATTTTCTTGGACTCCTAAATCACTGTGAATGGTGACTGCAGCCATGAAATTGAAAGACACTTGCTCCTTGGAAGAAAAGCTATGGCAAACTCAGACAACTTATCAAAAAGCAGAGACATCACTTTGCCCACCAAGGTCTATCTAGTCAAAGCTATGTTTTTTCCAGTAGTCATGTACGAATGTATGTGTTGAACTGTGAAGAAAGCTGAGCCCCAAAGAATTGGTGCTTTCGAACTGTGATGTTGGAGAAGACTCTTGAGAGTCCTTTGGACAGCAAGGACATCAAACCCATCAATCCTAAAAGAAAACAACCCTGAATATTCATTGGAAGGACTGATGCTGAAGCTGAAGCTCCAATATTTGGCCACCTAATGCAAAGAGCCAACTCATTGGAAAAGACCCTGATGCTGGGAAAGCTTGAAAGCAAGAGAAGCAGGTGGCAGAGAATGAGATGGTTAGATAGCATCACCAACTCAATGGGCATGAGCTTGAGCAAACTCCAGGAGGTTGTGGACTATAGGAAAGCCTGGCCTGCTCTAGTCCATAGTGTTGCAAATAATTGAATGTGACCTAATTTAAATCAGATGATTTATCCAAAGTGCCTGACATAAAATTACAACAAAGTACATGTTAGGTGCTTCTTTTAGTAATAGTTTTTCTTTCCTTTAAATTTTCCTCAGTTTTTGGTTTTATATATTGGTGGGGAAAGGGAGATAATTCATGGCCTCCTGAGTGAATACATTTATTAGACTATTTTCACGTCGTCCTCTTTAAAATATAAGCACTGTTTTTGCTTGATAAAAGTATAACTCAAATTATATTGTCTTGAGCACTATGCTTCTTAAAGTTACTATCATAAGAAGTAGAAAATTCAGGTCTAGTTGCTGCGAGTTTTTAGTGCTGCAAGTTTCTTTTGAACACAATATTACTCTGAGACCACACCACGTTTGCCATAGATCCAGTAGGTTACATTATTGCTAAATATGTTTCAATAAATATTTTTATTTTCATGTATTTTTTCTAGGATATTGCACCTTTAACACTTCAAACACATTAATGAAAATCACACAAAACCACTAACAAAACAACTCTAATAAAATGAATGTCATAATTTTGTGTATTTTCAGATTTTTGATAAGTATATATTTAATTTAGAATTTTAAAATGTGTATTTTTCATGGCATTCCATAGACTTTGTAACCATCATTTTAAAAAATGCATAATATTTCATTGATTTACCATTGTTTAGTAAGAATTCTTCAATTGTATACTTAGGTTGCCTTCAGTATTTCAACATTATAATGTTGGGTTTGTGTGGCATGACTGCTTATATTCAGTCTTAAAGGATGTTTTTCTTTAACTAGCAGGGCTGGTATGGGGTGAGGATGGGGTATTAATATCAGGGCATTTATTCACATTTTCTCCCATGCCTGGAGTTCATTGCTTTTCTTACCATATTTTGATTACATGTGAAAAAGAATTTGAACAATTGTATGTCTCCATGAACTTTATCACATATTGGTTATCAGTTGAAGTGACTTTGATGAAACTGACTTGTCTAGAAATTTTGATCAATGTTGAGTTGGTAGAATGTGGTGCTGTTTCTAAGTGTGTGGTTGTGACTGCCCTGGCATCTGCACAGAAGGCATGACAAAAGCCTCTGGAGCTTGTCTGAATGATAGGTGAGTCAGACATAAAGGCAAAAATACTACTACACACATAGACTTCAGTGGATGCCTGGGTCTCTCCCCATGCTCAAGAATCAGATAGTGACTCAATATGCAAGTATGAGAATGCTTTGTGATTATAATGCAAAGGAATAAAGAACTACTGCTACATTAGATATGCAGAGAAGCCCATATTAGCATAATAACCTTAGGTTAGAAATAAAAATAGGCACTTGAAAGTGTTTTAAGGATAGGAAACATAGTAGAAAAAGGTCATGGTTTATGTACTCTCTTTTCTGTCCTTTTTATTTGTTCATTTAGTAATTATTAAAAAGTTGTATATCAATTCAGTTACATATAATCTATAAGAAGGTCTGGTATTTGAAAATTATGTTATGTCTGTGTGTGAGTTTTCTAGGGCTGCTGTAATAAGTACCACAAACTGAGTAGCTTAAATGACAGAGATTTATTGTCTCAGAGTCCAGAGATCAAGATGTCAGCAGAACTGTGCTCCCTTTGAAGGCGCTAAGAAAGGATCTGCCCCAGGTCTCTCTCCTAGTTATTGGTAGTTTCTTGTTTTGTGACAGCATAGTTTCAGCCTTCACATGGTGTTCCTTTCTTATGCATTATTCTGAGTCCAATTCTCTCCTTTTAGTAAATACACCGGTCTTATTGCATTAGGGGCCTGTTCTGTTTGAGTGTTTCTTAACCAGTTATATCTGCAGTGACTCTGTTTCTAATACTAGAGGTTAGTTATTTCAATATATGAACTTTAAGGGGACACATTCAGTTTTTAACAACCTGTTACATGATTCAAGTTGTTTACAAAGAGGATATTTTTTTTATTATCGAAACATCATCAAGAAAAGGTTATTTCATTTCCTTCTGTTCATAGGTACTTCTCTGCCTACAGATAGCTAGTTTCTCCTCCTATGTACTGGATCTCATTCCTTAGCTCTTGAAGGTTATTCCATTCGTAGTTATTCCCTCTTTCACCTGTATTTGTTTAACTTCTCCATTCTTATCGAATCCTTCTCATTAGTCTTTTTACCTGTTCAATGTTTACATGTAATGTACATGCACAGCACATCTCAATTCTATTAGCTACTGTACTTCATTCTTGGAAGAAGCTTTGATTTTGCAAGTGTGTAATTTATAACTCCTTATTTCTCCCTCATCTTCAGTTTGCTTCTGAGTCCACTGTAGTCTAAAGTCTGCTTCTAACACACCACCTGAGACTGATTTGTTAAATATCCATGGTGACTGATATTTTTGATAAGCCCTTAATTCACTTCATCTTTGTTGCATTCAACATCATTGACCACCTTCTCTTTCTAAAACTTATTTCCTGCCAGGTCTGTTATGCCACCACACTTTCTTCATTTACAGTTTTCTTCACAATCACTTCTTTTCCTCTCAATTATTGATTTACCGCTACATCAATGTACTCAGTTCAGTTCAGTTCAGTCGCTCAGTCGTGTCCGACTCTTTGCGACCCCATGAATTGCAGCACGCCAGGCCTCCCTGTCCATCACCAACTCCCAGAGGCTACCCAAACCCATGTGCATCAAGTCAGTGATGCCATCCAGTCATCTCATCCTCTGTTGTCCCCTTCTCCTTCTGCCCCCGATCCTTCCCAGATTAGGGTCTTTTCCAGTGAGTCAACTCTTCCCATGAGGTGGCCAAAGTATTGGAGTTTCAGCTTCAGCATCAGTCCTTCCAAAATGAACACCCAGGACTGATATCCTTTAGGATGGACTGGTTGGATCTCCTTGCAGTCCAAGGGACTCTCAAGAGTCTTCTCCAACACCACAGTTCCAAAGCATCAATTCTTCGGTGTTCAGCTTTCTTCACAGTCCAACTCACATCCATACATGACCATTGGAAAAACCATAGCCTTGACTAGATGGACTTTTGTTGGCAAAGTAATGTCTCTGCTTTTTAATATGCTATCCAGGATGGTCATAACTTTCCTTCCAAGGAGTAAGCATCTTTTAATTTCATGGCTGCAATCACCATCTGCAGTGATTTTGGACCCCCCAAAAATAAAGTCAGCCACTGTTTCCACTGTTTCCCCATCTATTTCCCATGAAGTGATGGGACCAGATGCCATGATCTTAGTTTTCTTAAGGTTGAGCTTTAAGCCAACTTTTTCACTCTCCTCCTTCACTTTCATCAAGAGGCTTTTTAGTTCCTCTTCACTTTCTGCCATAAGGGTGGTGTCGTCTGCATATCTGAGGTTATTGATATTTCTCCCAGCAAATTTGATTCCAGCTTGTGCTTCATCCAGCCCCTCGTTTCTCATGATGTACTCTGCATATAAGTTAAATAAGCAAGGTGACAATATACAGCCTTGACATATTCCTTTCTTTATTTGGAATCAGTCTGTTGTTCCATGTCTGGTTCTAACTGTTGCTTCCTGACCTGCATACAGGTTTATCAAGAGGCATGTCAGGTGGTCTGGTATTCCCATCTCCTTCAGAATTTTCCACAGTTTATTGTGATCCACACAGTCAAAGGCTTTGGCATAGTCAATAAAGCAGAAATAGATGTTCTTCTGGAACTCTCTTGCTTTTTATATGATCCAGCGGATGTTGGCAGTTTGATCTCTGGTTCCTCTGCCTTTTCCAAAACCAGCTTGAACATCTGGAAGTTCATGGTTCACGTATTGCTGAAGCCTGCCTTGGAGAATTTGGAGCATTACTTTACTAGCGTGTGAGATGAGTGCAATTGTGCGGTAGTTTGAGCATTCTTTGGCATTGCCTTTCTTAGGGATTGGAATGAAAACTGACCTTTTCCAGTCCTGTGGCCACTGCTGAGTTTTCCAAATTTGCTGGCATATTGAGTGCAGCACTTTTACAGCATCATCTTTCAGGATTTGAAATAGCTCATCAATATACTAGTGATTTTCAAATTTCATCTCTTGACCAGATCTCTCTCTTTGGAACCCATGCACAGCCAATAGGATGTATTTCTTCATAGCCATGCATTGTTCCATAGCCAGCTCATGCTGTATTTCTTCAGTTGGATGTACAAGGGACCTTAAAATTAAAATTAGTGTCTTTTCTTCATCTTAAATTCTCCCACCTCAAATTATATTTGCTCTTAACAAGAATGAGCCATACTTACATTCTCTGAGTAGACCTTCCAGAAACTTAATGTCATCTTTGTCTCCCGCTTCTCATCTTTCCCTTTCACTCCACACACATACAGTAGAGTCCACCTTTTAAATAGCTTCAAATCCATTCCTACAACCCCATCTTACTTTAAATTCTAATGATTTCTTACCTGGATTATTAAAACAGTCTCTTAATTTCAACAAATTATAGTTTTGGGTTGCTATCTCCTATTGCAGGGGATATTCCCAAGCCAGGGATTGAACTGGCGTCCTTGCGTCTCCTGCATTGTCAGGCAGATTCCTTACCACTGAGCCACCTGGGAAACCCCTAATTCTGTTATTACTAATTGATTTATCAGGGCCCCATGGCTAAATTGTGACACAGCAATGACTCAAATGCAAATCTTCTCTGCTTTGATTGAGTGACAACAAGAGGTAATATGAAAAAACACTGATAGATTTGTAAGTTTTGTGTTGTAGTAGACAATAGCTTTTGAGATAATATACTGTTGCTTAATGATAATCTAAATCTTCCCTTAATTTACAAAATCTTTTCTGGTTTTTCTAATGCCGGTTAATTATGCAATTGGTGTAGTAGGCAGGCATTCAGTACATAAGCAACCATTGGAAATTATATCTACTCTGTAAGTCGAAACTGCTTCTTTTCCCAAATTCATGTCTTAAAGACTCCCATTTTACAATGTACATATAATGAGTAATTGAAGATACTACTCCATGCTGTTACTGTCCACTGCATATATGCATGCTAAGTCACTTCAGCTGTGCCTAATTCTTTGCTACTCTTTGGACTGTATGGAGCAGGCAATGGTACCCCTCTCCAGTACTCTTGCCTGGAAAATCCCATGGATGGAGGAGCCTGGTAGGTTGCAGTCCATGGGGTCACTAAGAGTCGGACATGACTTCACTTGCACTTTTCACTTTCCTGCATTGGAGAAGGAAATGGCAACCCACTCCAGTATTCTTACCTGGAGAATCCCAGGGATGGGGGAGCCTGGTGGGCTGCGGTCTATGGGGCTGCACAGAGTCAGACACGACTGAAGCGACTTAGCAGCAGCAGCAGCAGCTATGGACTGTAGACCACCGGGATCCTCTGCCCCATGGGGCTCTCCAGGCAAGAAGAGTGGAGTGGGTTGCCATGCTCTCCTCCAGGGGATGTTCCCCTACCAGGGATCAAACCCACATCTCTGCATTGGCAGGCAAATTCTTTACCACTGGCTCCATTTGGGAAGCCCTACTCTCCATTAGTGCTCTAAAAAAGAACAGAGCATGATCTTTCCTCCTTTCCTTACTACCCAATATTAGTTTATGTTCTGTAGCTGTGATCTGTAGCTTCAGCTAATGTTCCTTGCATTTTTGCAGCTTAGTCTTCTGACCTCCCAGACTGCCTGAAACTGCTGCTTAAATTGAGTCACATTATCTATGATTCCTGTACAGCTCTACATTGAAGCCTTCTCTTTGTTCTCCTACCCAGAATTTTACAATTATGCCAGAATTCTTGAAAAAATAATCCTTACAATATTACTTATTTCTGTATTCTTTATCATTGTCACAATTCAGCATCCTATAAAATGAGATAGTACCATTTCTGAGATGTGCTAATATTAGGGATATCTCTCTAGTTTTTACTCTCTTTAATATTATATACAACTTGAAAAACCTTTCTCTACCTTTATTGTGCAAAAAAATATATATCCATTGCCAGACAGTACCCAATATTATCCCCACTGTCCTTCTTCTCTTTCTGGGCCCTCATAAATGTCCAGGGTCCAAGAGCCATCTCAGCTACCTTATCTCAGGAGAATGGCAAAAGAGTACCCAAGGCCTGCAGCCAGCTCCTGCCTGCATTGTTTTATGAGATTTAAAGATTCTTTTGATAGTGGGACCTTGGATCTGACACACGAACACTCAGATGAGAGACAGAACTCTTTGTAACTTAGCCTTTCAAGTGAGAGAAGGCTGCCAGGCAGAGTCATGGAGAAGATTGCCCCGCTGGGGGCCAGGTAATGGTGAATTGGAGCCAAAGAGCACAGTTTATATACGGCAGGCAGGACGGGATTGGCAGGGTTTCCAACACTCCCTAAGGACTGGCTAATTTGAATAATTACAAGAAATCTAGGGTGTGGAGGCTGTCTCTAGTTGCCTGGTACTTGGCCTGATGGGGCTGTTACCTAATGGCTCCGGAGTATGAGGACCCGATAAAGGAAGTGTTTGGAGTATGGTCTTACTCAGCTATTGAAGAGGGGAGCTAACGGCCTCTAGCCAAGACCTCAGAACTAAGTCAAAATAGCCTTTAAAACAAAATGATTGAAACAACTGTACTATGCAGTTATGGGTGAGGAATGGCGTGTGTTCGATGCATTTTATTACTTTTTCTTCCCAGCAACTAAAGTTTATGTGCTGCGTGTGTGTTCTTAGTCGCTGAGTTGTGTCTGACTCTTTCAGACCCAAGAGTCTTGTGCGACACATGAGCCACACAAGTTGTGCAACCCCATAGACTGTAATTCACCAGGCTCCACTGTCCATGGGGATTCTTCAGGCAAGAATACTGGAGTGGGTTGCCATTTCCTTCTCCAGGGGATCTTCCCAACCCGGGGCTAGAACCCAGGACTCCCGCCTTGCAGGCCAATTCTTTACTGTCTGAGCCACCGGGGAAGTTCATAGTTAATTTCAAACATAATTCTCTTAGTTTAGTCAAGATGCTGAGAGATAGGATGTCCTCTACGCCTTTCCTAAAACATGAAAAACAAGTAAGCATGCCTTCATAATGGAAAGGAACTTCTTACAGGCAAATTTTAGCCATTTTTTTTTTCTTGTATAATCTATGTTGTGGGAAGAGTCACTTAAACAATTGCTTACCTTCTTTAAGAAATTTAAGTGTAATGTGACAAATGTGCTTGCCTCCTGTGAGGAAAGAAAAAAATGCTGGCATCAGACAATCCCAAGACCTCTTAAAGATACTGATTTCCCGAAGAATTTCATACCAAGTGAGTACAGTAGGACAAATGAACATCATCACTTATTGACTTCCTTTGTTGAGAAGCTCATTGTTGGTGAGTTTGTAAAAATATTTATGTCTTAAGTGTAATTCATAATTGATGTTGGTGAAACCCATGGGTTTAGGAGATCAAGAAACTAATTTGTCATGCTTATTATAATTCATTAGGACACTGAGAAATTTGCTTTCATCCTTCTACCGGCAAAATATTATCATTCTAAGAAGGCTTTAGAAAATGAAATACAAATGTTTGTTTTTTTAATTTTTAATTTTCACCATAAACACTGTGTGAAACAAAGAACAGAGTAATAAAAACTTTGAGTAAATATTTTTTGTAAGGATTATGACTTAGGTTAATATTCTCTATTTACTCTATAATAAAAACTATGTAAGATGTAGAAGATCTTACATATTAGAAGTTATGCAACTCAAGTTTTTTCTTATTAATATAGTAAAGTAAATCTAAGCAGACTCTAACAACTTGGAAAAGACAAGGCCATAGTCTCATGGAACTGTTTTATTAGGTTGGGGCAAATATAACTGTGGTTTTGGATCATAAATTTTAAATCATTATAACTAGTCTCAAATAATCTTTATTAATCAAAATCAGAACCGTTACAATCAACACATTTTTGCTAATGAGAAATTAGTGTATTTATTCCTGTAGCATAAAAATCCATGCCTCAGGATTCAGTGGACTCTTGGAAAGCATTTTTTGCATCCTGCTGGTTGTGGAAATACTCTCCCTGTAAAAAGTTGTCAAGATGCTTGGGGAAGTGGTAGTCAGTTGGCGAGAGGTCAGGTGAATGTGGCAGATGAGTTAGAACTTTGTTCCCCAACTTGTGAAGCATCGGCTGTGTGATATGTGGCTTGGCGTTGTCACGGAGAAGAATTTGGCCCTTTCTGCTGACCAGGGCCAGCTGCAGTTTTCAGTGCGCCTCATCGATTTCCTGAGCATACGTCTCAGATATAATGGTTTTACCAGGATTCAGAAAGCTGTAGTTGTAATCAGACAGGCGGCAGACCACCAAACAATGACCTTGACCCTTTTTTGATGCGAGTTTGGCTTTAGGAAGTGCTTTGGAGCTTCCTCTCAATCCAGTCACTGAGCTGGCCATCATCAGCAGTTGTCGTATAAAATCCACTTTTCGTTGCACGTTACAGTCCAATCTAAAAATGGTTCGTTGTTGTTGCTTAGAATAAGATTACACTTCAAAACAACTATTTTTTTTTATTGTGGCCAGCTCATGAGGCACCCACTTATCAAGCTTTTTCACCTGAAGTTGTAACAGGATCAGCTTTGATGATTGCTTTCTGTCATTGTCAACTTCTGATGGCCGGCCACTATCCTCCTCATCTTCAAGGGTCTCATCTCCTTTGCAAAGCTTCTTGAACTGTGTGTTCCTTAGCAGTTCCTGGGCCAGATGTATTGTTGTGAGTTGTCTCCACTGCTTTAGGACCCATTTTGAACTCAAATAGCTCAAATTTGCTTTTTGTCTAACATCTTTTCCCATAGTCTATAATACATATCAAATAAACAGCAAGTAATGTCATTAACAAAAAAAAATGAAGGGAGAAATGTGCATTAAATTTATATATAACATAACCACATTTATGTAAGAATATATTACAATATTAAATGGCAAATTTCAACAATGCAAAATGTAATTACTTTCACCAACTTAATAAAATAGCAACTTTCTCAGTGGAGGCTAATGTTTTTAACTATTTCAAAAATTATCAGAATACAATGTATTCCGTAAAGAGACTAATGTACACAACTTAACAGTCTTGGTATTATTCATTAATGGTTTCATTTAATTTGACCTTTTATACAATCGTCTTCTCTGCTTCATTTCTATGAACAAAGCCCTGCTTATCCTGCCCCCTGCTTATCCTAGGAAATGTACCATTTTGTTCAATAACTGGTCACCAAAAGTTCTGACAGTAAAACAAGATTCTATGCATGGAAAATGAAAGTCACTCAGTTGTGTCCGACTCTTTACGACCCATGGACTATACAGTCCATGAAATTCTCCAGGCCAGAATACTGGAGTGGGTAGCCTTTCCCTTCTCCAGGGGATCTTCCCAACCCAGGGATCGAACCCAAGTCTCCCTCATTGCAGACAGATTCTTTACCAGCTGAACCACAAAGGAAGCCCATGTTTTATAAATTAGAAGGCCTTAGCTTAAGGTATTATTATTATTATCTTGAGTGATGTGGGTCAGTAAGAAGTAGAATTTCCTAAGAGTAACACTTCCAAATCAAAAGATAGCCAATATACCATTATGTCAAGGGATAATGCTGTTTACTTATTTGATTTCTATACTTAGAAATACATTCTAAGGTACTTACTTTGAGCACCTTTTGAACACCTTTTATGCCTTTTTAAAATTTCGTGTTGCTATGTAAACAATATTTTTAAAAAAACACAATGTTTTTGTAAATATTCAATGGAATGTTAGTTCATCTCTGAAGTCAATGACATTATAAAATCAAATCTAGAATATATATTTATACATTTATTTAATATTTATTGACTTCTGGCTGTGCTGGGTCTTTGCTGCTGTGTGCACGCTTTCTCTAGTTGCAGAAAGCAGGGGCTACTCTTTGTTGTGGTGTGAGGGCTTCTCATTGCTGTGGCTTCTCTTGTTGTGGTACACAGGCTCTAGGAATACAGGCTTCAGTAGTTGCATCACATGGGTTCAGTAGTTGCTGCTCGTGGGCTCCAGAATACAGGCTCTGTAGCTGGTACACGAGTTTAGTTGCCCTGTGGCATGTGGGATCTTCCCAGACCAGGGATCAAGCCAATGTCCCCTGCATTGCAAGGCAGATTCTTAACCACTGGACCACCATGGAAGCCCCTAGAATCTTTTTAAATTGAATGCTTATGAAAAGAAAATTTTGTAGCATCATGTAGCAGTTGTTGATACTGAAATGACTTATAAAATATTTTAAAAATTATTTTAAACTAAATAATTAGGGTGGTGTTTTTATTGACTTTGCTTTCAGGATTTGAAAAGCAGGCTCTGTTATAACTCTGTGTAGATGATTATATGCCTGCACTGGTTTATTTCAGTAGCTACCCAGTTGTTGCAGGTAACATGCTGCTTTAACACTAAGTTAGCATAACGATTACATGAGGTCAGGTGTTTAGGTAGAACTGCAAAATACATTGTCAATTATTATATATTTTTTGTTTTCTGATCTCTTTCCTTCTGTCTTCTCCTACCATACTCCTATTTCTTTTTTCTCTGTTTTCACTTGTTCATAACAATCTGTCCTTGTTTACTCTGATAGAATTGTCTGCTTCCTTTATTTTTTAATCTTTTGACCTTTCCACTTATAAGAATGAGGGAACAGCTTGTAAGTCATAAAATAAAGCCCTCCAGAGAAAGGACCAAAAGTCTATAAATAGAGAGTCATGATGACTCAGTACTAATTTTTACATGTTTTTGTGAATATTAGTCAAGAATTATGTTTATAATTTTACCTGAGGAATTATGTGAAGATTCATGAGTTAGAAATTGTTATTTGATTTTTTAATTGCATTTCTAATTTCAACATAAGATAATTTCTGATGTGATTTACAGTATCTGCTTGCCTTTAATTTCTTGGAACTTGATTTCTATTCATACATGTTCAAAACAATGAGGTGATTCTAATTCAGGCAAAAATAAATGATAGGAATATATGGGACTGAAGTCAGCTAAATGAATTTGGGGCAAATTAACCAAATATTCATGTATCTGGCTTTAATTTTCCAAATTTAGAAAATAAAAGTATAAAATAAGATAATTTTTAAGAAACTATTACATCTGTATTTTTAATTCTCCTGTAGGTTAAATACTGAGAATATATTTATATTATACATGAAATAAATTTGAAAGTTACAGTAAATATAACTTTAATCACAAAAATCATACTTTAAATCACAAAATACTTTTAAAATTAGCTGTATATATTTTATATACCTACGAGTCATAATTTACACTAATTCTAATTGTAATAATTTAATATTTCCATATGTTCTGATGATCTCTATGACAAATCATCCCAGAACTTAATGGCTTAAAACTATACCTTTATTTTGTTCACAATTTTAGAAATCAGGAATTTGGGAATGATTTAGCTCTGACAGTTATGGTGAGATATTGATCAGAGCTTTGGTCTAAAGACTTCACTAGGCTGGGTATGTAGATGGCTCACTCTCAGGATTGAGAGTTGATGCTGCTCACGCTGGGTGTGTCCTTAAGAGGCTGTCAGAGAACGCCTGACAAAGTACAAAGTAAAAGTACTTTGTACAAAAGCCTGACAAAGTACAAAGTAAAAAGCCTAATTTGTACTTTTTAGCATGACTGATCTGTGTTCTTTCTACAAGGGAGGAACTTGAGAGTGCATTCTAAGAGACCATCCTGGGAACTGAAACCTGATCTAGTCCTGAGAATCACACAGAACTACTTCCATTGTATTCACCTGGTCAAGCAAGGCCATAAGACCAACCCAGATCCAAGGAGAGAATGTTAGATTCCATCTTTCATTTGGAATAGTAGCAAAGGATTTGTAACCCCTTTAATCCACCATGTTCTAAGTTCCATATTTATGAATAATTATTGAATTAGGAAATATAGAATTGATTTTAGTCCTAGAATCAGTTATACTTGAGAAACAAAGGATGCCATAATTATTCAATTATATATTTTCATAAGTAATATGCACTTAAATTAATGTAAGGTTAATTGGTTACATTAGCCTGTGTTAATGGATGTTAATAGCATTATTTTAAAAACCAAGAGTATTAAAATCTAGTACTTGTACACACCAAGAGAATTTCTAACTTAATAGAACATCCTATCAAACATGTTCCAGAATTTTGCACAGATAGTGAGAATATTGAGGGAATTTTGATTAATCTGAGAGTAGCTTTCATTTAAGTAACTATTGTTTAAAGGTTTCATCTTGTGTATTAGACAGATACATCTATGAATTTTACCAAAGTACATATAACAACTAAAAACAGAACTGTAGACGGCCAAGATTCATTTGCAAAGTCATTGATAAAGAGAAGACTTTTATAATGTCTTTGGCTTCTGATGTCATGTGATAAATTAAATTTATGTGTTTTAATATGTGTTATTCCTTAGATAAATGCAAATGGTATATTAGCACCTACTTGATTTAAAGCTGTGAGATTAAGAACTTCTTGAAAAAACTTTCCAGAGCTGGGGGGAAATCAGAGAATTGTGTAAAGGCAGCTTGTTTTTGGAAAATAATTTTGTTTACAGTTTCTATTAGCCACAATATAGGTAAATCTTCATTTTAAATTAATTCATTGACAAAATATCAATTAATATACAAAAGTATTGTTGCTAACATTCAACTGAAAAACAGTAGATTCAGGCTAAGGCTCAGATTCCCTTTCAATAAAGGACTCACTCCCCAGCTGCAACTCCTGTAGTTAGCTAACTGCCTCCAGCTGAAGTCAGGCTCAACACTGGGTGGTGTGAGACAATGGATTACTAGCAGCTGAGATCTAGCTCCCAACCAATGACCGAACAGGGAGTGGGAGGTGAACCCACCCACTTTCCTTCCACAAGGCATTCCTCTCATAGGCAGTCTTGGAGTTGGAGCTTCTGGTTTAGCTGCTAGAGGATTTGTCAGGTATGAATCATGGTCCACTGTTCCCCTTCCCTAATTCTGATTCTTCTTTTCTTTTCACATAGCTTTATTCTTTAATATATCTTTTAAACCTTTTAGTAAATCTTTGTCACTTTCAGGGCTTCCCTGTTGGCTCAATGGTAAAGAATCTGCCAATGCAGGAGACACAGGTTCAGTCTCTGGGTGGGAAAGATTCCCTGGAGAAGGAAATGGCAACCCACTCCAGTTTTCTTGCCTGAGAAATCCCATGGGCAGAGGAGCCTGGTGGGCCACAGTCATGGGTTGCAAAAAAGTTGAATATGACTTAGCATTTAAACAACATCAACCCTTAACCCTACCTCAATATTTGTTTCCTAAAAAAACAACAACCCTTAACTCTACCTCAATATTTGTTTCCTAGAGTAAAGGTGATAATATTTTATTTTATGAAGGGAGTTAGTTTTTCTTAAGTGAGGTATTGGGCAAGACTGGAAATATGGGAATATAAGTACTAAGCAGTAGAGTTTTTGTCAGAGTTTATGGTCTCATATTATCAATCTCCACCATAATGTCCATGAAACTCAAAGAAGTTAATTAATGAGCAGGAAGCCACAAAGAGAGTTTAGTGAAGTACCCAGAATTTGCCCTTAGATACATCTGATTCTAAGAGACATGATTTTATTACCTACCTGTAAGCCTGCAATTTTTTTCTTTGCATTTTCAAGCAGGCTAAGCCTTTTTACCATTAGCATTATAACATGTAGCATTTAGACTCTGTGAAAATAAATATTAAAATGATGAGTATAAGTTTTATGAAAGCCCATGATTTAGGGAAGAGACAGGGCCGCTATGAAATAAAAGTGACAGAGATAATTAGCGTCTCCCAGTCAACTGGCTGTCTGAAAATGAAAAGAGGTATTAGTAAATTTGAATCGTATATTCTGTATTGCTTAGACTAAAAGTAGAAATTAGCACCATAAGAACTAGAATAAACAAATACTGTTTTCTCTAATTCATTAGCTGTGTTCTTCCTTGTCATCTCAGATAAAGATCTGCTCAAGTGGGTTAGGGAAATGAGCAAACAGTCCTTGAAGTGTCTAGTGTCATATGGAATGATGTGTGCTTTAGACACTATGAAACATGACTTCATGCTCAAGGGAAACATAAACAACAAGGGAAAGCTCCCCCCAGAGTAAGAAATAATGTTTGGAATGCTTCCTATGTCATGAGAAATTGTGGGGGAGGGAAGCATCACAGCCCAGAGATACGCATGTGTAAAGCAAGAAGACATGAAAGAAACTATGTTCTGCAGCTTTATTCTGTAGGAATGAGCACAGGTTATAAAAAAGTTGGCAGTGAAAGCGTACCATTCCAGAAATGTGCAAGAAGTTGAGAATGAAAGGCACCATATGTTGTGCTAAGGAGTTTTGACTTTTTTTTCCCTCTGAAAGAAATGATTAGCTATTACATTAAGAAATGATGTAATTAATTCCCATTTAGGAAAATTTCTCTGGCAGATGGGAAAGGTGATAGACATAGAACCAGTTCAGAGACTTAATGCAGTAAGTCATATATGAAGCAATGGATACCTAGAGTAAATCCATGAGAAATAGAAAGGGGTGAGTCTAAGAAATACCTAGAAGATTGAGATCAAAGAATTGGGTACCAGACTGGGATCAGATTGTGGATGAGCTGAGAGTATGGGATGCTTTTCTGGCTATTTTTAGAAATAAGATAATGGGAGGAATAAATGGAAATAAGTTTTGAAATAGGAAGATGATGAAATTTGAGTAGGAATGTCTATAGGACGTTGATTGTATGCTCAGTAAATAATTACGTTTGTGGGCTGAAGTTTGGAAGATAGGTTTAGATCAAGTATTTGTAAGTGAGTTTCCAGGGTAGAATAACAGAGGTCACAGATGTGGGTGTACTCTATACATAGAGGCTGTTACTGAGGGTTCATGCAGAGTGACGAGGTTAAATACTCAAAGACAGAGCTCTAATGAAAGGGAAATATGTTACAGAGCTATCATTAAAGATAAAGGCCATGGTACAGCCATTTGTTTGAGAATATTTAATCATAACAGGAAAAAATGATAAAGTATCTCTTTTGAAGTATAATTATTTTTATCCCACTGATTATGTATGCACAAGAATAGGAGGACAGAATTTAGGATGAATCCCTGATTTCTTTCTTAGTCCGATTTCCCTTTGTCCATTTTGTTATCTATCAGAAAAATGTGCATATATACCATATATAGCATAATATATTTGAATGCATTAGTTTGTTTTGAAACATAGTGTATTATGGAAAACGTCAGATTGTAGAGGAACTTTGTTTTATTAGTCATATGCAGTTACCTCCCACTGCGTGCAACTGACCTTTCTTATCAAGAGTGAAGGGAAAGGGCTAAGTCTATTATGCTGTCTCTTTGATGTTTTTATAGGATATAATGAAAGATGAATGCTCAATGCTGAAGCTGCAGCTGAAGGAGAAGGATGAACTAATTTCCCAGCTTCAGGAAGAACTGGTAAGTGTGAACAATATTTGTCCCTTGGGTGTATTTTCCTTGCAAGGCTGTTTGCTCTAAACAGTTTAACTTATTTATTAACACTAAAATTGTTAGTGACTTATAAACTGTTGATGATTCAATTTGATTATAAATTTTATAATCCTACAATAATGAAGATTTGATGCTCTGAAAAGAGAATGTTTGATAATATGTATTAAACTTTATATTATTCCAGAAATAGATTACTGACCCAGAATTAGGTATTTCAAGTGTACCTATCAAAAATTGTGAAGACTAAGGCCACATTTTATTTTGTAAAGTGCAAGACTTAAGTCCATATTGCCATACCTAGAGACACAGTCATGTAATATGAAGTAAAGTACTGAATAATTTTGCAGACAAAAGCAAATTTTACTTAAGGGTACCAAACATCTGTTAACCTAATGAGACTTTGTTAATAAAGACATATAAATCCCCAATTATCTAAAAGCTATACACAAACATGATATTGTAGTTCATGTTTTCTGTTTTTTTTTTAAGATGTGACATCACAGATGTATTAAATCATAGTTTTATAACATGAAAGCATGTTTGGTAGGTAACAAGAATAGCAGTGGGCACTATTTTTTAAAGTATGTGCAGTCAACAAATATGATATTACATAGATGAATAGTATTTTGTAATATAACACATTTCATCTGATAGAAATAAAGAATTCTTCAAAACAAAAATGAGAAAGTAATGAGAACTTTTTAAAAAAAATTGAGTTCTTAAGAATGCCAGTAAAATAAACATACAATAAGAGGCCCTGACTTATTATCCAAGATCGAGAAAACAAACCCCAGTCAGTAATGTTCTTTATGATATTGAGATTTGACTACTTTAACAGTGATGTATTATGTAATTATTAAATACAATTAAATGACAAAACACTTTTATAGACCATCACGCTTCTGAGAACTTTTCTGAGAACATACAAGTGAGATAGCAGACAAATTTAGAGACTGCTTTATTGACCCTTGACAACTGATGACAGTTTTATTGACACTTGACCTTTAGATTGTGGTTTCATGACTGGGTTTAATGCTGATCATCGGTCCTATGAGCTTATTATTATCACTTCAGAAAATGCATTAAGCAGTTCTTAAAATAGTAAATCATTACAGACAAAAGAAGCATATCTTACATTACTGGGAATAACCTTTTATAAATTTGTTTATAATATAAACTTTATAACATGAAACATTGTTATATATAACCTTATAATTATATATTATGTAATTAAGCTTTGAGTTTAAGAAAAACATATAGATATTTATGAATGGATGCAGAGAACTATGAGTTTTAACACAGCAGAAAATGTTTGTGCTTTGTCAGAGAATGCTTGTTTTGGATAATGAACGGAGAAAAAAGTGTTCATTTTTCCCCACCTACATTGAAAAGAAAGAAATATATAAGAAATCAGATCTTTATGTATTGAATGAAATGAGAAGGAAAATGATTACCTCTAGAGCCCTTGTCACATAGCTAGAATTAATTTAGTACCCCTCCTTCCAAAAATGTCCTCTGTTGGTTAATCTAGTAAAATGAGACACAGGTGTTGCTTTTTTAAAAAACTTGAATTACTAAAAATTGACTTAGCTTCTAAATTTTTTTAGGTAACTGTCAAGGTACCATTTTAATTTTGTGCCATGCAGTTTACATAGTCATCTTAAATAGTTTCCCAGAGGGCAATGTTAACTTTTGAAAATTGTTTGTTTAAGGAAACCTGCCTAAATAAAAAAGTGTTTAGATGACTTAGAAATTTAAGGAAGAAGAAACATTGTTAAAAATCATCATTAGAACTGGACTTGGAGCATGGACAAGGTGACAGTCACATCAAAGTAATATAAGCCACTTGAATCCATTGAATACTAGGTCCTAGTATTTCTGATAAGTAACTTGTGACATTTTGACAAAGTATACATTGAATTTAACTTTTCAAATTTAAATAGATAAAGTATAAATTTGAAAACATTTTAGAAACCAGTGTCCTATATGCTGTTATAGTAGTCACAATCTGTAATAATTTAGTTTAGCTTTGTTTATTATGCTTTTCTAATTTCTTAACCACTGCTATTATCATAAGCAGTTTACCTATATATACACTATAAATCAAACTAATATGTAATTATACCAATACGGAATTTATATTCAATAAAGTTTTATTATTTATATTTTTTATAATTATTTAGTCACACTTTGATATTTTCAGGGGTTTAAAGAAGTTAGAAGCCCTAACTAAAGAGCCTGGGGGCAAAATAAATGTTTTTATATTACTTTCTAAACTTATTTTTTATTGAGGTCACATTGGTATATAATAGTTTACATTTGCATGTGGACAACATCATGTTTCTGCTTCTGTATAGACTACAGCATCCTCCCCACCAAAAATTTAGTTTCCGTCTGTCACTATACAGTTGATTCTCTGTATCCATTTTCCCCTCTCCAACAGCTTCTTCACCTCTGGTAACCAACACTCTGTTTTCTATATCTATATGTGCTTTTGTTTGGTGTGTTACTGCTGCTGCTAAGTCGCTTCAGTTGTGTCTGACTCTGTGAGACCCCATAGACGGCAGCCCACCAGGCTCCTCTGTCCACAGGATTCTCTTGGCAAGAATACTGGAGTGGGTTGCCATTTACTTCTCTGTTTGGTGTGTTAGGGTTTTTGTGTGTGTTTGTGTGTTTTAACTTTGTTTCTTAGTTTATTGATATTCCTCACGTATGAAATCATATACTATTTGTGTTCTCTGATTTTTTTTTTTACTTAGCATAACACTCTTAAGTTCTATCCATGTTATAAATGGCAAGATTCCATCCTTTTTTATGGCTGACAGATAGTCCATTGTGTACATATGCCATATATTCTCTATTCATTCTTTGATGGACACTTAGTCTGTTTTCATATCTTGGCTATTGTGAACATAAGAGGAAATTCATCTTTTTAATTAGTGTTTTCATATTCTTGGGATAAATACCCAGAGGTGGTATTACCAAACTCAGGTTTGTTTGCTCACAGCTTGAAAGCTGATAATCTGAGTGGCAAGTGTCAGTAGAAAGGAAAGGTGCTATAATCAGAAAAGCGAGCAATCTGGGGAAAAGGTAGAATTGTGTACTGAGCCCATGGTAGAGAGTTCCTGATTTTTTTTAACTGCTTTGTTTTTCATTCTTTTTATCTAAGAAAAGAATCAGGGTGATGGTGGCCTCATAGAATGAGTTTGGAAGCTTACCTTCCTCTGCAATTTTCTGGAAGAGTTTGAGTAAGATAGGTGTTAGCTCTTCTCTAAATTTTTGGTAGAATTCAGCTGTGAAGCCATCTGGTCCTGGGCTTTTGTTTGCTGGAAAATTTTTGATTACAGTTTCGATTTCCTTGCTTGTGATGGGTCTGTTAAGATCTTCTATTTCTTCCTGGTTCAGTTTTGGAAAGTTATACTTTTCTAAGAATTTGTCCATTTCATCCAAGTTGTCCATTTTATTGGCATAGAGCTGCTCGTAGTAGTCTCTTATGATCCTTTGTATTTCAGTGTTGTCTGTTGTGATCTCTCCATTTTCATTTCTAATTTTGTTAATTTGGTTCTTCTCTCTTTGTTTCTTAATGAGTCTTGCTAATGGCTTGTCAATTTTGTTTATTTTTTCAAAAAACCACCTTTTAGTTTTGTTGATTTTTGCTATGGTCTCTTTAGTTTCTTTTGCATTTATTTCTGCCCTGATTTTTAAGATTTCTTTCCTTCTGCTAACCCTGGGATTCTTCATTTCTTCCTTCTCTAGTTGCTTTAGGTGTAGAGTTAGGTTATTTATTTGGTTTTTTTCTTGTTTCTTGATGTAAGCCTGTAATGCTATGAACCTTCCCCTTAGCACTGCTTTTACAGTGTCCCATAGGTTTTGGGTTGTTGTGTTTTCATTTTCATTCATTTCTATACATATTTTGATTTCTTTTTTGATTTCTTCTATGATTTGTTGGTTATTCAGAAGCGTGTTATTTAGCCTCCATATGTTTGAATTTTTAACAATTTTTTTCCTGTAATTGAGATCTAATCTTACTGCACTTTGGTCAGAAAAGATGACTGGAATGATTTCAATTTTTTTGTATTTTCCAAGACCAGATTTATGGCCCAGGATAAGCAACTCCTGCAGCTCAATTCCAGAAAAATAAATGACCCAATCAAAACATGGGCCAAAGAACTAAACAGACATTTCTCCAAAGAAGACATACAGATAGCTAACAAACACATGAAAAGATGCTCAACATCACTCATTATTAGAGAAATGCAAATCAAAACCACAATGAGGTACCATTACTCGCCAGTCAGGATGGCTGCTATCCAAAAGTCTACAAGCAATAAATGCTGGAGAGGGTGTGGAGAAAAGGGAACCCTCTTACACTGTTGGTGGGAATGCAAGCTAGTACAGCCGCTATGGAAAACAGTGTGGAGATTTCTTAAAAAAACTGGAAATAGAACTGCCATATGACCCAGCAATCCCACTTCTGGGCATACACACTGAGGAAACCAGATCTGAAAGAGACATGTTGCACCCCAAGTGTTCTCGCAGAACTGTTTATAATAGCCAGGACATGGGAAGCAACCTAGATGCCCATCAGCAGATGAATGGATAAGGAAGCTGTGGTACATATACACCATGGAATATTACTCAGCCATTAAAAAGAATTCATTTGAACCAGTCCTAATGAGATGGATGAAACTGGAACCCCTTATACAGAGTGAAGTAAGCCAGAAAGATAAAGAACATTACAGCATACTAACACATATATATGGAATTTAGAAAGATGGTAACGATAACCCTATACGCAAAACAGAAAAAGAGACACAGAAATACAGAACAGACTTTTGAACTCTGTGGGAGAATGTGAGGGTGGGATATTTCAAAAGAACAGCATGTATACTATCTATGGTGAAACAGATCACCAGCCCAGGTGGGATGCATGAGACAAGTGCTCGGGCCTGGTGCACTGGGAAGACCCAGAGGAATCGGGTGGAGAGGGAGGTGGGAGGGGGGATCGGGATGGGGAATACGTGTAAATCTATGGCTGATTCATATCAATGTATGACAAAAAAATTAAAAAAAAAAAAAACCACTTAAAAAAAAAAAAAAAAAGAATCAACAAGTTAGACAAGGCATAGTGTGAATGCAGAAATTAAGATAAATTGCCTAGTAATCTCATTCCTATAATTTGATTCTGCTAAGGTTAGAGGGACACAAAAATGGGCAAGCAGGAAAGGGGCAGAAAAGCTGCTTTCAGGTGGGATAACTGGAGCCTCGTAGTTAATTTTTTTGTGGGAATCTCCATGCTATTTTCCATAGTGGCTTCCCCAACTTAACATTTTTACTAACAGTTTAGAAAGATCCCCTTTTCTCCACATCCTGTCTACAATGTTATTTCTTGCCTTTTTGATAATAACCATTCTAACAGTTGTGGCATAATAAATTACTGGGGATTTGATTTTCATTTCCCGAGTAAACAATGATACTGAACTTCTTTTTATGTGCCTATTGGCTATTTGAATGTCTTCTTTGGATAAATGTCTATTCAGCTTCTCTACCAATTATTTTTTATTGGATTGTTTGTTGATATTGAGTTGTATGCTAACCCCTTATTGGTTATATGATTTGGAAACTTCTTCCATTCAGTAGCTTGTCTTTCATTTTGATGGTGGTTTCATTATGCGAAGAATTTTAGTTTGTAGTGCAATTTGCTTATTTTTCTTCTTATTTCTTGTTATGTCTTCTTAGGCAAGGGAAAGATATTGCTAGATCTAATGTCAATGTTTTGCTTATATTTTCTTGTAGAGTTTATTGTTTCAGGTCTTACATTCAGTTGTTTAATCCATTGTGAGTTTTATGTGGTGTAAGATAGTGGTTCTAGTTTTTTGCGTGTTTTTTTTTGCTAGTAAAATTTGTTGAAGAGACTATCCTTTGTCCATTATATGTTCTCTGCTTTGTCATAAATTGTGACCATACACAAATAGGTTTAATTCTGGGCTCTCAATTCTGTTCCATTGATCTATGATTTTTTTTTTTTTTTCTTTTCTGCCAGTACCATGCTGTTTTGATTACTATGGCTTTGCAGTAGTTTGAAATCAGGGAGTTGGATAACTTCAGCTTTGTTCTTTTTTCTTGAGATCACTTTGGCTATTTGGGGTCATCTTTGGTTCCCATGCAAATTTTAGAATTTTTATTTCATTTCTGTGAAATGTCTTTTGGATTTTGATAGATTGCGATCTGTATTGCAGTCTGAATCTGTAGATTGTTTAAATGTCCATGAAATCTAAAGCAGTGCTGTGCCCAGTCTCTCAGTCATGTCCAACTCCTTGAGACCTCATGGACTGTAGCCCACCGGACTCCTCTGTCCATGGAGTGGACAAAATACTGGAGTGGATTGGCATTTCCTCCTCCCAGGGGTCTTCCTGACTGAGGTGGAGGTCAAACTTGCGTCCTCTGAGTCTCCTACATTGGCAGGTGGGTTCTTCACCACTGTGCCATGTGGAAAGCCCCCGTGTTACACTTGATCTTAGTCAAAAGGCCAAGAAGTGATGTTAGCTTTGCCAGTTCATGAACTCAGAATAGCTTTTATATTTGTGTCTTGAATTTCTTTTAATATCTTGGGTGTATTATTCCTATGTGTAGTATCTGTCCTCTGCTGACTCATTGTTAACATACACAAGTACAAAGGATTTTTGCTCTTGTTCCCTGCAATGTTATTGCATTTATTATTCGTGTGTGTGTGTGTGTAGTCTTTAGGGTTTTCTGTAAAGAAAAATCATATCATCTATATGATATGATTTTTCTTTACATATCATCTATAAAGTGGCAATTTCACTTTTTCCTTTCTTGTTTGAATGTGTTTTATTTTTTCATTCCTAATTGCTCTGACTAGATTCAATAATACATTGAATAAGAGTTAGTGAGAATAGTCATACTTGGATTATTCTGGATTTTAGAAGAATAGCTTCAGTTTTCCACCATTGAATATAATGTTAGCTGTGGGGTTGTCATGTATGTCCTTTATTGTGTTGAAGTATGTTCCTTCTATAATCTCTTTATTGGAAGTTTTTTTTTATCACAAATGTGTATTTAAATGTTGTCAAATGCTTTTCTGTATCTCTGAGACAATACGGCTTTTAGCATTTTCTTAGTGTAGTGTATCATTTAAGTTTAGTTTTTCTTTAGTGGAAGTTAAACTGCATCTCTGGAATAAATCCTGTGTCATCATGTCATGTGATCCTTCTAATGTGTTGTTGTGTTTAGGTTGCTAATATGTTGTTGAGGACTTTTACATCTATATTCATTGGAGATACTGGTCTATAATTTTTATGTGTCTGTCTGATATTAATATCATTTGGTAACATGAGTTAGATTGAATTCCTTTTCAAAGCTTTATTTATTTATTTATTTTTTTGACGGGGGAAAGGTTTGAAATGGATATGTATTAAATCTTTTAATGTTTGATAGAATTCAGCTGTGAAGTTGTATAGTCCTGGCTTTTTGTGTTTTGGGGAGGTTTTTGATTACAGTTTCAACTTCTGTACTAGTGATCAGTCTGTATATTTCCATTTCTTTATAATTCGGTCCTGGTTATATGAATCTAAGAATGTGTTCACTTACTCTAGATAGCCTTTTGTATTACTGAGATATCTTAAAGTTTCTCCTCTTTTCTGATTGCATTTGTCAGTGTTTTCTTGCTTTCTTTCTCAATGGCTCTAGCTACATGTTTGTAAATCTTTTCAAAGAACCAGCTCTTAGTTTGAATCTTTCTTATTGTCTTTTTAGTCTCTATGTCATTCATTTTCACTCTGATCTTTATTTCCTTCCTTCCACACATTTGGGGCTTTATTTGTTTTTTTTCTAGTTCCTTTAGTTATGTTTCTTGTTTAGATTAGAGATTTTTCTTGTTTCTTGATGTACACCTATATTGCTGTTAACCTCTCATCATTTTTGCTGCACCTCATAGATTGTGGCATGCTGTGTTTCATTTTCATTTGTCTTCAGGTATTTTTATTTTTCCTTGATTGCTTCGTTGACCCAATAGTTGTTCTGTAGCATGTTTTTCAGTCTTTTTTTATTTATGATTTTTCCAGACTTTTTCTTATAGTTGATTTTTAGTTTCATAGCATTGTATTTGGAAAAGATGCTGGATTTCAATATTAAATTTGTTAACCTGTGTCTCAACATGTAGTCTTACCCTTGAAGATTCCATGTATAGTTGAAGAAAGTATATTCTGCTGGATTTAGATGGAATGTTCTGTTTAAATCTATCAAACTCAATTAGCCTGACATTTGAAGCTGTTGTTTTCTCGTCGATTGTTTCTTGTTTTCTTGTTGATTGTTCTCTTGCTTCTTGTCTATCCATTGTTGTGAGTGAGCTGTCTAAAGTCCCCTTGTACTATTGTGTTGCACTATATTGCTCTTTAAAGGTCTATGTGTAATTCTTATACATATTTTGATGCTCATATATAGAGTGCATATATATTATTTGTTACATCTTGATTACTTCTCCCCTTTATGATTACGTACTATCCATTTTTTTTCTTTCATTACCCTTTTTGTCTTGAAGTCTGTTTTATCTGAGTGTAGCTTTATTGCTTTCTTTTGACTGACAATTACTTGGAGTATCATCTTTGATTTTCACTTTCAGCCTGTTTGTCATTGGAGGTGAGATGTCTTCTGGAGGCAGCATATATTTGGGTCTCATTTTTTAATCTATTTAGCCACTCTGTTTTGAGTTCAGTCTATGTTCATTTAGGGTAATTATTGAGGACTTAGTACTGCCATTTATTTTTTTCTGGTTGCTCTATATCTCTATTGTTTGTTTGCGTATGTTTTTCTGTATGACATTCTAGTTTGATTTTCTATGATGTTTTTCTCCATTTTGTATATATTGTTTCATGTCTCTGCTCTAAATTTGTTTTCTGGTTACCATGAGGTTTGAATAAAATATTTCAGAGATAAAACTGTCTTTTTTCTTCTAATAGCATCTTACTTACTTTGCCTATATGGATTACATCCTTTTCCTCTTCCACTTTTGTGTTTGTGTTGTCTCAAATTATCCTTCTTTTAATGTTGTGAGTTCATTACCAAATCGAAGTAGCTAAATTTCCCCCTTATAACCTTTTAGTATTTAAAAACCTACTCTGATGAGAGTTGCAGTTTTCTGATTGTATCACCTTACTCAAAGTTGTGTGTGTGTGTTGCCTTTTTGTTTGTGGTAGGAGAGCTCCTTTAAGCAGACGTAAAATGGTTTTAGTGGTGAACTCCCACAGCTGTTGTCTGGGAAGGTCTTTAATTCTCTTTTATATCTGAATGATAATTTTTCTGAATATTCTTGGCTGACAGTTTTTGTCTTTCAATATTTTGAGTACGTCATTTCACTCCTTCCTGGCTTGTAGAATTACTGCTGAGAACTCTGCTGATAGACTGATGTGGATACTTTTGTAAGAAACCTTTATCCTTTATTCCTGACTGCCTTTAATTTATTTTTCTTTGTTACTGACTGCTGACTTAAATTGAAGAAAGTAGGGAAAACCACTAGACCATTCAGGTATGACCTAAATCAAATCCCTTATGACTGTACAGTGGAAGTGAGAAATAGATTTAAGGGACTAGATCTGATAGACAGAGTGCCGGCCTGATGAACTATGGATGGAGGTTCGTGACATTGTACAGGAGACAGGGATTAAGACCATCCCCATGAAAAAGAAATGCAAAAAGGCAAAATGGTTGTCTGAGGAGGCCTTACAAATAGCTGTGAAAAGAAGAGAAGTGAAAAGCAAAGGAGAGAAGGAAAAGTATTCCCATTTGAATGCAGAGTTTCAAAGAATAGCCAGGAGAGATAAGAAAGCCTTCCTCAGCGATCAATGCAAAGAAATAGAGGAAAACAATAGAATGGGAAAGACTAGAGATCTCTTCAAGAAAATAAGAGATACCAAGGGAACATTTCATACAAAGATGGGTTCGATAAAGGACAGAAATGGTATGGATCTAACAGAAGTAGAAGATATTAAGAAGAGCTGGCAAGAATACACAGAAGAACTGTACAAAAACGATCTTCATGACCCAGATAATCACGATGATGTGATCACTCACCTAGAGGCAGACATCCTGGAATGTGAAGTCAAGTGGGCCTTAGAAAGCATCACTATGAACAAAGCTAGCAGAGGTGATGGAATTCCAGGTGAGCTATTTCAAATCCTGAAAGATGATGCTGTGAAAGTGCTGCACTCAATATGCCAGCAAATTTGGAAAACACAGCAATGGCCACAGGACTGGAAAAGGTCAGTTTTCATTCCAGTCCCAAAGAAAGGCAATGCCAAAGAATGCTCAAACTACCACACAATTGCACTCATCTCACACACTAGTAAAGTAATGCTTAAAATTCTCCAAGCCAGGCTTCAGCAATATGTGAACCATGAACTTCCAGATGTTCAAGCTGGTTTTGGAAAAGGCAGAGGAACCAGAGATCAAATTGCCAACATCCGCTGGATCATATAAAAAGCAAGAGAATTCCAGAAAAACACCTATTTCTGCTTAATGACTATGCCAAAGCCTTTGACTGTGTGGATCACAATAAACTGTGGAAAATTCTGAAAGAGATGGGAATACCAGACCACCTGATGTGCCTCTTGATAAACCTGTATGCAGGTCAGGAAGCAACAGTTAGAACTGGACAGGGAACAACAGACTGGTTCCAAATAGGAAAAGGAGTACATCAAGGCTGTATATTGTCACCCTGTTTATTTAACTTATATGCAGAATACATCATGAGACACGCTGGGCTGGATGAAGCACAAGCTGGAATCAAGATTGCTGGAAGAAATATCAATAACCTCAGATATGCAAACGACACCATCCTTATGGCAGAAAGTGAAGAGGAACTAGAAAGGCTCTTGATGAAAGTGAAAGAGGAGAGTGAAAGAGCTGGCTTAAAGCTCAACATTCAGAAAACTAAGATCATGGCATCAGGTCCCATCACTTCATGGCAAATAGATGGGGAAACAGTGGAAACAGTGACTGACTTTATTTTTTTGGGCTCCAAAATCACTGCAGATGGTGATTGCAGCCATGAAATTAAAAGATGCTTACTCCTTGGAAGGAAAGCTATGAGCAACCTAGATAGCCTATTAAAAAGCAGAGACATTACTTTGCCAACAAAAGTCCGTCTAGTCAAGGCTATGGTTTTTCCAGCGGTCATGTGTGGATGTGAGAGTTGGACTGTGAGGAAAGCTGAGTGCCGAAAAATTGATGCTTTTGAACTGTGGTGTTGGAGAAGACTCTTGAGAGTCCCTTGGACTGCAAGGAGATCCAAGCAGTCCATCCTAAAGAAGATCAGTCCTGGGTGTTCATTGAAAGGACTGATGCTGAATCTGAAACTCCAATAGTTTGGCCACCTGATGCGAAGAGGTGACTCATTGGAAGAGACCCTGATGCTGGGAGGGATTGGGAACAGGAAGAGAAGGGGACGACAGAAGATGAGATGGCTGGATGGCATCACCATCTCGATGGGCATGAGTTTGAGCAAACTCTGGGAGTTGGTGATGGACAGGGAGGCCTGGCGTGCTGCGATTCATGGGGTCGCAAAGAGTCAGGCACGACTGAGCAACTGAACTGAACTGACTGTTGCCAATTTAAATATAGTGTATTCTGGGAAAGGTCTTGTTGTATTGAGATAATTAGGTGCTTAATGTCATGGGCTTGTATTAATACTTCTGGTTCCTTCTCTAGGTTTAGAAAGTTCTCAGCTAGTACTTTTTTAAATTTTCTAATCACTTCTTCTTCTGGATACCCATTACCCTAATATTTGCCGTTCTTAATGGAGTCAACTCTTATACAGGTTCCTCATTTAAAAGAATCTTAATTCTTACCTCATGTAAGCTGTGTGCTCGCATGATTTTTGTTGTGTATGCACATGGAGTTGAGGAGAGGGAGAAATGGTGTGTAACTTTTGTTTCTTTTAGAAGAGCATTGGGCTTCCTAGGTGCTCAGTGGTTTTAGAATCCACCTGCCAATGTGGGAGATATAAGACACATGGGTTTGATCCCAGGGTTGGGAAGATCCTCTGGAGTAAGCAATGGCAACCTGCTCCATTATTCTTGCCTGGAAAATTTCCTATACAAAGAACCTTGTAGGCTGTAGTTCATGGGGCTTCAAAGAGTTGGACACGACTAAGCCTGTGGTATGTAAGGGTACTAATCCCATCATGAGGACCCAGCTTTCATGACCATGTCTAAGCTCAAGCATCTCATAAACACCCTCATCTCCAAATACCATCACACTGGGTGTTTGGGCTTCACCAAATAAATCTGAGAGAGATACCATTTAGTCCATAGCATGTATGGTTTGTGTCAATGCCTATTTAATACTAGCAAATGAAAATGTAGACAAAGACTTCTGTTTATTTTTCTACATTAAATGTGCATTTCAAACATTGTTATTTCTCGGCTCTGTTCCAGTGGTTCAGTTTTTCTATTTGGGTAGGTAGACCTTACAAAGCACAAATATACTGAAAAACTCAATTTTGATTTTAGATTTATATATTGGTATTTGAGCAAGTATTCACTGATTTCTAACATGAGTTCATTTTGTAGTTATACTTCAATTTATCCTTTTTTATTTTTACAAAGAAACCGAAAAAAGTGTTTTAAGATGTTTAAAAATTATTACCTCTGAAAATTTGTATCCTTTACATCAGTGAGACTTCCTGACTTTTTAATTTAAAACAGATAATCATTTGTACATTTTAGGATTTCTTAGGGGATATTAAGTATTAGAGTATCAGTGTTCTAGGGTTGTATATGAGGTGGGACAAGTAATTGGAGAAGATGAGGAATATAGTTTTAAGGAGAAATTTTTGTCATGATAAATAGGAAGGAACTAATTCTTACATGTCCACAGAATACTGGAATAAGTCAAATAGCATTTGAAATTATATTAACATTAAGAGCATTCTCTCACTGAATGAGACATTTCAAATGTTTTTATTTCCTTCTCTTCCCTCCCCTAGAAACTTGTATGCATTTTGCTGAACTTGTTGAGGACTTAGTGAGTTTAGTTCTTTTGGTTGGTTTTCCTTTGAAACACTTTTCTTTCAAAAGAACTATTCGTGGCATATTTATCAATCCTTAACAACAGTGTTTTCTGTCAAATTACATGTAGCATAAGGTTTATTATCACAGATCACTGTTTCCATTCCTGATCATTCTCCGTTTTATGGTCTCTTTTGCCTCATTTATGGATTGATTAGAATCCCTTCCCAGGTATTAAGATGGGGCATTAACGATGTAGTCTCTAAATCTTTGAATATCTCTTTACTGAAGGTTAGGAGGTGTGCTGCTGTGGATAGACTTTTATCCTCCCCCACACCCAAAAGTTTGTATATTGAAGTCCTCCTTCAATGTGACAGTATTTGGGGAATGCTTTTAGGAGGTAATTAGGTCAAGTGAAATCCATACGGGTTGAATCCTAATTCAGTAGTATAAACAGCCTTGTAAGAAGAAGAAAGAGAAATTTTTCTCTCCATGCACAGATGCTGAGAACAGCCATATAAGTGTACAGAAATTAGACAGCCAACTGCCATTCAGAAAGAGCTCTTACTAGAACCTGACCATACTGGCACCCTTATAGTAGACTAATCAGCCTCCAGAACTATGAAAACTTTAATTTTTTGCTTTTTAACCCACTCAGCCTATGTTTTATTGTAGCAGCCTGAGCTAAGACAGATAACATAGCTAAGTATATTATTTTTTAGGTCTTGGTTCTTTTTCCTTGGTAAATAGCATTTCATATTTTTAAACTCAGATGCTTCCCATGACATTTTTTCTGTGGTTTATTTAGGTATGTGGCATTAGTTTTTTCTTCTGACTTATTCAGTGTTTTTATCCTTAAATTTTATCCTTAAAATTATAGACTTTTTTTCCTCGTGAAGTCAATTTCCATATTTGGTCTCAAAGATGTATCCTTTAAGACCCTTTTCTTTTTCTCTTGGTGTTGAAGTGTTTTGTCTTTAGCTGAGATTCCTTCCACTAATATTCTGATTGACTGATTTGATTATCAACAATGATGACACTTCTGTAATCTAGTAAACGTTCACATTTAGATGCTTTAGATTATGTACTGTTAACTGTTAGTATTATGTTCATTTGTTATGTCTCATAACATTTCTACTGCATATGAAGTGGCCTGTCCTTCTTATTATGCTTCCTAGTCCTGTGAAGATCCACTGTTATTTGCTTTCACTTATTTCTCTTTTCATGCTCAGTACAAAGGTAAATTTTTTGAAAACACTCTAAATGGCCAAAGGCTCAATAGAATCTCCTTCTGCTGGCTACGGACAGCAAACCATTTGAAGGATATTTGCCATCGGTTTTCTTTTGTGACATTCTGCGGTTTCCTCAGTTATATGTGTTAGAACGCTGTTGGACAGTCTGAGTTGCTGCTCTGCAGTTTTTCCAACCAGAGCATCTTGTAGATACCCCTAGGATGAGGAAGCAGTAAAGTATTGCCCTTCTGCAAGGGTTGGCTATTTTCCATCAGTACTGTTGTCTCCAGAACCTTTTGATTTCTCATTCTTGCTCAGGAATATTAGCTGCTAGTCTCATTGGCTGCAGTTCAGTCAAGAAGAAAACAGAGTCTTGAGCTTGCTTTCTTCTCCCCAAATGTGGGAGACCCTGAATTCTCCCACATGTGTCTCTGTGAGCTTTACTTTCCTGCCCCAACCTCTGATTCAGCTTACAAGTTAGTGTCAACTTCAGAGAAGATGGTGTCAGAAAATTGTGTTCAGGATACTGTTTTCTCTTGAGACTGTCTTCATGCATCCTCTGAACAAACCCAAAATACCTGCATTATGTACTCTTCCCCTCTGTAATTTACCTCTCACCAAGAGTTCAGTGGCTGCCACATTTCCTGAAGCCCCAGGATATGTACCAGGTTTGGTAAACTTTACTTTGGATTGAAGTGAATTCACTCAGTCGTGTCCGACTCTTTGCGACCCTATGGATTGTAGCCTACCAGGCTTCTCAGTCCATGGAATTTTTCAGGCAAGAGTACTGGAGTGGGTTGCCATTTCCTTCTCCAAGGGATCTTCCTGACCCAGGGATCAAACCCGGGTCTCCCGCATTGCAGGCAGACGCTTTACCGTCTGAGCCAGTAGAGCAGAGGAGGAATTTCTTCAAATCATCTTTCTGCAAGCTTACCTTTCTTTACTTGAAAGAAAGAGTGAACAAATGTAGTGAAATTAAATATCAGGATACAAGTACCTAAACTCATTGCCTGTGTAACTAGATGTAGCTTTTTTTTTTTTTCCCGGCCTGAATGTTTCAATTGTCAAATAATACAATAATATTAAACATAGAAAAAAAAAAACCTGACTATTCACCAAAGGTAAATTTCGTAAAATATAAGCATTTATGTATCTTTAGTATATATTATATATATTTGGATGGCTATATTGTTGTCAAATTAAGTGGTGGGAATTTTAAATTATATGATAAGATGATATAATGTATAATGTAGGACAAAGAACATACAATAATTATCTTTAGGTAATATGAGTATTCAATTTCTATTATGAACTTTGAGCCTTCATTTTAATGACAAATTGATATTTTAAAATCAGAAAAAAATCAAACATCTCTTTAGAAAAGAAAAATTTGGGTAGAGTTTAGTGGTTTTCATCCTGTGACTTTTGTGATTTGGAATGTCTTAGTCTGATCAAGCTGCCATAACAAAATATCATAAATTGAGTGGCTTAAACAATAGACATTTATTAGTTCAGTGTTTGGTGTTTCCTTCCTGGCTTATGTCTTCACAAGTCTTTCCTTCGTGCATGCGTAGAGAGCAAGGGTAGGGTAGGGAGGGGAAGGTCAGAGATCTCTGTGATTCTTCCTCTTTTGTAAGAGCATTAATCCCGTCATGAGGGACTCAAGCTTATGACCTAACCTAAGCCTAATAACTTCTCAAAGTCCCCACCTCCAAATACCATCACATTAGTGGTTAGGACTGCAACATATGAATTTGGTGGGGGGTGGGAGGAGCATATACACTTAGACTGTAATAAGGAAATATGAATATCAGTGAAGTCTTATGGAATTCAACCCCTTCATCACAACCACTTAGTGATAGCAGTTACAGGTTTACTGTGTTTTGAATATCCTAATTCTCTATCAGATTCTAGTTAACATAATGTCACATAGGAGAATAAAATCAATCACAAAACCCAATAACCTGGACAGGATGACTGCTGAGGGCTGCTGTGAATAATTAGATCAGGGTAGGAAATGAAATGGTGTGACATAAACTTCACTGCGAATTTTTCAACATGCTGATTGGGTGGGATATTAATTAATTGAAGGCATGGAAACAACATCCATCAGTGTAAAAACTGAGTTTGTTTTAAATGTAATATTTGGTTATATATGAATTATGTTGGTTTATTGTGAAATATATTGAACTTTTTAATATTAGAAATACCCCTCTCATTCAGCTCAAAGATCTGGGAATTTCATAAATTTACAATTAAGGTATTTAATGCATAGGTTTAGGTTTAGACCAAAAGTCTAAATGTATGGCTAAAAGTGAGAATACTTAATCAGAATCAATTATAATGAAAACATTAAAATAATTGCATATTAATCTTAAGTTTAGCTTAATTATTTAATGATACAGAGCAAATAAATATTTTTCTCACTTAAGAGTAAGTTTTGGATTTTTAAAGCTGTTTAGTGAAGGTCATGTTGAAGAATACATTGTAATTTTAATATGAAGTTGAGGAACACTGTAAATGTTACCTTCTTGTGCCTAAAATAAATCAGAGAAATGTATCATATAAATGTTGATGGTGCAGTGTAGCCTTGTGTCGACAGATTTCCTTATAAATTATTATTAATCTTGTAACTGGTTTGAGAAACCTTACAAATGATTTGTACATTGTGGCTGAAAAGTGTGCCCCATGTATCAGAACTGAAGAGAGTATATTTGGTATATATAAATTCATTCAAATGAAGAGTGACATTTAATTGTCCTAATTAAAATTGGTATACCATGCTACGAATTTACTGCTTTGTTTTACCGGTAATTTGTCTGCCTATTACTACAGCAAATACTAAATGAAGTCATAGGTATATTAGTAAATTATATATAATTTATTAGTCTAAATTTTTATAACCTACCATTTCAGACACTCCTCTTTCAAAACTTATTCATTTTCTAGCTGACTAAAATTAAAAGCATCAGATGCTGCTTTATACAGTATATATTTTTTAAAACTATACATATCTATTTTAAAAGCCAGTTTAATGGATCATCCAAAAGCATAGAGTGTTATGGGCAGAAAAATTTCGACTAAGAATACACTTTAATACAAATGTCATTAGAACAATAAAGAGTAAGACAAAATGAAAATACTTTGCCTTCATAATCTTTGCCTGTTTACCAACTTAACTTTCACTGCCTTCTTACAAATATTAAATATTATCAGTTACCTTAACTACCCCATGTTTCTAGGCCAATCAGTAAGGAAGTGCATTGACTGTGGAATATAATAAAACTGACTAAGTCTTATATATTTCATATTACCACAGGCCAACAATTCTAAAAGTGTCAATAAGACCACTTTCTGAAAAGTTTTTATAAATCTGAATCCTAATTTAGTAACTACAAGTTATGATTGAGTTTTACATTTTACACACACACAATTTTATTTTTTTCAATTATTACATTTTATTTTTAACCCTTTGATAAGCATTGTATTTTTATTTATTTATTATTTTATTATCGGCTGTACTGTGTCTTCATTGTGAGGGCTTTGGCATTGCCTTTCTTTGGGATTGGAATGAAAACTGACCTTTTCTAGTTCTGGGGTCACTGCTGAGTTTTCCAAATTTGCTGCTCTATTGAGTGCAGCATTTTCACAGCATATCTTTTAGGATTTGAAATAGCTCAGCTGGAATTCCATCACCTCCACTAGCTTTGTTTCTACTGATGTTTCCTAAGGCCCCCTTGGCTTTGCACTCCAGGAAGCCTGGCTCTAGGTGAGTGAGTACACCATCATGGTTACCTGGGTCATTAAGGTTTTTTTCTGTATAGTTCTTCTGTGTATTCTTGCCACCTTTTCTTAATATCTTCTGCTTCTGTTAAGTCTGTACCATTCTGTCCTTTTTGTGCCCATCTTTGCATGAAATGCTCCCTTGATATCTCTAATTTTCTTGAAGAGAACTAGTTTTTCCCATTCTGTTTTCCTCTGTATCTTTGCACTGATCACTGAGGAAGGTTTTCTTATCTTTCCTTGCTATTCTTTGGAACTTTGCATTCAGATGGGAATGTATTTCCTTTTCTCCTTTGCCTTTCACTTCTGTTCTATTCACAGCTATTCATAAGGCCTTCTCTGACAACTGTTTTGCCTTTTTGCATTTCTTTTTCTTGGGGGATGGTCTTGATCACTGCCTCCTGTACAATGTTAGGAACCTCAGTCCATAGTTCTTCAGGCACTCTGTCTGTCAGATCTAATCCCTTGAATCTATTTTTCACTTCCAAATTATAATTGTAAGGGATTTGATTTAGGTCATACCTGAATGGCCTTGTGGTTTTCTTACTTTCCTCAATTTAAGTCTAATTTGGCAATATGGAGTTCATGATCTGAGTCACAGTCAGCTCTTGGTCTCGTTTTTGCTGACTATATAGAGCTTCTCCATCTTCCGCTGGAAAGAATATAATCAATCTGATTTTGGTATTGACGATCTGGTGATGTCCATGTGTAGATCATGATGTCCATGATCTCTTGTGTTATTGGAAGATGGTGTTTGCTATGACCAGTGCATTCTCTTGGTAGAACTCTCTTAGCTTTTGCCCTGCTTCATTCTGTACTCCAAGGGCAAACTTGCCTGTTATTCCAGGTATCTTTTGACTTCCTAGTTTTACATTCTAGTCTCCTATGATGAAAAGGACATCTTTTTTTTGTTCGTTCCAGAATGTCTTGTAGGTCTTCATAGAACCATTCAACTTCAGCTTCTTCAGCATGAGTAGTTGGGGCATAGACTTGGTTTGCTGTGATCTTGAATGGTTTGCCTTTGAAAAGAACAGAGATCATTCTGTTTTTGAAATTGCACTCAAGTACTGCATTTCAGTCTCTTGTTGACTGTGAGGGCTACTTCAGTTCTTCTAAGGGATCCTTGCCCACAGTAGTAGATATAATGATCGTCTGAATTCAATTCACCCGTTCCAGTTCATTTTCGTTCACTGATTCCTAAAATGTCAATGTTTACTCTTGTTATCTCCTGTTTGACCACTTCAATTCACCTTAATTTATGGACCTAACATTCCAGGTTCCTACGCAATATTGTGCTTCCTAGCATCAGACTTAACTTTCACACCAGCAGACACGTCCACAGCTGGGCCTTGCTTCCACTTTGGCTCTGTCTCCTCATTCTTTAGGAGCTCTCTCTTCACTCTTCTTCATTAGCATGTTGGACACCTACTGACATGGGGAGTTCATCTTTCAGTGTCATATCTTTTGGCCCTTCATACTGTATATGAGATTCTCAAGGCAAGAATGCTGAAGTGGTGTGTCATTTCCTTTTTCAGTGGACCACGTTTTGTCAGAACTTTGTTTCGTGACCCATCAGTCTTGGGTGGCCATACATGGCTTGGCTCAGAGTTTCATTGAGTTAGACAAGGCTGTGAGTCTTGTGATCAGTTTGGTTAGTTTTCTGTGTTTGTGATTTTCATTCTGTCTGGCCTCTGATGGATAAGGATAAGAGACTGGTGGAAGCTTCCTGATGGGAGTTACTGGCTATGGGGCAAACTGATTCTTGCTCTGATGATCAGGGCCATGCTCAGTAAATCTTTAATCCAGTTTTCTATTAACTGGTGGGCTGTGTTCCTTCCTTGTAGTTTGGCCTGAGGCCAAGCTATGGTAGGGGTAACAGAGGTAGTGGCAACCTCCTTCAAAAGGCCTTAGGCCAGCATGCTGCAGCTCCCAGAACTGTTGTATTCAGTACCCCTGGCCCCACCATAGGCGACTTTGACCCACACCTCTGCCAGAGACTGCTAGACACTCACAGGAGCTGTATAGGGAAGGGTTTTTGTAAAGGACCATGAAAGCCTGAACATATGGAATGTCAGTCCACTTGCCCGTTCTGCAGCAATAAAGATACAATTGCAGAATGGTGTTACGATTTGGAGACCTGTTTTCATGCCATCTCCCAACTTATACAAAGACCAGGCTCTGCTACAGTAGAACTTAAATTTCTATATTTTTAAAGAATTTCTCAATTTTAAAGAATTTCCAAGGCTCTACTCCAGAAATGTTTCTCTTGGCTTGGAAGGGGATCCTCCCATGTTGAGTAACCTGCAACCAAGAACAAGGCAGCACTCCTGGAATGGAATCCAGCATCCTGGAAATGTTTACCAGGAGGCTTTAACCTGAAGGGATTCAGGGCATTTCCCAAATTCCCTTCAAACCTGAGGCGGTTTCAGGCGTCCTCTACTCTCCTGTCAATTTCTGATCAGGTGTTTCTGGCCCCCATGATAACCCTGTGCAGGGTGCCCAACCCAGTATGGTTGGAGAAGGGCTTTCCAGTATACTGGTTGTCAGGACTTTACTGAGGAGGGATCCCTTGTCTGTAGACGTTATGTCCAATGATAAGTCTTCCTACTCTGGGGCATATTTCTGAGACTGAGCATCCACAAAGTTTATAATTTGGACTTCTACATAGTGGCTATCCTGATAGGCTGTCTATAGCAGTGTGGAGGCTGCCAAGGACTGGAGTGAAGTGGGTGTGTAGATGGAAATGGAAACCCTTGGAGACATCGGAGTTGGGCACTATGAAAGATGGCACAGGCTTCAAGGCTCTGAGACCAGCAGGCAGAGAAATTCTCATAGACTTCTGCACATAGAAGTGAGTTGAGAACTGGACTGCAGAGGAACCCCAAATCATTCGCCCTGTCTTCCTGGCACCTAAGATAGAATTGGGAATCATCTGACAATTTTATCTGACACAGTACCAAGTTTGACAGTGGTAGGTACACAGTTTAGAAGTGTTATCTAGAAATTCATTCCTAGAAGAGTGTGGAGAGAAGAAGTGAGAGACTTTGCTGTGCCGGGAAGGTAGAAAAGAAAGCTGTAGTGGAGAGTTCCACACAGAACTCTGAGAGAGCAAGAGCAAGACAGAGACCCCTTGGGCTTCTGCATGGTCAGAACTCATGTTTCCACCACATCCCAGAACTGTAATCAGCATTACAAGGCTGATTCCTAAGCCCAACATTGTATTTTTAAATGAAAGTTAATTTGGAGAACTTTCAGTTATAGAGTTGAAACACGCACCAATATTAAGAGTTCATTTTGTGATTTAAGCTCAGTTTGTGTTTCTAATACTTGGGTACTACGTATTATATTCAACCATAAATTGATAGCAAGCAATAAGAATAGTTACTATAAAGACAAAAAAAATGGACCTTGAGTTAATATATCAATTATGACATTTAATGTAACCATTTGGAAGTTTTACTCAAGAGCTACATAGATTGAGAACTGTGAATTTATTTTTTGGAAAATACTTTCACATTTTAGTTCTACACTAAATATTTTACTGAATTTAATTTGAAGTTTTAACTCAACTTTATTTTTAATTAATATTTCATTTTAGTATTCTTAAAACTAATGCTAATAAGTGGCTCAGATGGTAAAGAATCTGCCTGCAATACAGGAGACCTGGGTTCAGTCTCTGGGTTGGAAAGATCCCCTGGAAAAGGGAATGGTTACCCACTCCATTATTTTTGCCTGGAGAATTCCATGGATGGAAGACCTAGTGGGCTGTAGTCCATGGCGTGACAGACCTTCACTTTCAATAAGTCACAGCAGGGCAGGATTTAGTAGTTACCTAAATTGTATCTTTGCAGATGCTTATTAAACAATATTATGTTTCTTAACACTTCTAAACATCATGTCTACAAAATTCAATGCAACTATATTTTAACTAGTTGCATTTTTTTCTGGGCATTACTCATACTCATTGTATATCATGATCATTCCATAAAAGCAAGTTCTTAGTGACGAGGCTTTAAAAAAATCTGTTGCATGTATCCAGTATAGTAGTATTGACCTAAAACAAATAAATTGCCAGTTATTTCTTCAACAACAACAACAAAATGTTTATTAGGGATCAGCAAAGAATTACAACTCAGGGTGTGCAATGATGGCAGCCAAGTGCAAGTACCCCCACAGCAAAGAGGGGAGACCTCTTTTAAAGAGGGGGAGGGGGGAGTCTGAGAGGGCTGTAGTAAACAGTGAGTTGACTGGAAGAATTGAGAGCTGAAATCGTAGTGGCTTTCCATAGGCTGAATTGTTCGTCTCTGATTGGCTGAGTTCCTCCCAGAAAGAGCTTTCTGTGGGGCTGTACTCTTGTGGTACATCGTGAGAGTTCCTTCTTTTTCCCTCCCAATTCTGTCTCAAATGAGTTTTCTGTTCATGACTTTCTATAGTAAATATATCCATCCCTGAGTTTAACACTTCTTCCTCCTGCAAGCTAAAGACTAACTTGGAAGCCAGATTACTTAAAAAGTTTTGAGAAGTTAGATATCAAACCTTCTTTATTCTAATTGAAAGCAAATATTGAAAATTATATTGTTATTTGAGTGTAGGTAAACATAATCAATATTCTCCAGACATTTAAAATGCCATTTACTTTATTTAAATGTAGGCCAGGCTTTCAACTCATTTGTTAACACTTAAATGGCAAAATATGGGGTTTCTTAAAGGCCCTTTTAGAATTGATGAATTTTGGAAAATGAAAAGCAATTGAAGAATTGAAAATACAGCATTATATGTAATCAGATCACTACACATAATAAAAAGAGGGGCCAAAAATAAAAGACTAAGTAATACATCTGGTTAAATAGCACTTTATCAAGAATCTGCAGAGAAAAGTAATTTTGATTAGGTGTTAAAACATATTCAGAACTCAAATTGAATAAAATTTTATGCTCTTGAAGCTTTAATAACAGAATAATTCCTACTTGATAAGATTTTTTCTTGCAAAAAGAGTATTTCTCCTATCCTGAATTCATCTTAAAAGTAATTCCCCGCTCACTCTATATTCTATTGTAGTTTATGGTATTATTTCATGCCAGTCATTTTAAGATAGAATATTACAGGTCCATGGATGATTTACATAAGTACAGGCAGCTGTAAGTACTTTTAAATCCTCTTTCTTGCTCACATTTAGGAAACATTAGGAACAGAAAAGAAATAGATTAGGTATACTTAAACATTATTAAAGTGTCAGGCTATTTTCCCTTTCTCAGGTGAATTAATTGCCTGTATTCCAGAAAAGGCTTATCTCAGCAATAATTACTCTTCTCATCAGGCCTGTGAGACCGATGTACAGTGCAAATATGACAGTATCCCATTCACCTTGAGTTCCTTACACACTGCAGTACCCTGATGAAGAACTGCCAAAAAAGATACAATCTTTAATATTCTACCTCACTTGCCTTGGCAGTCCTACATATTTGTTTAAGTCTTTATCACAAAACACTGTAGTTTGATATTGGTATGGGGAGTAAATTACATATATAAAACATTTATATATAACACATGTAATATTCTACCTCACAGTAGAGTATCTACAAAAATCTGAAAGTCAGGCTGAGCAAGGAACTTTGATTACAGCAAGGGTTAAACTAATAATAAATTTGTGTGGTCTCTCTCAGGGAGCTAACATCCAAATAAAGGAGACAGGCATGAACAAATGATTTTAGTTAAAATAGCCATAAGATACTGAGCTCTTACTCTTTGATACATGCTCTGAACACTTTTGGTTTATTATTAACTTGAGTTTTTTTATAATGAAGTTGAGAAGTACCTGTTATTACTTGCAGTTCATCTAGTTTAAAACTGACCATCAGAGCGATTAAGTCTTTGGTTCAAGTCTCCATAACAAGTGATAGAATTTGAAGCAAAGTCTGATTCCATGAACATATTTTTTCCCTACTACATGTAACAGGTTTATAAATTAATGAAACAGGTTAGTGCCATACAACAGGATACCACAGTTTTACTTCACTACTTATCAATATCATAATAAATACAATAGATCCTGTTCATCAATTAGTTAATCTGGTAATAGCAGTCAGACTTGGAGTCAGGGCAGCCAAGGGCATGATATGATACAGGCAGACTTAGAGCAGTTACCTGTGACACTTCTCATGGTCTTGGAAGGGAACATAGTGGCTTTCCTCAGAAAAGACAAAGGACATCATAGGCATATATCATTTCTGTTACCATATCCTTTTTTATGGACATGCCTTGCATCTGAGTCAGGACTCTAAATGAAACCTGTTTTTTAAAATGTTCTTGTGAAACAGAATTTAAATGCAAAATAGCTGCCACAGTAAACAGTGATGATAAAACAGAAGAGGAAAACAGAACTATAAAACCATGTCAAGACTAAGAACTGAATTATATAAGCAAAAAGGAAAGGGGAAAGTCAAAAATGATTCTGATCTAAAATATTCTAGAAATCAAAGAAACAGGGAACAATGTTCAACAAAACAACGAAAAAACCATGAGACGTTTAAGTAGTGCTATGTAGTTTGCTTCTCATTTTCACAAGAAGACTATTTGAAATAATAGTCTGACCGTTCTCAAACTATTTTTTTTAACAATAAATGGTCTGTAAAGTGAACACATTCAAACATTTAGCCTATAGTTTTGAAAACACACAAAAAAACTGTGTGTTATATGAATTTATATGAAGCAACTAAGTGCTGATATTATGTGTCAGTTCAGTTCAGTCACTCAGTCGTGTCTGACTCTTTGCGACCCCATGAATCGCAGCACGCCAGGCCTCTCTGTCCATTACCAACTCCGGAGTTCACTCAAACTCATGCCCATCGAGTTGGTGATGCCATCCAGCCATTTCATCCTCTGTCGTCCCCTTCTCCTCCTGCCCCCAGTCCCTCCCAGCATCAGGGTCTTTTCCAATGACTCAACTCTTTGCATGAGGTGGCCAAAGTATTGGAGTTTCAGCTTCAGCATCAGTCCTTCCAATGAACACCCAGGACTGATCTCCTTTACGATGGACTGCTTGGATCTCCTTGCAATCCAAGGGACTCTCAAGAGTCTTCTCCAACACCACAGTTCCAAAGCATCAATTTTTCGGCACTCAGCTTTCTTCATAGTCCAACTCTCATGTCCATACATGACCATTGGAAAAACCATAACCTTGACTAGACGGACCTTTGTTGGCAAAGTAATGTCTGCTTTTTAATATGCTATCTAGGTTGGTCATAACTTTCTATCCAAGGAATAAGCGTCTTTTAATTTCATGGCTGCAGTCACCAGCTACAGTGATTTTGGAGCCCAGAAAATTAAAGTCTGACACTGTTTCCACTGTTTCCCCATCTATTTGCCATGAAGTGATGGGACCAGATGCCATGATCTTAGTTTTCTGAATGTTGAGCTTTAAGCCAACTTTTTCACTCTCCTCTTTCACTTTCATCAAGAGGCTTTTTAGTTCCTCTTCACTTTCTGCCATAAGGGTGGTGGTGTATCTGAGATTATTGATATTTATTGAGATTATTGATATTTCTCCCGGCAAATTTGATTCCAGCTTGTGCTTCTTCCAGGCCAGCATTTCTGATGATGTACTCTGCATATAAGTTAACTAAGCAGGGTGACAATATCCAGCCTTGACATACTCCTTTTCCCATTTGGACCAGTCTGTTGTTCCATGTCCGGTTCTAACTGTTGTTTCCTGACCTGCATACAGGTTTATCAAGAGGCACATCAGGTGGTCTGGTATTCCCATCTCTTTCAGAATTTTCCACAGTTTATTGTGATCCACACAGTCAAAGGCTTTGGCATAGTCAGTAAAGCAGAGATAGGTGTTTTTCTGGAACTCTCTTGCTTTTTATATGATCCAGCAGATGTTGGCAATTTGATCTCTGGTTCCTCTGCCTTTTCCAAAACCAGCTTGAACATCTGGAAGTTCATGGTTCACATATTGCTGAAGCCTGCCTTGGAGAATTTTGAGCATCACTTTACTAGCGTGTGAGATGAGTGCAATTGTGTGGTAGTTCGACCATTCTTTGGCATTGCCTTTCTTAGGGATTGGAATGAAAACTGACCTTTTGCAGTCCTATGGCCACTGCTGAGTTTTCCCAATTTGCTCCGGGTGCCGAGCTCCAGGGTCTTTCTGAGGGACCCTGCGCCCTGCCCCGCCCCCAGCCTCTCATTGCCCGTCCCTTCTTCCGCTCACCAGCGCCTGGCACCAGGCCTTGGCTCATACTCAATCGATGCTATTAAGTGTTCGTTAAATGGATAAGTGAGCGACTCACCCCTCAGTCCTTCTTAAGACCTCAGGCAAGATAGTGAATGCAGGTTGAAGTGTGCGGCAGCCCGGAATCAGACCCGGCCCATAGCGCTGCCCCTTCCTTGCTGTGTGCTCAGGGCAAGTGATGTCTCCTTTAACTTGAGTTTCATCATAAGTAAAGTAGTGGGGTGGCCGTGAGGAGATACCCCTTGTCCAAGGTAAGAGAAACCCAAGTAAGACAGCAGGTGTTGTGAGAGGGCATCAGAGGGCAGCCACACTGAAACCATAATCACAGAAAACTAGCCAATCTGATCACAGGACCACAGCCTTGTCTGAATCAATGAAACTGAGCCATGCCGTGTGGGGCCACCCAAGACGGTCGGGTCTGGTGGAGAGTTCTGAGAGAATGTGGTCCCCTGGAGAAGGGAATGGCAAACCACTTCAGTATTCTTGCCTTGAGAACCCCATGAACAGTGTATGTCAGTACTACACTAGAAAATTTGCTTATATATCTCTCCCTCAGTCATACTTTTTTCCTTGTACTTGAGGAAGTTGAGTTTTAAACATGTTAAATTGCTCCAAATTAAAGAAATGCATGACATCATTTAAAGACTCTATGCATATCTAAATTAAATTTTATTGTTTGCTATGGAGAAGGAAAGGGTATTTCACTGTATGTTGCTTAGATGGTTTCTGTTTGTAGCTTGCACAGATTGAAGTGTCAGGCTGAAAAGGAACACAGAAAATAGAAACCATGTAAAGTCAGTGATTATAAGGATTTCTGAACTACTGGAATTTGGTTGCTTTGGAATGAGAACTCTTTAAAGTTCTTAAAACTTCCCAGAAAAAAAATGGAAATTTTGCTTTTATTAAGCTCTCAATTCCTAATACATTTTTTAGCCCTTGGTTTGTTCAGCAGCCAACCAACATTAACTTGATGGAGTGCTTAAAGGCTCCCAGAATTTGAAGCTGCTGTACTCAACATTATTCCCCCTTTCAGTTACATAACTTTTGTCAATTGCCCTTCATTTGTGAGCAAACTAGCTTGGTAGCAGCATTAAATAAATTATTCTTCTAAATTGACTTAACTTTAATTAGAAAAGTTGAAGTAAAACACATCTAACTGTAATATACTAGATGTCCAGTCGACAGAAGCTTCTCTTTCTGTTGTCTTTTGTTTTAGTTTCATTCATTTAGTCATCTGGTATTCCATTTACCGTTCCCAACTACGCTATGAATTACCGGTTTTGTCATTCTCACTGAGTTGCAAACAGGGAAACTATAAAGTTCAGCTCAGCTAATGAACTTTCCCATTAGCTAATGAGCGGCCGATGAGAGCCTGACGGGTGCTTTAGGGCGCTGCTGCCCTGCCTTTGCTTAAGAGACTTCCTGCTGGATAAGCAAAGAGATGCCACAATTTAGAGGAGGGAGAGGAGAGGTAGGATAGAATCAGCTGAAAAGATATTTATTTACTGATGTTCACTTCTTAGCTATTCTGACTTTTTAGCTAGAAATAGGTACTATCCCTTGTTTTTCTATCCTTCTATACACTTTGATCTTACACTGAAAGCCTATCTTGTTACAAGAGATCTGTAACTTTATATAATTTTCCATGGTTGAAAGTATGTATATTTTTTCTGAACTCTGTCAAAATAGGCATATTTGTTTTAGCAGAAATAGCCAAACTGCTAGAAGGAAGACACTGTGCCTGTTAAATTCCTCAGGATGGCTACATAATTTGAGTTTTATCTTTAGTATGTTGCAAAAGGCAGGCGCTTGGCAAGTTTAATGTCATCCAACTGATATAATTGAACTTAAGTTTGGATAATTGGATGAATAAGTGTATTTCATCCTTGAAACTTTGCGAACACAATTGTTGTTATATCAACAACAAATGCTGTTTCTCCCTATTTGCATATTGTAACAGAGCATATTTTTCACATAAAATCTTAACTAAATATTAAGTAAAATTTACTATTTTTAAATTGTTGATGAATGTTATGTAAGTGGCAAAAGAAAAGAAATGTACTGTCCATTTTTCCACTATCCAAATATGATTCTTCTGAATATATTCAGGTGTTTTTCCTCCATTTTTTATATAGTTGAAATGTTAATAACTGAATATTTTATACTGATTTTTTAAATTATGCATCAACACATTTTATGTCTATTTTCTTAAAAAATTTCTCAAAACTAACATTGCAGGAATAAAGGACAATACATTCTTTTTCACAAGTTTTAGATATTACTACTTAACTATTTAACTTTTAAAAAATGTAGTGGTATAAGTTCAAGCTGGCTTTAGAAAAGGCAGAGGAACCAGAGATCAAATTGCCAACATCTACTGGATCATCGAAAAAGCAAGAGAGTGTCATAAAAACATCTATTTTTGCTTTATTGACTATGCCAAAGCCTTTCACTGTGTGGATCACAATGAACTGTGGAAAATTCTGAAGGAGATGGGAATATCAGACCACCTGACCTACCTCTTGAGAAACCTGTATGCAGTTCAGGAAGCAACAGTTAGAACCAGACATGGAACAACAGATTGGTTTCAAATAGGAAAAGGAGTATGTCAAGGCTGTATATTATCACCCTGCTTATTCAACTTATATGCAGAGTACATCATGAGAAATGCTAGGCTGGATGAAGCATAAGCTGGAATCAAGATTGCTGGGAGAAATATCAATAACCTCAGATATGCAGACGACACCACCCTTATGGCAGAAAGTGAAGAAGAACTAAAGAATCTCTTGATGAAAGTGAAAGAAGAGAGTGCAAAAGTTGGCTTAAAGCTCAACATTCAGAAAACTAAGATCATGGCATCTGGTCCCATCACTTCATGGCAAATAGATGGGGAAACAGTGGAAACAGTGTCAGACTGTTTTCTGGGCTCCAAAATCACTGCAGATGGTGATTGCAGTCATGAAATTAAAAGATGCTTACTCCTTGGAAGGAAAGCTATGAGCAACCTAGACAGCATATTAAAAAGCAGAGATATTACTTTGTCAGCAAAGGTCCGTCTAGTCAAGGCTATGGCTTTTCTAGTAGTCATGTATGGATGTGAGAGTTGGAGTATAAAGAAAGCTGAGCACTGAAGAATTGATGCTTTTGAACTGTGGTGTTGGAGAAGACTCTTGAGAGTCCCTTGGACTGCAAGGGGATCCACCCAGTCCATCCTAAAGGAGATCAGTCCTGGGTGTTCACTGGAAGGACTGATGCTGAAGCTGAAACTCCAATACTTTGGCCACCTGATGCGAAGAGCTGACTCATTCGAAAAGGCCCTGATGCTGGGAAAGATTGAGGGTGGGAGGAGAAGGGAATGACAGAGGATGTGATGGTTGGATGGCATCACTGACTCAATGGACATGGGTTTGGGTAGACTTGGCAGTTGGTGATCGACAGAGAGTCCTGGCATGCTATGGTTCATGGGGTCGCAAAGAGTCGGACATGACTGAGCAACTGAACTGAACTGATAAGTCCATATTTACTATTAATATTTTTTCAGTTGTATATTAAAATATATAATGAGCCCTTTTCTGTAATAAAATTAAATATCAATGACTGTTTTCTGTCCCTACTGGAAATGTGTGCAAACAAATAAAACAAATGATTTTAGTTGCATATATTCAGTTAGAGCACAGATAGACATTTGGCAGTATAACTAAAATTATTTTTTTTTCAGCTATAGTTAATGGACAAACTATATTTTCAAAAATGAAGCTTCAGTGTTTACTTGTATAAAAAGTGGTTTGATTTTTAGAAGTAACTTAAGCTTGTTCACACTTACGGCTATTTTCCCCATTTGATTCTTCTCTTACTAAGTAGGCAGAAGAATGGTTACCAAAGTGCATTATCTAGAGATCCATAAATAAAGTAAACTTTTCTGGAAACCTGTTACACCTGTCATTAAGCAAATGAATATAACTCTGTCAGTTGCAAAATATATGAACATTTTCCCATTTTAATTTTACTCAGAAGTGTTTAACTACTAAAAATTCACAAAGGCTACTGACAAATATTTCCAAGCACTTTACAGATTTATCCTTTAGGACTAAAGAGTGTGTATTTGAAAAAAAAATTGTGGAACAATGCAATTGCAACTTACAGTATTCTTCCTTAGATGATATGCTAAACTTCTTAAAGAATAAATTCCCTGTATTTAAATGCCAAACTTACCGAAACCAAGTACATTTTATCCTATTCATAATCCATCTTTGAGGAGACAGGAAGATATGCACTTATGATTACTTTATAAAGAAAAATCAATCTTTCATTATTCAGTGCTTTTCCAATGATCTAAGGGATTGGTTCCCTTCTCTAACATAAGGGCAGTGTAAAAGTAGGTTCTGAAGTTGTGAAGGTGGCTATAGGACTTTTTTCTTAAGAGAGGCTTATGATAAAGGATTTGTGCCTCTTTGTAAAGACATTATCATTTGTTCACTGCCACCCAGTCCCCAGTAAGAATCAGCGCATGACCCATAAGCACTCAAATGTTTATTTACTGAATAAATGAGAAATGTTATTCTAAGTAGGCAAAAATCTATTCCTAATTCCTCAATTGAAATAAGCCCTTCAGTGTGTTATATACGAACGCTACATTTTTAGATTGTCACTTTAAAAGAAGTTCTTAGAAGATTTCTGTCAACTGGCCCATCTGGAAGTCATAAACCTATTTCCTTTCCTAGTATTCATAAAGTAATTATTGATGATCAGAATAAACAGTAGAGTAAATATTATATTCACTCTTAAAATAGCTTTATTGTGATATAACTTACAACTCATCCTTGAGTGTACAATTCAAGTGTTTTTTAGAATCATTGCCAAGTTGTGCACCCATCACTCACAATCAATTTTTGACCATTCTCATCGGCCCCAAAGAAACTCTGAACACATGAACGGGCTAAAGTAAATAATTTGTTGCTAACATTCAGCTTCAAATTATTAAGATTCAATGCTTGATTTTAAAGAGTAAGTTGAGGATTAGTGCCTCAGTAAGCTTAAATTATTGATACCAAACACTGCTACTTGATGTTAGATGCTACTTGAATTTAATAGTTTCAGTTCATTCTTTCTCTTACCATTAAGTTTCCTTGACTAACTACAGTGCAGAGAAAAATGTTAACTCCATTCTAGGAGTATTTAAAGGACAGTTTTTCGCGTGTCATAGTAGCATTTTTTTTAGACTTTTAATTTTACCTTTTTCTAAACTCGTGTAACCAATTGCAGTTTCAGATTTGAACTTCTAAATGCAATGCCATTAGACATATTTGCTACTGCATGTTTAGAGCCATGTTTATGGTGTGAAATATTTATTACCTTAGAGCTATGACACTACCCTGCAAGACTGTAATACCAGTTCAGTGATATGCTTAGAATCACCATTGATACATAGGATTTGTCTCCTGAGCATATTTTGTTGAAATCAAGTGGAAAAGTTTTCCTTTCTTTCTTGATACATCCTTGATGATATCTAATGCTCTGTCAGCAGCGCCTGGAACTCTCATTGAAGATGACAGCTTAGGAAAACTGGATTTTCCCAGAGAGACTTATCCAACTAGAATATAGTTTTAATTTTGCCAACTTGAAATAGATTATACCAGATTGTTTTAATTGTATTCAAGACATCTGGGAGAATTTTGCTGGAGTCTAGAGAATCACATGCCATTATAAGATGTTTTCCTTATTACAGGCAACATGAGTTCTGGGACATAGTGCTATATATTTCCTAATATTCTAGTGACTCCACTGTACTGAATTAAGCCTCGAAGGCAATGATAGAGACTCTACCTTTTAAAACTGGTGCTGTCACATGTGACTTAAAGGTATTTCAGAATTTGGGGAAAACAGTCCCATTTGGCTCACTTCCTAATATTCTGAGATAGTTAGACTCTGTTTTGATCTGGCATGAGATTTGTGATAGTCTTACATGTGCAGACTACATGGTACTGTTGGGTAGAACATTTTATGGTAAATATAAAGCTGACAAATATAATTTTATTCACACTCATCCCCATGACTCTATTCATTTACCTTTCTGATGTTGATAAACAGAAATGTGACCAGCAAGTATACATAAAAGAAATTTAGGTCAAGCTGACCTTTGGGTCTGTCATCCTAGTGAAGTATTATTAGCCAAATGTCAGAAACCACAGAAAATTTGTTTATAACTTAAAATGGATGAGCAGACACATTCTGCTGAGTCTCCCCCTCTCAAAAGTCTTGCTATACGGGTCGTCTTTCCTTTCTTGGCCCTCTCTGACTTACTCTTAGAATTTCTGGCAGGCAATCTAGTCCTCTTTATCTGTCAGAATTTAAATATTTATAAATTTTGCCATAGTAATGCTATATAGGATATACATTTTTATATGGAAAGTAAGTCATATCAGCTAATACAATTTTAAAATTCAAGAATATAAGTGATTTTTCTAGTTAATGGTATCTCGTGTAAAATTTTCTTAGAATTGACTTGACACTAAGCAGATTATTTAAAATAACTCATGTCCAGTTTAATTGTTCAACACATTTTTAAATATGTAAATGAATTATTTTATACTATTGAATCATATTTGAATGCAATCTTTATGAAGTCAGTCATTTTCGGCCTGTGAACTCCCAAGTGTTTCATGTGTCTTCTACATTGCTAAATGCTTGGAAAAATACTGGATTCTTCTTGGACAAAGATCATACTCTGTAGATGAAAAGTATAAAATTGACATAAACAATTAATATCATATATACTTTCTTAAACTTGTTATATAGACGTTAAGTTCTGTCCAACGCTTTGAACCCTCATGGACAGCAGTATGCCAGGCTCCTCTGTCCTCCACTATCTCCCAGAGTTTACTCAGATTCATGTCCATTGAGACAGTGATGCCATCCAGCCATCTCATCCTCTGTTGCCCCCTTCTCATCCTGTCCTCAGTCTTTCTAAGCATCAGGGTCTTTTCCAGTCAGACAGCTCTTCATATCAGATGGCCAAACTATTGGGGCCTCACCATTAGTCTTTCCAATGTATATTCAGAATTGATTTCCTTTAGGGTTGACTAGTTTGATCTTCTTGCTGTCCGAGGGACTCTCAAGAGTCTTCTCCAGCACTACAATTCAAAAGCATCAGTTCTTCAGCCCCAGCCTCCTTTGTGTTCCAACTCTCACATCTGTACATGACTACTGGAAAAACCATAGCACTAACTATGCAGACCTTTATCTGTAAAGTGATGTCTCTGCTTTTTAACATGCTGGCTAGGTTTGTCATGGACTTCCCTGGTAGCTCAACTGGTAAAGAATCTGCTTGCAGTGCAGAAAACCCCAGTTTGATTCCTGGGCTGAGAAGTTGCCCTGGAGAAGTGATAGGCTACCCACTCCAGTATTCATGGGCTTCCCTGGTGGCTCAGACGGTAAAGAATCCACCTGCAACGTGGGAGACCTGGGTTCGATCCCTGGGTTGGGAAGATTCCCTGGAGGAGGGAAAGACTACCCATTCCAATATTCTTGCCTGGAAAATCCCCGTGGCAGAGGAGCCTGGCAGGCTATCGTCCACAGGTTCTCAAAGCGTTGAACACACAGAGAGAGTAAGCTCAGCGCAGGTTTGTCATCGCTGTCCTTCCAAGGAGCAGGAAGCTTCTAATTTCAGGATGGCAGTCTCAGCCAGCATTGAATTTGGAGTCCTAGAAAGTAAAATCCATTACTGCTTCCACTTTATCCCCTTCTATTTGCCGTAAAGTGATGGGATTGGATGGCGTGACCTTCATTTTTTTAATGTTGAGCTTTAAGCAAGCTTTTTCACTCTTCTCTTTCACCCTCATCAAGAGGCCCTTCAGTCTGTCTTTAGCTTCTGCCATTAGAGTGGTATTATCTGCATATTTCTGAGGTTGTTTATATTTTTCCTGGCAATCTTGATTACACCTTGTGATTCATCCTTCGTAGCATTTTGCATGATGTACTGTGCATAGAAATTAAATAAGCAGAGTGGCAATATACAACCTTGACATACTCCTTTCCCAATTTAGAACCAGTCGTTCCATTTCCAGTTCTAACTGTTGCTTCTTAACATGCATACAGGTTTCTCAGGAGGCAGGTAAGGTGGTCTGATATTCCCATCTCTTTAAGAATTTTCCAGTTTTTGTTGTGATCCACATAGTCAAAGGCTTTAGCATAGTTAAGTAGTAATAAATTTTTCTTTTTCCTGGAACTCCCTTGTTTTCTCCATGACCCAACAAATGGTGCCAATGTGATCTCTGCTTCCTCTGCCTCTTCAAAACCTAGCTTATAGATCTGGAAGTTCTTGATTTATGTGCTGCTGAAGCCTAGCTTGAAACGTTTTGAGATTTACCTTACATGCAAAATGAGTGCAGTTGTATGGTGGTTTGAAAATTCTTGAGCATTGCCCTTCTTTGGGATTGGAATGAAAACTGACCTTTTCATTCTGGCCACTACTGAGTTTACCAAATTTGCTGACATATTGAATGCAGCACTTTAACAGCATCATAGTTTAGAATTTTAAATATCTCAGCTGGACTTCTATCACCGGCTCTAGCTTTGTTCTCAGTAATGCTTCTTAAGGCCCACTTGACTCATACTCCAGGATGTCTGGCTCTTGGTGAGTGACACACCATCATGGTTATCCGGGTCATTGAGACTTTTTTTTGCGTAATTCTCCCGTGTGTTTTTGTCACCTCTTCTTAATCTCTTCTGCTTCTGTTATTAGGTCTTTGCCATTTCTGTTCTTTAGCATGCCCCTCCTTGCATGAAGTGTTCCCTTAATATGTCCAGTTTTCTTGAAGATATCTCTAGTCTTTCCCATTCTATTGTTTTCCTCTATTTCTTTGCAGTGTTTATTTAAGAAGGCCTTCTTATCTCTCCTTACTGTTCTCTGGAACTCTGCATTCAGTTGGATGTGTCTTTTCTTTTATCCCTTGCTTTTCAGTTCTCTTCTTTCCTCAGCTATTTGTAAAGCCTCCTCAGACAACCATGTTGCCTTCTTGCATTTACTCTACTTTGGGATGCTTTGATCACTGCCTCCTGTACAATGTTACAAACCTCTGTTCATAATTCTTCAGGTACTGTCTACAGGTCTAGTCCCTTGAATGTATTTGTCACCTCCACTGTATCACCATAAGGGATTTGACTTATGTCAAACCTGAATGGCCTAGTGGTTTTCCCTAATTTCTTCAATTTAATCCTGAATGTATAGCACCTGAAAACATCACTTCCTCAAACATATGTATGAACATAAATTTAAGTTAGCAGAGCAAGTTTAAGTAAACAAATGTGAATGTAATTTTCATATATCTTCCAACTACAGGTTCTGAAACAACTAAAATCTAATCATGAGATGAGTCAAGAATCTATGCCTTCCATAAGCCTCAGCTCTTACATGGGCTGCTAGAACACAGTACCATAGACTGGGTGGCTGAAACAGTAAGCATGTATTTCTCCCAGTTCTGGAGGTTGGAAATCTGAGATCAGGGTGTCCAGCATGGTTGGGTTCAGTAATGGGCCCTCTTCCAGGTTTCAGACTGCCAGCTTCTAGTCGTACCCTCTCATGGCAAGAGGAGAACAAGCTATTCATAACTCTGTGATCCCTTATTATAAGGGCGTTAATCCAATTCATGAGGGCTGCACCCTCAAGACCTAGTCACATTCCAAAGGCCCCACGGCCCAGTACCATCACACTGGGGATTCAACTTCAGTATATGTGTTCGGGGGATAGAAGCATTTGATCTATAACATATCTGTGGAACTGTTACATGCTTATTAAATCTGCTGCATGCTCATTGATGCATTGCATCTATGGTTCCAAAAGTGAGACTGCAAAGAAACATCATTTATTTATAGAAGGCAGGTCCTAAACTCCGGTCTAATTATATTTGCTTGGAAGGAGGGACAAGAGAAGAAAGCCCACATCAGTTGATCAGATTGTCTCAAGAGAAATCTTTGGAGAGACTGAGTTCCCTGTATTGCCTTTTTTCACCCAGTTTCATCAACTGGAGAGGACAGTTCTCTTCTGTTGTTGAAGGCTAGGTTAAGAACAGAAAAGAGACTTGAGATCCTTCCCCCATTCTTCAGAAAGGGTAGATGTTTACATTTAAAAACTAATAGGAACACTAAAAGAAAGAGAAAATGGTTTCCCCCAAAGGAAAGTATAAATAAAAGACTGGTACATGAATTGTCTCCTTATTCTTCTGTAGTCATTAACTAATACTTTGGTCTTTGAGTTAGTGTCTTGGATTGGAATTATAAAAAATTAATATAAGATTTTTGCAATTATATTGTATTATATAGTATAGCATACATATGTCAAGTTATATAAAGTACTCTCTTGATCTCTGCTATTTTAGTAACTTGAGATTTGTTATTTTATTAAATCTGCCATTGCAGTGAACATAGTTTACTTAGTAGAGGGAAGAATCCTTTATTTTACTAGAGAGAAAAAAATTTAAATCAATTTTACCAAATTGTAATATTAAATGTGTGTGAGTAGAGAAGAATAAGGAGAAAGGTTGTATCTTAATTCAGAAATAGAAAGGAGACAAAATAACCATTTTCTCTTATAAAAGAGGTTGACTCTCTGATGTTAATTTCACCACAGGAAATCTGTAATCTTTGTTTTAGAGAATAATTGGTACTAGTACTATTTATGAAGTGCTGTGCGCTCAAATCCTTGAAGAACCTTTCAGCATTGTGATTAGCCTCAGATGTCTAGCCTAGAGTGTTTCGCGTTTTTTTTTGGAGGGGGGCACGGTTTGCGATTACATCCTCCCACTAGGCATCTGATGAACTGAACTAGACAGCTTTGAACTCAAGCAAACTCAGGAATATAGTTTTATGAGTAGTATTAAAAAATAATTTAAAATGTCAATATTCAAAATGTTTCATACTTCATATACTTTGTCTTCACTGACTACAGGACCTGTGTATAAGGCTTAAAGCAAATCAACAAAGGGACAATATTATATTACAAAAAGAAATACCCCCATCTCAGAGCTGTAAAGCTTCTTTGTCTCTCTTTTTTAAAATGATTATAACCCTGTCTGCAAGTCACTGTGAATTTCCATGACAGTTGTGGCATTTCTCATCAGAGACTAAGTTCTTTTTTCAGTTGGCAAATGGGATCCAGATTAATAAGAAAACAATTTTTTTCAACATCTTAAAAAACTTTAAAAAATGACAGTATCATGCTACCGTGTAATCATTAGGTAAGTCATCAGATTATCTAATTTCTTATAGTTCTAAAATACCCCTGCTGTGACATGTCCCTGTTAAGAGTTTTAACTGTATCCACTGGAGAAGGAAATGGCAGCCCACTCCAGTGTTCTTGCCTGGAGAATCCCAGGGACGGGAGCCTGGTGGGCTGCCGTCTATGGGGTCACACAGAGTTGGACACGACTCACGTGACTTAGTAGCAGCAGCAGAGATACTGAGTCTGCTCTCACTAAATGTTTTTCCCTCTCCTTTGGAAAATAAGATTAGTGTCTAAAAACCTCAGTAGTAATGTAGAAACAAGAGGCACGTGCCTCTTAAAGGTAGTCCTTATTATCAAAATACTAGTTTGTGTCTTAGATGACTCATTTCTAAGACAAGAAATCAGAAATGTTGGGGCAAGGGTAGGAATAAACAATAAAAATCATTGGTTAATGAAGAAAATATTTCTGCTTATAGCCCTTGATGGAGTCTGGGTCAGGATGTATTTTGTGTTAAAACTACTTATGATCTCAGTTTTCTCCTTTGCTCAAGTTTCTGGCTACTCTGTAGAATCTTAAAAGCTAGATTGAATTTTAATACATTAAAAATCAAGTACAAACTGTATTATCTCTGTTTTGAGGTTTGCTCTGGTACCCTGGGTGTGTGTCTACCTCTCATTTGTCCTCACAATAGTCAAAACTCTTAAGGATAAAAAATGTGCTTTTTCTTACCAGTTAGTTTCTGTGACTTGTCTAATGAATGAGAATTTGGACATGAATCACAAACATGAACTTCTTTTTTTTAATCTTTATGAATACTGTTTTTTTTTTTAATTGCCTCTTCCTGAATGTTGGCCTATTTAATATTAGTGCTCAGTAAGCATTAATTACTCCACTCCACTAGCCTTTGTTGGATTAATTTGTTAGATAATATAATTTATTTCTTCTCACCAACTTTATTTTAAACATCTTTTAAAAAACTGTATTTTGAAAACAAAATTTAAAAATTTATCCTGTTTTTAAAGTAGTAAATAATAATGTCATTTAAACTCTTGACACTTTCCCTTTGCCAGGAACAACTTAGACAGGAAATGTGTTTTTGTTTGTTTGTTTTTGGTCCTTTTTCGTGTGCTCTATTGGGTTAGCTCTGTGGTGCCATGTCTTTGCTCACTGGTCTTCTCAGGGAGAGGGAATAAATAAGAAGCTAGTTGGAACATGGAGACTAATGACGACAGAATGGTGACCCCAAAAATGAAATAGCATCTGGATTGTGCAGGAAACCAGTCTATTTTGGGTAAGCATCAGAGTCTGAGAGAGGAGAAGGAACTTTGGGGTGCTAAATGGATCTTGGTTTTGATACAATAAAGGCTGAGAACTGGTCTGAAGTGTCTGATCAACAAAGAAAACTAGTAGGAGATGAAGTAGGAAATAGCAAGAAATGGCTCAATTTCAGGGAGAACAGCTCTTACAGGAGTGAGAGGCATGAAGGACCTGACCACTGATAGACTAAAGGCAGAGATTCTTGGGGAATCAGTGCCCAAAGGGAATGGGTCATTCAGAGATCGTCATTCTGCTTTACCAAAGACAGTGTCTGATCACAAAGCTGTCATTCCATCTTTGCTAATCACCCCCTTTCCCATGTTCAAAAATATAATAGTTATAATAACTTATATGCTAACTTTATATAATATCCAAGAAAAGTGTAAAAGAAGGTTTCTGCCTAATAGGCTATGAAATTTTTTGTGTCTTCAGGGGAAAATTTTTAAAAAGATACCCTGAAGTAAGAGTAAGATTTTAGGTTGGATGAACATGTGAAGATAATTTTTAGATTTTATAAATTCAAAGCATGGCATCTTTTAAAGTCAGCATAGGTTAAAAATTGTGCAGGTCCTTTAAGGCCCAATTCTCCTTCATTTATTGTATGTATGACTGTAGGCAAATTGCATAACACCTCATTTCCTCAGTTTTTTTATATGTGGTATATCTATATGTGATAATATCTACAGAAGTCGGGGAAAAAAGTGTGCTTATAATAGTGTGGCTATTAGTTTCCAAAGCAGTCACCCTTCCGGTTTCAGGAAATCTGCTGTCCACAGATTGCCAGGTCTTCTTTGATATGCTGGATTGAAGTTTGTCTTCAGGAGAAATTTAATAACCTAAGAGTCAGGCCATTGTTCAGTGAATGCTAAGACTTGTCTAAAGCACTCTTCAAACGTAAAGTGTTACATACTTATATTTTGAGGTTTTGATATTTTGTGTTTCATACTTAAGAATAGATCACATCTTAAGATATTTAAAATTTTTAAGACTAATCTTTTTCTGTCTCAGAACATCAGAATGCTTTCTAGAGGATTATATCTTTAATGATGTAATATAGAACTTTTACTATATCCAATATGTTTTTATACTTATTTACCATTTTTTCCCCATCTGTTGCTGGGTTTTTTCATATGCCCTTTGTTTATTTGGCCTAACCACTTCGTATGAATTCTTTTTAATTAAGGAAATTCTTCCAAATTTCCTTAATAGTATGAATCTATTTCAGGAGAATGCACATTATTTTCCTATCTCTAGGCATAGAATTTGTTTTACAATTTTTTTTTCATTCTGTGGTTATTATTGCAATCTGTCCAGAAAACCTAACTGCCTGATGAGTTGAATAGCATTGCTTAGTCTCTTGAAGCTTAAAGGTAACAACATAAAATATATTCTTTTATGTGTTCAGTACTCTTGAGTCCTAGCCAAACCTCTCAAGATTTTGTGAATTTTTTAAGCACTCTGACTTCATATATTATTAGATATTAGATGTTCTCCAAGATGTTGTTATAAATCTTGTCATTCTTCCAATCTCCTTTCCAGTAACATATATAAATTGAGATATATGTGGCAACTGAATATTACTAAACTAACACTATACTTCAGAGTTCTTAAATTACACTTGCTTAACCATGCATGATAAAAAATAATTTCTTAGCCCAGGGCACTGACTCATATTTTACAGCAGTTACTGGCAGTAACAGACGTTGGTACCATTGAAGAGAGCCTTCAATATTGGCGCTATTTTACTGTTCTTGCACATCAGCCTCCTTGGTCTTCCTTGAACACACAAAGTATGTTTTTTCCTTCTGGTTATTTGCCTTAAGCTACCTTCTCAAATTTTCTTACCCCAGTTTATGTGATGACTACCTCTTATACTTCAAGTATTTACTCAAATGTTACTTTCTTAAATTCCCCTACTCTGTCTTACTTAAAATTGCACCCTGGTCCCTCATTGTATGCCCTGTTAAAACTGCTCTTTTTTCCTACAGCATTTATTAAATTCTAATAGACATAATTTACCTATTTTTATGTTTGTGCTTAACATCTGCCCACACCAGCCAGTATGTAAATGCTGTGAAAGATGTTTGTTTCATTTACCAATGTATTTCTAGTTTCTATGTAGGGGGTCAGCAAACTTTTTCTGTAAACAACCTGATGGTTATTTTAGGTTTTGCGGTCCATACAGTGTCTCAACCAACCTGTGCCACTGCGTCCTGAAAGCAGCTAGAGACAGTATGTAAATGAAGGGTGTGGCTGTGTTCAGAAAAGATGGTATTTATCAGAAGAGACTGTAGGTGGGATTTGGCTATAGTTTTCTGATAATTTCTGGTACATAAAAACTTCTTAATAAATTTGTAGAATATATGAAATAAATGTATTGAAATTATTAATAAGCATATTTAAAATGTGAACATAAATGATGTGACAAATCTGCCTCTCTCAGCCTAAAACTAAGTCATTTCTTAATTAAAATAGTTCACTCTGGCCTTACTGCCTATCTTAAATAACAGTTCTTATTACATTAAGCCTGATATATTCTTAAATATCACAATTCTTAATATATCACAATATAATTTTAGAATTATAATGAGAACTAAAAGGCTATCAGAGGCAGGAAAACAGAAAAAAACCCTGAGTTCAAGATTAGTATACCTATTTTGATTGTCTTTTTATTTTGTTGTTTTGGAAATTATTTCTTCAGCATTTTAAGACACTGATTTCTATAGTGTGTAATGTTTTCTGTCTTCAGCTATGAGAATAAAAGGCTTTCCTATTTCTCGAGTTAGAAGTCAACCCAAAATGATGGCAGTGGACTTACTGCTGTTATTTCCTCACTCTGGAATACATTTCTAAGCAGCAACACAAAATGAGACTCAGTAACCCCCAAATGGAGAATTAGTTTACCGTCTCATATACAAATGTCTCTTGAAATTAATTGGATCACTTTGTTTCTGTTAAACTTTAAAAGACTTCCTTATTGACCAAAAGATTTAAAATAGTTATGTGCTCATCCTGAAAAGAGGTGTGTGTGTGTTGGTGGGCAGCAACTCTGCAGAATGAGAGTGAAATTATTTCACTTTAAAGAGACAGTCAATTAACACAATAATGAAGTGAAGTCACTCAGTCGTATCCGACTCTTTGTGACCCCGTGGACTGTAGCCTACCAGGTTCCTCCATCCATGGGATTCTCCAGGCAAGAATACTGGAGTGGGTTACCATTTCCTTCTCTAGGGTATCTTCCCAACCCATGGATCGAACCCGGGTCTCCCGCATTGGAGGCAGACGCTTTACCCTCTGAGCCCCCAGGGACGTCCATGGGGAGTGTGAAAAGTTTAAGTATGGCATCACAGAATCTGTTTGCTGTCTTTGGAATAGAATTACTTTTTGCGGAAATCTGTTTTAACATGGTTATTGGAACTTGCCTATCTGAGAAATTAATTTTGGCATATAGATTATATCAAAAGGCAGGTTGACATGGTCGGTCAGTTAGCTTTATGAAAACATCCAGAATAATTGACCAAAGCATGTACATTTTACAACTGCTAAAAGCTACTGTGTTTTAAGTTTCAGAATGGTAATGTGTAAAATACTAAGTAAATTTTTCAGAAGTAATTTTTTGTGATCAGACTTGGGATGGAGAAATTGATTATTTTCTATCATATCAACAAAAGAGATGTTTATTAACTTAGTCAAATGTGAAACAAAGTCTCTTACCCATGAATAATATTATATAAGTTAAACAACTTGTGACAGAAATTCTTTTGACACAATTCTATTATATATCCTTCTAAAAATAATCAAGTATTCTGACATAGTATGATTAGTATGGGTTTTATTTGGTTTAATTTTCTCTAATAGGGTGTCTTTACTCCTTTTGAAACTTATTTTCATGTTTGTATGTGCAGCTTTATTGATTACCCATATTCTAACAGCTATAACAGGTTTTATTTATTCATTAATCATTAATCATTCACCCAAATGTATTGGATGTATACTTTATGTCAGGACCTGGGAATCAAAAGAAAAATGAGATATGATTCCTATACTTAAGCCACTGTAGTCTTGTGGGAACTTATATATATACACAGATATATGTATATATCAGTAAATAAGCCATTTCAGTTCAGTGTGAGGAATGCTGGGGCAGTGTGTATTGGCTGTGTGAACATGCCATTGGTGGAATATCTAATACAGTCTGTGACAGTGTCCTTTTTATTCTGATGGGGAGACCTTGTCACTTAGTAACTCAAGTCTCCCTCTATCCCTCGCCCTTCCTCTTCACAAATTCTTTCTTTCATTATCTCAAAATTATTTCCTATAACACCTTTTCATTCCAGTGAGGCTTCCTGTTTTAAATCAAAAATCTTAATAATTTTCTTAATTCCATTTCTTATGTCTCTTTTCTTATTGAGTGATCACCATCTTTTATATTAGCAACTTTCTGTATCCCCATCCTCTATAGAATAAGAAACATTTGCTTCACCAGACTCAACCTTCGCTGTCAGTATTTTCTTTCGTTTTCTTAGTTTGACATTTAAAATATAAATGTAGAGGTCCTTTGAAAAACAAGGAAAAAAGAGAAAAACATAGGAAGAATTCCATAAAAATATAAGAATTCTCATTCAAGTCAAAAAGGCACTGTGGACAGCCAATATTTTTGTGGATATTTTTGTATTTTTTTAAATATTTTTTTGTTTGTTTACTGTTTTTAGTGTCTGCTCTGGATATGCCGCTTCTGTTTTGATTTTTTTAATTACTCAAAGATCTTTACTGACAAATAATAGGTCAATAAATATATATATTTCAACAGTATATTCATTTTTCAGACTTAAAATATGATAGTCATATCATTATTACATAAGATGAACACTTAACCATTCTAAGAACTTTTTTGTAGATCTTTTAAAAGGTAGATTGTTATTTATGCTTCCTCCGTTTGTCAATTTTTCTTGTATGGTCACAGAAATTAATAACTCAGAACTGTGTGTTTGGTAAGTATAAATATAGTGGATCTTTAGCACACAAGTTTGGAATGTACGGGTGCTCTGATATGTAGCATATTTTCAATATGTATTATAGGACTGTAAGATCTGTGGTTGGTTGAATCTGCAGACATGGAGCAGCAGATGTGAAGGGCCAACTGTAAAGTTATATGCAAATTGTTACATGCACAGGGGATCAGCACCCCTAACCTCTGTGTTGTTCAAGAGTCAACTATACTATCTGAGGTATAGAACTGTGGCTTGAAAGGTGAATGCATAGTAACAGTGAGAAAATATCAATCTCATAGCACTTATACAGAAAATATAGCTGGAATGTAAGGGTGGAAAATGACCCTAAGATATAGATAACAGGCAGGGAATTATTTAAAATGTATAAAAGGGTGATATAAGCATAAGTAGATTTCCTTCCCCTCTCAAGATGCTCAGAGACTATGCACTTGTACTACTTTTTTTTTTTTTTTGGCTATATATGGACCTTATTCTCTGACTTGACATTTATTATCACGTCATTTACTCACTGAGCTAGACTGCTCTTTAACTTTGGGACACTGTGAATCTTAAAGTTGAACACATTTCTTTTTAAGTTTTGATCGTCCTCTTAAGTATGCAGCCCATCTAGTAATTGTTCATAACTATGCGGCATGACTTCCTATGCAATGTTATTCCTCCCCTGCATAACCATTACTTCTTTCTCCAAAACATTCAGAAATGTATTTTATCCCTTAATACACATATAAACTTTGTTAACTTGCTTGTGAAAGACTGTATTGGTCACAGTCCTGTCAGTAGACATCACACAGTAATTTGAACAAAAATTGATATAAATAATTACTGATTGCATAAGCAGATTCAGGTAATGTAGCATTAGTTCATATATAAAAGAATTCTAAAGAATGCAGAAATAGCAGGTATATAGAACAGCCACTATTCCTAAAACTGAGATAAAGCAAGCATATAAGAGCTGACCCACCCCCAGACTGAGATAGAGACTGTTGGGGAGAGCAGAGCTATGGCTCACTGAATGATAGAAAAGTCTTGATGGTGCTTCACTGGTTGAATTAGGGGCTTCCCTGCTGACTCAATTGGTAAAGAATTTGCCTGCAATACAGGAGACCCAGGTTCAATTCCTGGGTTAGGGAGATTCCCCTGAAGAAGGAAATGGCAATCCACTCCAGTATTCTTGCCTGGAGAATTCCATGGACGGAGGAGCCTGACGGGCTACAGTCCATGGAATTGCGAAGAGTTGGACACGATTGAGTGACTAACACTTTGACGTCACAGGTAGAATTTGCTGAAAGTCTGCCCTCTGGTACTTGTAGGAACTCTACCCTGTAGTACTGGGGAATGTTGTTCACAGGGAGTGTCCTGGTGGAGGCACTCTGCTGCAAGTCAGCCTGAGAAGGTTCCCCCGGGGACATTTCTGACCACTGAGCACTACAAGCTGTCATAGACTGGGGGCCCAGTGCAGTGGGAAAGCCATGGAGCTGGGGAAGCTGGGATGCTTCTGAAACTGCCTGAACTCCAGGAGCCTGGCACTGGAGAAGCTGCTTACATTTCAGAAGCCTATTGAAAGAGCCCATCGGAATCAGCAAGAAAAATACTTTTCCCTGCAGTGAAGCGTTAGCACCTTCTACTGATGAGGTTTAACATCATGCTAGCTGCCTAAGGAAGAATGTTTAATGTCCCAACTCCATTTTTACACAACAAAAAAATGAAGTTTGGTAAATTTGAACCTGAGACAATTGACAGCTTGCACAAAATTCTATTCTGAACCAAAACTTGTCTTTGCTTTAACTATAAAAGACTTGCAGAATAATCCACAAAGAACTGTCGTTCTTTGGTACTCCTTATGTACCAAAGAACTGATCTTACTGCAGAGCAGTTCATAGATAAGAAGGTTTAAAGCTCCCTTTAGGTTCTGGCAGATGTAGTTATTTGCCCCAAGACTTGGGATTTGAGAGAGACCCTAAGCTGCTTTCAAGATCAAATGCCTGTAGTTGTGGATAAATTCAGGATGGCCTTGGGCAGGAGCAAGAGATAAAACTAGATAGTCTGAATCATATGCAGAATCAAAACAATAGCAACAGAGCAAAAACCAGCAAACAAAAATCTAAGATCCCTCTCCTGCCTCTGTTCATATCCTACCACTTGACTATCTGCATTTCTGTAAGATTAACAAGGAATGAAAGCTTATGCTTAGAATGGTTGATTTTCCTATAACACAGTATGTCCCAGAGATGGTCATCTTCTTTTTAAATGTAACCTTTATATTCAAAAACTTGAAAATAGCAAATCTTAGGGGCAAAATAAAAGGTACTCAATGAACCAAAGCAGTGCTTCTATAATGTGTTCTACTAATTAATGAGTGCAAGAAAACCAGAGATGTAAGGTAAACAAAATCATAATTAAAAATCCAATTTAGCATTTAAGCTAAAAATGAATTATTTCTGATCAATAAGTTATTGATCCACTTCATAGGGCTACCTTGAGTTTTCTCTGTGCTTCTGTTTTAACCTTTATATCTGAAAAACCCATTTTTAGTTATAAGTCAATACCTATAAAGATCATACTTCATTACATTTTTATGTATTAAAATGGAAACAACTGGGAAATGAGCACACTGGTTTAAATAAACCGTTTGAAAGAACAAGCCTATATGTACTTTGGATAGTTCTGAGAAATAATGCATGCTGTTTCTAATCTCTCACATTTTACTTTACATTCCACAAGCATTAGTCTCTGCATTAGTATCAATATGACTTTTATGGTTGTTGAGATAAGACTAATTCAAATTGACTTAGGGAAAAAGCATTTGCTCTTGAAATCCAAAGAAAGGTATAATGAACCATGGCAAGGAGGAGGTGAAGCCCACTTATACAACTAAGTAAACCCATCCATCTATGAGGTACTTTATTTAGCTCTCATAATCTGCACTATCTTTCAAACAGAGAGCCCTGAAAAGCACACAATATAGCTCCTGACCTCACTGAATTTAAAATATTTACTTTGGCTTAACAAGTGCATAGTGAGGTCCTGAAATACTCTTCACAAATCAAGGAGCTAGAGATACAATAATAAGTAAGATATAATATAAATTCCTATAGAAATAGTGGCTAATGTCCAGATATTGTGGTTAGAAAATACTTAATGAGTATGCTGGGGTTTAATTATGATGTAAGGAGAAGAAGATTAATTTTGGGCTAACAGTGTAAATTGACATTCAGGTTCAAAAACGTTGTGAAGAAAACTGGAGTAAAAAAGTTTGTCTGGAACACAAAGTCTGGATAAAGACTGTGAGCTGGAAAGGTACATCTTCCATGCTGGAGATAGGAGACTAGATATACTCAAAATAGCTGTTTACTCAGATTCTAAAAGGGAAGATTTCAAGTGGTTGTAGCTTTATTATCATAATCACAAATTATGTCTTCTAAGCAATCTTCCACTCTGCATAAGATCACTGTTTACATTGCTGTTCTAGGAAATGTGTGCTACCTCCTGCCAGAGAATTACAATATGTGTTCTTACAAGTCTGTTACATAGTGGTTCAGCCTAAAACACAACTCTGAGTTCTCAAGTTCTCTTGGTTGACATCTGGCTCAAGGATGCAACTTGTTCTTCTGCGGTTATGCCCTCTGTTCCTAGGGGAGCATCCTATCCCACACTCAGTTGTGCAAGTGAAGACAGACTCTTTATCCTGTTCACTGGCCAAAAAGGAACATGCAGGTTATTTAAAAATGATTGGTGCTGTTCATTATGGGGTTGTTCCTACTGTTTCTTGGATTACTACTTTTTCTTTTTTTCCTTATGAGATCTCACAGCACTATTTGCCCTTTGCCACAGTTATAGCTCACTCTATCCTCAGTGAAAACAAAGAATACAGCATAGTTGGGGAAGTTCACTACTTACTGCATAATCAATTTATGTTTTTAATTTTAATTTTTGGAATAATTCTAGCTTCTGGCATGAATATAGAGCATAAAAAATGTAGAGTGTTTAGAACATAAATATTTTGTTTCCTATATTATTTATTCTAGCAAGAATTAAGGCCAAAGGAGAAGTCCGGAAAATGTTTTGATATTAAATCTTAACAAACTGATTTCACTATCAACATTTTTTATCATTTTAATGAGTTGCTGTCATTATTCATAGTGTTACAGTGCCTTTTTTATTTTTCTGCCAGCTTTCTAATCGTACAGTATATTAGAAAAATATTTTTCCCCTTGGAGATATATAATATTTATTAACTGATAAATATCCTTATGCATCACTATCAGTTAGATGTCTATTTACTGATTCTAGATCTTGAAATGAGAAACAGTTATCTCAGAACAGTTCATACAAAGGGAAAGACAATGTTTTGGAGTCAGGTAAAATTTAACATTTATTAGCTGTGGTATTTTAAATATATATATCTGTCTACCTCATTGACTTTATCTATGACATGTGAATAATAAATTCATTTATTCTACATTTTTAGCAAATGATTAATACTAATTATGTTAAATAATAGTCAATGCAAAGAAAACGTAAAACACAATAACTACATTTAAGACACTCGTACTGCTACTTCTCAAGTTATATGACCTATGAAAAATATTAATTGAGTATACATTCAACTAAATTTGGTTATTTCTTCTCTGTTAGAATTAGCACTGGAAAAATAAAAATATGGCTTCTTGCTGATTGACCTTGACAGTTTTAGTAGCTTTTTTGTTGTGTTTGTTTGGATGAATTAATGCTGATTTCCAGTTTCTAATGCATTTGATTTACTTAGAAATGTTACTTCTACAATTAGTAGTTTGTAAGACTATTTTATAAGAAAATTTAGTATATGGAAAATAAATATTTTTAAAATTATGTGTAAATTTTAAAACATTTAACTTATAGGTTCACTTAAGCAGCATATAAAATGAGTTTTAAATTAAAAAATGAATGTGGCAATTAGGATGAGTTTTGTGGAGAATAAAATATGTTAAGTTTATTCATTCTTCTGGAGTAGCATGTCATGTTCTATAACATAGTATAATCAGAAAAATAACCATAATCCCAGATATGAACACAGTATGGTACAGAATTCCGGACTAGAAATAGTGTTACTATCTAACTTCATTTCTAACTATTATTATTAGCATATAAATTTAGGTAATTTTATCTTTTTCCCCTCATTCTTATTTAAAAAATGAAAATTGATGGTATGTCTGTATGCTCCATGAGTCTGTTGAATACAGGGCTTCCCCCTGTATTCTGTTGAGTACAGGGATGCAGTGGTAAGGAATCCGCTCTTAATGCAGGAGACATTCAAGAGACCAAGGTTCGATCCCTGGGTCAGGAAGACTCCCAGGAGAAGGAAATGGTAACACACTCCAGTATTCTTGCCTGAGAAATCCTATGGACAGAGGAACGCGGTGGCTGTAGGCCATGGGGATGCAAGAGAGTCGGAGATGACTTAGTAACTAAACAACCCTTGACCATAGCTGTCACACTGGGACTTGAGCCAAGTTGAAAGAGTCATCTTGAAGTGTTCTCACAAGTGGCTAAAGTAAAAATAGATGTCTCCAGTGGCAGAACATTTAAGGCTTTCTTGGTTTCCCGGATACAGATCCTAATGGCTATTTAGATAAAAATAAGACCATATGTGGGCTTCCCAGATGGCTCAGTAAGTAGAGTCCACTTGCAACGCAGGAGACATAGGAGACATGGCTTTGATACTGAGGTTGGGAGGGTCCCCTGGGGGAGGGCACGGCAACCCCCTCCAGCGTGCTTACCTAGAAAATCCCATGGACAGAGGAACCTGGAGAGCTTCAGGCCATGGGGTTGCCAAGAGTCAGGTATGACTGAAGCAAATGAGCGTGCACATAGGAGCTTGCCCGGCTATATATACAAAGAAACCCTTCAACATCAGTGTGAGTGTTTAAAAGTAAAGTGTTTTCAATTTGTGTCTGCTCCAAAGTGAAATTATTTACTGTAAAGAAGCTGAATACTTTGTATTTGGAAATACTATTATGTATAATGTTCCAGTTGTTAATATATGAAATATGTATAAGTTGAAGTGTCTTTTCCATTTCAAAGTCTGCAAAGGGAGATAATGCATAAAAATTGGAGTTCTTTGAGCACATTTATAGTCCCAGTAGCAAGAGAATGTAATCTGATTATCGCTTTATAATTTAGAAATATGATGTTATGGCATTTTATTTGTGCAAATACTCTAGAGAATTAACGTCTCTGTTACGTTTTTCTAAGAGATGATTCTGCCCTATACATTTGCTTATCATACTTACCTGCTATGGAAGGAAGGAAGGGAGAAAGAGGAGAAAAAACTGTTAAGAACGTGTCTTTATCAGATTGTTAGTAAAAGGCATCTAAATACAGATCTTGAAAAATAGCTGAAAGATCAAAAGAAACTTCAGAGTGTGTTCATGGTTTCCATAAAGTTATAGGACCCACCTGATATTTGTGTCTTAAAAGAGAAAGGTAAGAATGAAAAGTGAAGATCTAATTTTCCTACTTTAATATTTGAAGTGGCAGAAGTGACCAGTAGCCAGAAAAAAATCATATAACACAAAGAATATTGGACCAGTTCTAGTCCTATCCATGACACACCATTTTTGAACACTACAGGATTCACTTACCCTTTTCCTTAAAATTCTCATGCACAATTTCAGTCTCCTATAAAACGGTATGAAAATGCAGTTTTAGTAATTTCAAAACAAATTTCACATCATGAATAAAATATAGTGGATTCAATACAGTGCAAATTTTTTAAATGTATATTGACTGCCTATATTTATGTCCTTCTTTGTGGCCAGAAAGGTCTCTGTCCTCTAATGCAGCTTTATCAACCGTGAAACAGAAGTTTCAGGGATTTCTGTTTTATGTAAATAATAAAAATTTGTGTTTGTTGTTATTCCTTGAGACACTTCTTTATATGATTGTTTTCATTCTGTTTAAAAAAAAATAATAGGGCACTTTTCATATAACGTAGGCTTCAATTTTATTTTTCTTGATGACATGATGGTTCATATAACTATTCTTTGCAGCAATTCTCAAGTCATTTTTTTTTTCCATATTGTGTGGTATATTTAATCTAAAATTCAACAATAGAGTGAATTAGGGTACCAATTGTAAACTTTTATTTAATCTGCTATCTTTTTAGAATCTGTACTTAAATTACTATCATATTAGAAAGTAAACTGAAATAACACTGGATCTTTGTCCTTACTGAAATGAATGTGCATTTTTAACACATTGTGTTTCGTATGTGTAGTTTAGTCCTCTGACAGGTAAAGGGTTCACTAGGTAGGTGTATTTTTAAATGTGATATATTTGTAATCAGCATTGAATTTGAATAATAAATGATGCAGTAGATTTGAGGCAGGAGAGTGTGAAATTTTGCATCAAAATTGAAAACCTCATATTTTAAAGAGTACTGTCAAAAAAGAGAAAAGACAACCCACAGAAGGAGGATAAATACTTACACAAATCACACATCTGACAAGGGACTTGTATCTGGAATATATAAAGAACTCTTACATTTCAGTGATAAAAGATAATTCAAGTTTATAATGGGTGAAGGAATTAAATACGTTTCTCAAGAGAGCATATACAAAAGGCCAATAAGCATATGAAGACAATGTTCAAAATTACTAGATATTGGAGAAATGAAAATAAAACCACAGTTAGATAACACTTGCTACCCACTAGAATGCTGTAATAAGAAATGGACAATAATATTGACAAGGATGTATAGAAATTAAAATCTTTGACATTGTTGGTGGGAATATAAAATGGTACAAATTGTTTAGAAACTAGCAGTTTCTCAGAGTTAAATATACATTTACATGTGAGCCAGCAATCTACTTTATATGCAAAATAATTGAAAATATGTGTCTATCAAAAACCTGTGCATGATGTTCATTGCAGCATAAATCATAATAACCAAAAGTGGAGATAACCCAAGTGTCCATCAACTGAATAGATAAACAAATGAAGTATATCCATATAGTAGAATGTTGCTCAGCGATAAAAAAGTTATGAAGTACTGATACATTCTTTGTCATGGAGGAAACATGGAAACAGCTAAGTGAAAGAAGACACACACAAAAGGTCATATATTGTGTTGTTCCATTTATATGAAATAATCTAGAATAGGAAATGTGTACAGACAGAAGTTAATTAGTGGTTCCCAGAAGGTGCAGAATTGGGGTATAATAGCTAATGGATATGGAGTGTTTCTTCAGAGCAAAGAAAAGTTTCTGGAGTTACATAACTCCAGATGATGATGTTTGTATAACTGATAATAATAAAACCCTCTGAATTATACACCTGTGATGGTGGTTTAGTTGTTAAGTCATGTCCAACTCTTGCGACTCAATGGACTGTAGCCTGCCAGGCTCCTCTATCCATGGAATTCTCAAGGCAAGAATACTGGATTGGGTTGCCATTTACCTCTCCAGGGGATTTTCCTGACCCAGGAATTGAACCCAGGTTGAATTTTATGGTACATGAATCATTAGTTAAACAATTACAAAATAAGAATAACACATAAGTATTTTTTGAATTGAAATATGTGTCATTCAGGAAACAAATAGGACACAAATTTCAAAAATAATTCAAGGGGATACAATTTTAGAAGATTAGAGGTTAAAAAAAAATAATAAAAAAAAAAAAGAAGAAGATTAGAAGGTTAGATTTTTCAGAAGCAGAAAAATTCAAGTATTTTGAGATTTCAGATGTATTATTGAATGCGGAGTTGTCTACTAATGATATATGAGAAATCTGAACTAAGTCAGAAATATAAATGCTAAGCACCAAGGGATGTAATGTATATTAAAATTAGTTCCTGAAGGGTTTGTAACTTGTAGTTTTAATGAATAGATTTCAAAAGCAATAACACAGTATTATCATGTTGAATGATTAATGTTCTAGTGTTATGACATGCAACTATAGAACTATGCTTATTCTACTCATTTAAAACTGAGAAGTTACATTTTACAATAATGTCTTATAAGTATACACTTAAGATGCTTTCAAGTTATCATATTCTAAAGACATTATTGTAGTAAAATAAATCATTTAGTACTTACCTTTAATGAATTAGTATCTTTTGTTTGAAGCCAGAATCTATTAAAAAAAATTAACCATTAATCAAGTGCCAGTGAGAAACAAACAATAGAATATTTTCAGAGGTATCACAATTGGATCGACTTTCCATTTCTGGTAATGATTATTTTAAGTTGAATAGTTTGAGTTTCTAGTGTACTTTGTGAATACCATGTCTTATTTGACCCTCACAAAATCTGTGATATAGGGTACTTAGTTATCATTCCTCAATTTTTACCAGTGAGGAAACAGTAAAATTACAATAAGTCATCCAACTATACAATATTGCATTTAAAGCCATGGTGAAAACCACAGAACTCCTAATAAGCACTCCATTCCATTTTCTTCTCCTGTTACAACAGTGTTAATTGAGCAGTGGTGTTGGTAAGATGTGAGAAGAATGGATGACGGGGGATTAATAATAAAGAATAATGACTTGATAAAGAATAGATTGGGAGCAGATAGTCCAGAATCAAGTAAAAAAAAAAATAAATTACTGAACAATTATTAGATGTATTTCTGAGCACCTTGCCTTATTTTTGTGAGATAGAATTCAGCTCTTAAGAGAAACTAAAGAAGTTCTCGGCATAAAAATACATGCTATCGATGAGACTGTGTTATCATATGTACTTAAAGTGTCTGGGCTGCTGCTGCATCCTCAAGACTAATAAATAATTATATAAGTTAGAAACAACATACCATATGGTTCCTCTTCTCAAAAGAAAGTCAGTTACTGTCCAATGAAGCATTTTAGTTAAGCATCTTGGCTGTTCCCCAAGTAAATCAGAACTCGTTTCTTCTTGGGAATGACAATTGATTTAATGATAGCCCTGATTTTTGATGCTCCTTTTCATTCCTTATGGGGATTGTAAATCTAATTCTACCTTTTGAGACAACAGAATGTCACAATACAATACTCTTAGCTAGTTCTACCAAGCATGAAACATTCCTTCCTTTCTCAAGATCTTGTGGTGGCACTTATGCATTACTCCAAGTATCGAGGCCTTCTCCAATCTGATCCTACCTTCACAGTAGAAATCAGACATCACATGAGACAGGAAAGCTATTCTTTCATGACTAAAGGTGCAGGATAGATATGAGCCCCAATTCTGTGTTATGTAGCTGGGCTCCAGAAAATAAAATTAGTAGTCAGCATATGAATGTTCTCAATAGACTGGTCTGGTTGGTAATGGAGGCCACTCTTTGCCACATCACAATCTTGTCTTTCTATTTTATCATAAGCTGTAGATTTAGAAGATAGAAACTTGACATCATACTTTACAACCTTTGTTACTGGAGTATAATATTTTGCTTTTTTAGGGATTACCTGGAAGTAAAACTTCTGTATTTAATTTGCCTTAGAAATGATTTTATTAACATTTTATTCCTATGAGGTACAGATACTGAGTTCCTGAAATGTTTAAACATCTATAATTGACAGAAGTTCTTGTCCAATATATTCTTTGTGAACTTATGTAAAATAGATATGTTATTAACATAGTAGTTATAATACAGACAAGTCAGTTGACCAAGTTCATAGGAATACAGTGGTAGAGATAGGTTTGAATGTGTCTTGTTACTCAAAAACCAAATGTTTTTGATTGTGATTAAAAATAGAGAATAAAAAAGATAATATCAAAAACTCTCTTCAGAATTCCCTTTGATGTTATTTCATTTCAATTTGACATAGTTTTATTTAGTCAGAGCTGAGTGGGGCTTCCCCAGTGGCTCCGTGGTAAAGAATCCACCTACAGGGCAGGAGAACTGGGTTCATCCCTGGGTTGGGAAGATCCCCTGGAGACGGAAATGGCAACCCACTCCAGTATTCTTGCCAGGAAAATCTTACGGACAGAGACCTGCCAGGCTAAGGTCCATGAGGTCACGGAGTTGGACACAACTGAAGCGACAGAGCACCTCTGGAGCAGTGAAAAGGTAGTTTGACCTCTCGTTGAATGTTAATTCATGCTAATTACAAATTAGGAGGTAATGTGAGTGTAACAGCTGGATGAACATCACACATCTAAGGAGATTTTATAGTGTATACTGTCATACTCTGTGTCTGATATCTTTGCCAACAATTTGCTGTTAGTGTCTGTTCAGGCAGCAAGTAGACATGTGATACATCACTAGTGTGTGCATACTCAGTCCCTCAGCCGTCTGACTCTTGTGACCCCACAGACTATAGCCCACCAGCTGTTCTGTCCATGGGATTCTCTCAGCAAGAATATGGAATGAGTTGCCATTTCCTCCTCCAGGGGATCTTCCTGACCCAGGGATCCAACATCTCCAGCATTGACAGGGAGATTCTTAACCACTGAGTCACCTGGGAATCCCACATCAATGGCAGATTGATTCAAATTCTCTCTTCTAGCTTTGTACCCACCTTTGAAAAAAAATTCTTTTGCCTCTCTACCCAGCTCTCTAAATCATTTGAGTATGAAAGACACTGTAAGTCACGCATTTAATGAAACTTCTGTGCATGTGTGTGCATGCTAAATTGTTTCAGTCATGTCCAACTCTTTGCGATGCTATGGACTGTAGCCCACCAGGCTCCTCTGTCTATGGGGATTTCCCAAGCAAGAAAACTACAGTGGATTGCCATTTTCCCCATGAAACTTCTGGGAGACAATTAAAAAGTGTCAGTGCAACTTGATCTTACTGTATGTCCTCATCTTCCCTCCATACACACACTACCTTCTTACTTTCCCTTTCTTTCTCCTTTAGCCCACCCTTGTCTCTTACTGCCAGTGGCCACTGATACTAATTTTATAAAACTACGGATAATTGGAAATCATTTACTAATGTGATTAATTAGCTTTGAGAAAATATTTGGGCATGTTACAAATGAGTTAGTAGTTGAAGCAAGGAAGCAAATTACAAAGACAAACTACAATCTTACTTTACAAAAGGTCTTTCTGAAACAGAGTATCTCCATATGAAAGCAAGTTAATCTAAGAGTGGTCAGATGATTTTTGCAAGCTTTAGAAAAACTTTAGACAAAATCTGCACCCACAGTTTGACATCATGTTATTGATCCCCTCTACCACCTTTTCAAATATCTTTTATTTTTCTTAAGGTAACTTAGAAAATGAATACTTGTTGCCTAAAAAGTTGAATCTATTACATAAGAAGTGTTCTTATGTCAGAGATGATTAGCTCTATGTTGAAAAGCTTTATGCAGTTTCTTAGGATGCCATGAATTTCATTTTCACTTCTCATTTTTTCTCATTTGAACCATTCATTTAGCTGGGGTTATCCCCTTTACACACCATTCCACTTTCACTGAATTGTATTCAGATGTTTTACTTCATCCAAAATACATATAATGGCTTACTATTGCCAATATGTGAAAGACTTAGCAGGCAATTTGTAACCAAACCTCAGAATACCCACTGCCTGCAACAACCCCAGGCAGTGAAAGTGAATTAAGTGTAACAGGGAAAGTGAATTAAGTGTACAGATAATCATCTTTGAAATGTGCATAAATACTTGTTCTTTTAATAAATTTATTAACTGTGGATTTTCTTACTATAACCTGTAGAAATACAAAACATTTACATTCCAAATGCCCAATGAAAATTAATTTTCTTAATTTTGAAAACTAAAATCTCTGTTTTTACTTATATTTCATATTTTGTTCCTGTATCATGTTTAATTGCCTCAATTTTTTATTTTTACATTTAAACAGACATAATTTTCAGATGTCTTTATTAACTAATTTATTTATTGTATTATACAACCTTTTTAAACTCAAGGGGGCATTATTAACTGGATTAAAACAAGCGTACCTAATGATGATGAAATAATTATTGTTTTTTATTGGAAAGTAATGTGTGTTTTTTTTCCTCATTGACTTCTTGATTGTTTCCCCCTTCTTGGTTATTTATTTTAAATATAGCAGTGTGTACATGTCAATCCCAAACTCCCTAACTGCCCCTTTTTCCCAGGTAACCATAAGTTCTCTAAGTTTGTTTCTCTTTTGTAAATAAGTTTATTTGTATTACTTTATTTCAGATTCTGCATATAAGTGATAGCATACAATATTTCTTTTTCTTGTGTGACTTTGGGTTTTATTGAGCAAATAGCGACATGAAACTTAGCATGATGAATTAATAGCAAAGAATAGAACATTACACTTAAGGAAATTTGTATGTTGAGATTTTCATGTCAATGTAAGAAGGATGGTGGGTGAAGGTACTTAACTGAGTAGGTCACTTCATTTGGAAATGGCTGAAATTCTTACTGTGTGTGTGCATGCACACGCGTGTATGTGTATACTTTCAGACACGGAAATACTGAGAATCGTCTGTAAGGAAAATAATTTACTATTTTACATACTAATTTCTGTGGTTTCATGTTGTATTAGTAGATGAAAAGTTTGATCAGTATGAACCTATTTCTATAAAACCTTAAGGGATTATTGCAGCCTTCATTTGGTCTTTCTCTGCTGTAATTTAATAACTAATTTTATGGTTGTATAGTTACACTAATCATCATTGTGCTATGTATTACTTTTATTCTTTTTAATTATTTAACTAAATGGCACACCTCTGAGGTAGAATACGTATTTATGCTTTTGTTTTTCCCACAGGGCTAAAATGAATTCTCTGTGCATCATATACATTCAATAATTTCTGCTCAATTCAAACAACAGCTCTTGATTATAAACTTCTTTGTAACCAGATCCTTGCTGTAGTTCTATGTAATACAGTCAGTAAAATCTAAAATTTTGACAAACACTAAAACCAAGATATCTATTATTATATATTTGTTATGATCTCCAAATTTTCTAACTAGGACTGAAATTTCCTTAAAAGCTTTTTCAATTGGTGTTTCTGATTTTCACTTTTAGTTTTTAATTTTTTTAAATACCAAACCAAAACCGTTAAAATGATGTTTACCTTTAAAATCCCATGCAGCTGTCTAATGGCAAAAAACTAACATTCTGATGATCAGATCATTATCTTTTAATTTTACTATATCTTACATGATTTAGTATTCCCTTTGACCAATATTCATGTTGAATGTGCACAGATAATATTAGGTACTAAGTAAAATGAACATTAGCTATCAAAATGTAGACATGGTACATTTTTGGGAAAGGAAACAATAGCAAAGAAACCATTAGAGCAGACATTTGGCATCGAATACCAAATGTTAAGTGAAAAATTAGAGTGCCTTGACCTTCTTATACTGGATCTATTATTCTTTCTGACCTTAATAGTGACAGAGGGCACTCACTCTCAGTGACGGTTGCCATATTTCAGATTTATTAAGATGCATTATTTAATAATTGGCTGTATTTTAATTTTATTTTCGAAAATGTAAGAAAACAATTACATATAGTGCTAGGCTACTAAGTGTAATAATTTGGTATTCAACCTTTAATTTGTTTTCAAGGTTTAAGAGAATGTTGGTATAGTGAAAAGTGAATGATGGCTTCACGTTTGGCTTTCCTTCTATCTTCAACTTAAAAGTTAACTATGTACATAGTCAGAGGTATTGAATAATGTTTCCTTCCCCCTAAAGTTGCTGTAAAAGCATTTTTTTCCTCTTACACTTCCACTTATCTCTAAACACAGCTTTAAGTAGTATTTTTAAAGTTACAGAAATATTTTCTTATGATATGATTACATAAATCCTTTATCTCCAAACACAAATCATTCAAGGGTTTGCATTTGAAGTTTTTTAAATAAGCATATAAAGCCAGTGGCTATGTAGCAAAGCTCTAAATTTGTTTTAAATGTTCCCTTTTTTCCTTGTATATTTTGTGTCTCTCAACCCTAGAAGATTTTCCTTCTGTTAAGAAATCTTGGCATGGGGATTCTATTTTGGTTTTAGCCTTGTATGAGGCATTTGGTCAGGTCATCAAATGATCTAGATCTTACCAGTTGCATTCTTCCCCCACCCCCAGATAACCTGAGAAATTCACTTAATTTTTTAAAGTACTTACTAATATTGTTATTTTAAAATGCCATAAAAATCAACAAATGCTTATAGCTGACTTTAGTTTCATTGGTTGATATTTTCTTTAAAGGAAATACCTGTTTTGGGGGTTTTTCCCCCCTTTGCTTAAATATCTTATTTAGGCATTTAGAAAACCTAGTGTGTCTCTCCCCACCAAAAGCTGTGTGTGTGTGTGTGTGTGTGTGTGTGTGTGTGTGTGTGTGTGTGTGTGTGTGTGTGTGTGTGTGTGTGTGTGTGTGTGTGTGTGTGTGTGTGTGTGTGTGTTCTGTATTTTTTTTTCCCCCAAGACCTTGAGCTCTCAGATGGTATGCCTTTGAGCTGTGTGTATCAGCTGAGCCACTTTTGAACAACTGTGTTGTAAGACTGTTGAACAAAAGGGGACTTGATAAATTAATATCCTTTTGTCTTGGTTATTATTAAATGCTTTCACTCTCATACAATGAGAAACTTGATAAACAGAATGGATCCTCATGGTTAATGACATTTCCAAACTCTAGAATGTCTGTAAATAATGGAGGAACTTCATTGTAAATAATGTGGATAAAACAAAGAACCTCTCTCCTGACACATGCGAATGAATTCTTCACATCTTCTCTGTATTTAGAGAATGATGCAGAAGTTTATTCACTTATCCTCTGGTATACATTTTTGGATAAATGATGGTGTTCTTTTTAAATCTGAAGTCCAAATGGTTTAAAATAAAATATGTGACATTTCATAGGCATTTTGTAACACATCTTGCGTGTCACTATAGTGAAGTTACATACAATATCAATTATCCCCTAAGGTATTATGTAGTTGTAGATCATAAACTTTTTGCTTAAATTAAACATCACAGCTGGTTGCTTTAATTTGATGCATTATACCACAAATGTTTCAACAGCTTGACTAAAATGAGCCATACTGCAGATTCAAAAGAAGAGCGAAGGTCAATGCACATGAAGCCTAGTCATTTGCAAATTTTCTTTGGGCATATTAAAAAGGCATCCTGCAGAATATAGTTTAATGGAATGTAACCAAACAAAATGAAAGAAAATGGAATAGACTATTTCTATTGTGTTTCATTTACGAAAAGCATTACTATAAATTCTTAATCTCATGACAGTGTTTACAATAGCACATCTGAAAAATCATGAATGTTGTGCTTTGAGAGTGTTGTTTACTTCTTCCATTTATGATATCCTTGCCAGATTCTTTTCAAACTTAAAACATCATTTACTCTTCAAAGGGAAGGCAGTTAGGAGAAAAGAAAGACCAAAACTGTTGCCCTTATTCTCACCTTCTACCAAGAAGCTTCCAACCCCCCAACCCCACCCCTATCCCCGCTCAATTTAAAAAAGACCAGAAAAGCTGTATCTTTACTCATTCTACCGGTACTCCAAAAGTCTTTCACTAAGAGAATTGATATATAGTTAATACTACTAAGTTTATCATTCATTACAACAGAAACCCAGTTTCAAAACTGTTGTAACTCCAAGAGTGTTCTTCCAGCTTATAGCACTTAACCCTATGTAGTATTGTCACTATGTAGTATTGTCAAAATAGGCCATTAATAAGCTAAACTAATTCCATCACTTATGACCAGAAAATGAAATCTCCCAAATTTTGTGTTGGCAACAAAACACACATGAAAGAATGTGTGCAGCAGATTAGGACTATGATATTTCATGATATTAAAAAATGTAAATGTTACTTTCCTATGAGTCATAAAATTGTAGAATTTTAAAGCTGAATGAGAACCAAAAGGTACCTAAGAGTTTGTTCTCAGCATCATCTAATCATCTCTAAGTTTAGAAATGTTAGTAGTCTCTAATGTGTAACTCCTTTAGTATGACATTTGGAACTTAGGGCAATCTCATCCATGTATCACTAAACTATACTCACTTATACACTCTGATCTAACCTCTGTGTGTGTGTGTGTGTTTATGTTTTCTTAGCTGATAGTTTAGATACTTTCCTTCCTTTCAGCACAGTTTCATTACTGTCTCTTCCTAGAGTTATCCTAAATTCCATCAAAACGAACTCTTCCTTTGTTGGTGTATCCACAGAAATTTATTTTGGAGTCTCACAAAATTCCTTTTATCTTGTGTTAAAATTATTAATACAAAAAGTTAACAACCAGAGTATAAGCTCCTTTGGTTCATGTATCATTAATGTATTCTTTAACTTTCAATTTCTCTGTGTACCTAATTAACATGTATTGAGGTAAATTATATTATTCTAAATCAATATTTTTTTTTATGATGGAGGAAGCTGAATTTTAAAGTGATTGTGTTTTCCAAACAAAATAGATTAGTGTTTCTATGATTAAAAACCCATTTCTGGTTAATCATACATAGATGCTTCATGACATGTAGATGGAGACCTTTTTCTGTGTAAAGTTAGTGATTTAATCAGAGTTGGTAACTATTAATCCAAGCTAGAAGTTGCTCAGTGCAGCCTTCATTGCCTTAAGGATATCAATACATGTTCCCTGCTTTTAAAATCTGATCTTTTCCCAATTCTTTTCTGGACTGGTATTTCTGGAGTTGATTTCAGCAGAAGCAGTAATCTGCTTTACTTCACCTCATGTCACCTTGCCTGATACCTCGATAAAAGTGTAATCAGTGTGACATTTATCACAGAGAAACCCAAGGCTGGTCACAGTTTCTAACTTTGCACTAACATTTCTTTCAGGGTGCTTCTGAGCCCTATGCTAAGGGCGCTCTCGTGATATTACTCTTTTCTTGGTGGAGATGAGTATGTACTCTGGAAATGGATGTTCTGAGTTTGAATCTCAGCTGTGCCACTTTGTAGTTCCATGACCTTGAATAAGATAGTAAAGTCATCTGTACCTCACGTTTCTAATGTAAGAATTAGAATAATACGTAATAGTTGTGAGAATTTAGTAAATTAGCAACTGTGAATGATTTAGATCAGTGTTCTCCATTTTATTTGGCACTGGGCACAGATTTCATGAAAGACAATTTTTCCATGGTGAGGATGGGAATGGTTTCAGTTTCACCCACTGCTCACTTTCTGCTCTGCCACCCAGGTTCCTGACAGGCCACGGACTGGTATGGGTCCATGGCCCATGAGTTGGGGATCCTTGACTTAGAGCTCCATATAGGTTTCACGGTATTGGCATTTTCTTGGAACTGAAATGATCATTTCATTTCCTTCCAGACATAACCCAAAATGATGCTTTCAAAAAACATGAATTTTCTTCCATGTGTCCTCAGTGGCATTACCTCCATTGGTTTTGTTTTCTCTATAACACTTGTCCTGATTGTACAGTGTGTTTGAGAATGTATCCCGTCACATAACTCTGCCTAAAATCCCTCACTGGCATAGCAAGACAAATTCCTAGGTGTGTAAGCATCACTGTTAGAGAGGGTTAAGATATTTCCTCATCTTTTCATTTTAACAAAGTCTTCATTGTTCAAATAGGATGATTAATGTGGGAACTTTAGGCCTGGAAAATGTGATAGTTGAAGTTCTAGCACTGGTCAGGGGACTTCCATATGAAAATACGTTGCCCAATATTGAGAAAAGGTCTGGTCTTCAGTATCCAACAAAATACACTAATAACACAGCTGAGGTCTCTGTGAACTGTTAGCTCATAAGGCTCTTGGCAAGAGATGTTAGTAAGAGACCTTGGTTTAAACAGCTATGATTTATTTCTTGTAATTATCTTGCTTTAAGGAGTTCCAAGTTTATTCCATTTTGTGTGGATACAAATCAGTCTTTGGGAATAAATAGGATAAACATAATGTAAAAGAAGTACTGGCATATCTCCACAGGAAACAGGATACTTTAATGATTGTGTTTTTATTTAAAATTAGACATTTTATCGTCTTATAATTTATATAAGTCTACAAAAGTATACTTTTGTCATTGTTGTTCAGTTGCTCAGTTGTGTCCGACTCTTTACCACACATGGACTGTAAACACAGCAAGCTTCCCTGTCCTTCACCATCTCCCGGAGCTTGCTCGAACTCACGTCTATTGAGTCGGTGATGCCATCCAACCATCTTGTCCTCTGTGGTCCCATTCTCCTCCTGCCGTCAGGGTCTTCTCTAACTAGCCGGCTCTTTGCATCAGGTGGCCAAAGTACTAGAGTTTCAACTTCAGCATCAGTCCTTCCAATGAACACCCAGGACTTATCTCCTTCAGGATGGACTGGTTGGATCTCCTTGCAGTCTAAGGGACTCTCAAGAGTCTTCTTCAAGACCACAGTTCAAAGGCATCAATTCTTCAGTGCTCAGCCTTCCTTGTGGTCCAACTCTCACATCCATACATGACTACTGGAAAAACCATAGCTTTGACTGTACAGACCTTTGTCAGCAAAATAACATCTCTTCTTTTTAATATGCTGTCTAGGTTGGTCATAGCTTTTCTTCCAAGGAGCAACCGTCTTTTAATTTCATGGCTGCAGTCACCTTTTGCAGTGATTTTGGATCCCCATAAAGTAAAGTCTGTCACTGTTTCCATTGTTTCTCCATCTATTTGCCATGAAGTGATGGGACCGGATTCCATGATCTTAGTGTTTTGAATGTTGAGTTTTAAGCCACCTTTTTCACTCTCCTCTTTCACTTTCATCAAGAGGTTCTTTAGTTCCTCTTGGCTTTCTGCCATAAGGGTGGTGTCATTTGAATATCTGAGGTTATTGATATTTCTCCCAGCAACCTTGGTATTTTATAATCTTTATTGTGATTCAGTATATTGTTTCTTCAATGTTATAAATCTATGAGAAAAGAACTGTCTTATTTATTAAATTTCACTGTTTAATTTTTCAGTTAGAACTGCCCTTTTTCTAATATATTTATTGTTGAGTTTAAATGTCTAATTCCAAGAATGAATACATTGTTCTAACATTATTTGGCATCACCAACTTGATGGCCATTAGTTTGAGCAAGCCCTGGGAGCTGGTGGTGGATGGGGAAGCCTGGCATGCTGCAGTCCAGGGGATCCCAACATATATAATTTCTATCAATGTTTGCTCTAAAATCTTTACTCAAGAAGCTATGTTTAGTGGTCTTTGTTAGATTCTTTACAACTTTTTAAAATTGAAGTATAGTTGACTTATAATATTGTTGTTTTCAGACATACAGAATAGTGATTCAGTATTTTTGCAGGTTATTTCATTAGTGGTTACTACAAGATGATGGTTTAATTACTTTGCTCTATAGTAAGTCCTTGTTGCTTATCTATTTTATATATAGTAGTTTGTAACTGTTAACCCCATGCACCTAATTTGTCCCTCCTTCCTTCCCTCATCCCTTTGGTAACCAAAAGTTTCTTTTCTCTTTCAATGAGTCTGTTTCTGTCTGTATATACATGTGTTTGTTTTATTTTTTAGTTCCCACATGTAAGTGATACCATGTAGCATTTGTCTTTATCGGACTTATTTTTACTAAGCATAATATTCTCTGTGCCCATCCATGTTGCTGCACATGGATGTTTTTCATTATTTTTTATGGCTGAGTAATATTCTGTTGTGTATATGTTTACCTTACCTTCTTAATTTGGTCATCTGTAGATGCACATGGGTTGTTTTCATGTCTTGGTTATTATAAATAGTGCTATGAGCACTGGGATGTATGTGTTCTTCTTTCAAGTTACTGTTTTCATTTTTTTCAGATATATTCCCAGGAGTGGAATTGCTAGATCATATGGCAGTTATATTTTTATTCTTTTAAGGAGCTGCCATACTGCTTTCAACAATGGCTGCATCAATTTACATTCCCACCAATGGTATACTAAGGTTCTCTTTTCTCCACATCCTCATCAACATTTGTTGTTGGTAGACATTTTGATGATAGCCATTCTGACAGGTATGAGGTGATACCTTATTGTGGGTTTGATTTGTATTTTCTAATGGTTAGTGATGTTGAACATCTTTTCACATGCCTCTTGGCCATCTGTATGTCTTCTTCGGGGAAATGTCTGTTTAGATCTGCTCATTTTTTTTTAATTGGATTGTGTGCGTATGTGTGTATATTTTGATATTGAGCTGCATGAACTGTCTTGTGTATTTTGGAGATCAGTCCTTTGTCTATTGCTTCATTTGGATATATTTTCTCCCATTCTAAGCATTGTGTTTTTGCTTGTTGATGGTTTCTTTTGCTGTGCAAAAGCTTTTAAGTTTAGTTAGGTCCCCACCCCCAACATTTTTTATTTTCATTACTTCAGGAGGTGACTCAAAAAAGGATCTTGCTGTGATTTATGTCAGTGCTCTGCCTATGTTTTCCTTTAAGAGTTTATGGTGTCTAGCCTTACATTTAGGTCTTTAATTGATTTTGAGTTTATTTTTGTGTATGGTATTTGAGAATGTCCTTATTTCATTCTTTTACATATAGCTGTCCAGTTTTCCCAGGGCCACTTTTTGAAGAGTTTTTCTTCAAAAACTCGCTTTTCTCTGTTGTGTGTTCTTGCTTGCTCTGTCATAGATTACGTGACCACAGGTACATGGGTTTCTCTCTGGGCTTACTATCGTGTTCCATTGATCTGTTTTTGTGCCAGTGCCATATTGTCTTGATTATTGTAGCTTTGTAGTATAATGCAAAGTCAGGGAGTCTTATTTCCTCCATCTTCATTTTTATTTCTCAAGATTGTTTGGCTATTCATAATCTTTTGCGTTTCTAAACTAATTGTAAAAAAATTTGCTCTAATTCTGTGAAAAATGCCATTGATAATTTGATAGGGATTGCATTGAATCTGTAGATTGTTTTGTGTAGTACAGTCATTTTCACAACATTAATTGTTTCAATCAGGAACATGGTACATCTCTTTGTTTGTGTCATCTTTGCTTTCCTTCCTCAGTGTCTTATAGTTTTCTGCATGCAGGACTCTTGTCTCCTTAGGTAAGCTTATTCCTAGGTATTTTATTCTTTGTGTTGCAGTGGTAAATGGGATGCTTCCTTAACTTCCCCTTCTGATCTTTCATTGTTAGTGTATAGAAATGCATGAAATTTCTGTGCAGTAGTTTTTGTACCCTGTAGCTTTACCAGATTCATTGATTAGCACCAGTAGTTTTCTGCTGACATCTTTAGAATTTTCTACGCACAATATTATGTCATCTGCAAACAATGACAGTTTTGCTTCTTTTCCAATTTGGATTTTTTTTTTCTCTGATTGCTGTGGCTAGGACGTCCAAAACTATGTTAAATAAAAGTGGTAAAAGTGAGCTTCCTTGTATTATTCTGGATCTCAGATGGAATGCTTTCAGCTTTTCACCATTGAGTTTAATTTGGCTGTGGGTCTTCATATATAGCCTTTTTAGAATGAGGTGTATTCCTTTATGCCTGTTTTTTGGAGAGTTTTTATCATTAATAGATGTTCAGTGTTGTCAAAAGGTTTTTCTGCATCTATTGAGACATCATATCTTTTTATTCTTTAATTTGTTAAGTGGTATATCACACTGATTTGTAAATATTGAAAAATCCTTATATCCATGGGTAAATCCCATTGTACATGGCTTATGAGTCTTTGAATGTATTGTTAAAGTATCTTCACTATTAAAGTGAGTTTACAGTTGTAATTCTTTAAATAAGTATCTTTTTTTTTTTTGCCCAAGTATGATTTCTTAAACAAAGAAAGTCCTTTAAAATTCTTGAAAATAAAAAACATTGTGATTCTCAATTATTAAAGTTTCAATTTTAAAACCTTCAGTTCAGTTCAGTTCAGTTGCTCAGTCGTGTCTGACTCTTTGCGACCACATGAACTGAAGCACGTCAGGCCTCCCTGTCCATCACCAACTCCCAGAGTTTACCCAAACTCATGTCCATTGAGTCAGTGATGCCATCCAACCATCTCATCCTCTATTGTCCCCTTCTCCTCCTACCCTCAATCCCTCCCAGCATCAGGGTCTTTTCAAATGAGTCAGCTCTTCGCATCAGGTAGCCAAAGTATTGGAGCTTCAGCTTCAATATCAATCCTTCCGATGAACACCTAGGACTGATCTCCTTTAGGATAGACTGGTTTGATCTCCTTGCATTCCAAGGGACTCTCAAGAGTCTTCAACACCAAAGTTCAAAAGCATCAATTCTTCTGCGCTCAGCTTTCTTTATACTCCAACTCTCACATCTATACATGACCACTGGAAAAACCATAGCCTTGACTAGACAGACCTTTGTTGACAAAGTAATGTCTCTGCTTTTTAATATGCTATGTTGGTCATAACTTTTCTTCCAAGAAGTAAGCGACTTTTAATTTCATGACTGCAATCACCATCTGCAGTGACTTTAAATTAAAAAAAAAAAATAAAGTCAGCCACTGTTTCCACTGTTTCCCCATCTATAATGTTTATAATTTCAATTTAAAATCTAACTCATTTAAATATCAATCTCAATCTTATTTCTATAACATAGTGTTATCATCTTATAATACTTCCAAAGTATGAATACACACATAAGTTAGGGGCAGAAAGAATAAGAACTTAAGACTGAACTAAAAAAAGTAGCTTGTTTTTAATTTTGGAAAAAATAAAAAAACTCACAAATATTGTTCTTGAACACTAAAACCTATTTGCCCTTATAATATCCTCAATTAAATAAAAATGATACCTGAAGTGGGCTTCACCTATATTTTTTTACTCTTCTGTCTGGTGAAGTGAAAGTTGCTTAATTGTATCTGACCCTTTGTAACCCCGTGGAATTCTCCAGGCCAGAATACTGGAATGGGTAACTTTTCCTTTCTCCATGGGTCTTCCCAACCCAGGGATCAAACCAGGTCTCATGCATTGCAGGTGAATTCTTTACCATCTGAGCCATCAGGGATGGCCCTACTTCTGTCTATGCCACCCTTAAAATGAAACACAACTACTGGGAAAATAGTAATCTAAGTGTATTTTATTGTAGTGTTTTTTCAATGGAAAGCTCCCAAATTCTATGCAATTGCTCTTGATATAGAAAATAAGTTTTTCATTAAACTTTTTGAAGTATATTAATTTTAAAGAAATTCAGAAATTGAGCCAGTAGTGTTACAATATGCTTGGATAATTTTAATATTTAGTGGCTTTCTTTCAAATATGAAGGTGGCATTTATTACATAATATTGCCTAAACATTATTGTCTTTCACAGTCATTTATTTTTTTCCTGTAACAGCCAGGAAAAATGTGAAAATATGCATAACTCCCAGTCATGATACAGAGTTAATGTCCTGGACATAAATTTATCAAAGAACATGGAGAGATATATGTGCCTGTATAACTTGCTCACACATGAACACACATACACAGAGCCATTCAGAAAAATCATAAAAATGTGACTGTCAAGATTGATATTTAGAAGAATGTTGAAATTCTATATACATTTAAATTATTCACTAAATATTTCATATTGGGCATATTTCCTGAATTTAAATAAATAAATTATTTATATAATGTTTGACCTTCCTGTGTCACATAGCTTGAGAATTAAATGAGCTAATACATCAAATGCTTTAAAAAGTAGAAAGTTAGAAGAAATTGAAAGATTTGATTGAGGAATTATTGTTGAAAGAGCCAATACTTTTGTAACTTGAGCTCTATCTAATCATTAAAGAACGAACACTTCTTATTTAAATCATTTATTCTATGCAATGGAAAGCACTATTTCATTCTAAAATTCAGGCCTAATGTTAATACTGAAAATAGCAAAGATGGTCCTCCCTCAGAAAATAAATTTGACTTAGGGATAGGATTATTAAGAAATATTAACAAATGAAGACTAGACATGAACTTTGAAAAGGTAACACAAATTATATACAGTGTTTATTAAGTGCTTACATAATCTCACTTCTAATTTATGAAAACTGCCACTTCTGAAGAGCCAGAAACAGAAACATGGTGTTGTGAGCAAAAGCATGCACCGTGCACTCAACAGTTCAGTTGTTTTTCTGGTCCAGTCGCTAAGTTGTGTCCGAATCTGCAACCCCTCTTGGCTGCAGCATGCCAGGCTCCTCTGTCTTCCATGATGTCCTGGAGGTTGCTCAGATTCATGTCAGTGGAATCAGTGGTGCTATCTAACCATCTCATTCTCTCCCCCACCTTCTACCTTTGCTTTAAACCTTTCCCAGAATCAGGGTCTTTTCCATTGAGTCGGCGATTTGCATCAGGTGTCCAAAGTATTGGAGCTTCAGCTTCAGCACGTCTTTCCAGTGAATATTTAAGACTGATTCCCTTTAAGGCTGACTGGTTTGGTCTCCTTGCAGTCCAAGGGACTCTCCAGAGACCCAGGCCCCCTGCACTGGGAGTGTGGAGGCTTAGCCACTGGACCACCAGGGAAATCCCCATCAGTACAGTGCTTGACAAGAGTAAGTTGTTGGAGACACTGTAAATTGTTTCCATAGGTCAGTAGAGAGTTTATCAATGATAAACTTTTTGTGTTAGAAAACCCCGTAAAACTTTATTTCCAAAGTAAACATGGTCACTAAAGACAGTACATTCTGTAAAATTAAATTCAATTCTCTCTAATACTGATTTGGGCCTCTACAGTATAACAGGAATAGTGTACTTGGGTTGCATAAAGAGTTATAAGATGGGAGAAAAACAAGAATTCTGTCTACGCTAAGAACAAAGTGTCCCTGAAGGATAAGTAAAAGACAAGTGAAGACAGTCTCAGGATTTTTTCAGGCAGAATGAATTGCAAGTCTATGTTGTTCTAAAATAGCCAGATATACATGGGGAACTAAAAATAAGTCCGTGTTAATGGAAAGAAGTATGAGGTGGAGAGTGGCAGGGATGAAGCTGGGAAAAAGGCAGGTGCCATTTAGCAGAGAGCCTTCTGTCACCCTGTCATGGTGAAGTGCTCTAACTCATGCTATCTAGACTATTTGAAGCCATTTCCTTTTTCAGGTGGGTTATATCTGAACGCTGTAGGGTGAAATTAAACATATAAAGAGATTGAAATAGTGCAGAAAGTTGGCAAGAGACTTAATAGGACAACTGGAGAGTAGGAGATGCATTTAAAAATTGTTTGAGTTAAAATCCTCAGAGATTGGTGACAAGTTATAGGGGAATATAAGGTGACCTCTAATACACAAAGTGTCTGGGTGACCTGGTAAGCCATTTTTGATACTCCAAAATGAGGAGGCGGAGACAGTAAGAGGATGGCCAAGTAGCTATACCAAAATGCAGATAACAGCAGCCCAGGGAAGAGGTCAGACTATGGACTTGAGAGTTGTAAACACACAGGGTACTGAAATCATGTGAAGAACATTGAAATGGATTTTTAATTTGCACAGTGTATTGTTTGGCATGTAGTAAGTACTCCAAAGTTATTTATTGCAAATTAAAGCAAGATGCAATGACTCAAGAAAAAGTGAGAGAATAGCATATTTAAGTGCAAGAAGTACGCATGTTTGTGAGAGGGATAAAATATGATACAATTCATATATATCTTATCTGTGGTCATATACACATATATGAAAATTATAAAAGACTCCTGAGGGAGTAAACATTAAATTACATTAATCATTAACTTTAGGTAGAGAGGGAAGTAATATTGTTGCTGTTTAGTTGGTAAGTCATGTCCAACTCTTCTGTGACCCCATGGACTGTAGCCCACCAGGCTCCTCTATCTGTTGGATCCTCCAGGCAAGAATACTGGAGTCGATTGCCATTGCCTTCTCCAGGGGATCTTCCTGACCCAGGGATAGAACCCACATTTCCTGCATTAGCAGATGGATTATTTACCACAGAACCAACTGAAAAGCCCCTATTTCTATTTAAAAAAAAAACAAAGAAAAACTAAAATAGAAAAACTCACTAAAATCTGACAAAGCTGCTTAGTGAGTTTATAAGAATATGCTATTGCAAAATTTATGTGTAAGAGACCTCCAAGTAGCTATATCCAAATGCAAATAGATGCAGCTAATTGCAGCCAGGAAGAGGGCAGCATGAGGTCAGTTATTTTGTGATTTTTTTTAAACTAAAGAACAATTGGAAAATGTGGAAAGATTTAAGTGTGAACTACTTTTTGTAATACCTGAACTTGAAGGTAAAAAATTGAACAGGGAGTGAGGGTGGACTTAAGACCAGGAGGGTTTTTTCTTAAAGATAAACAATTTCAGCATTTTATATATTAAAGAAAAGGGCAGATAGAGAGCAGGTTTTGAAACATACTTTGAGATATAGACAGTATCTCAATAGTATAGTTGTGAAATAATAAATGAGAAAATCCATGTATCCTCTATACATCACCCTGTATGTTTGTCCTTCAAATTCCATTACAATAGAGCTAGGATTTTTATGTTTTTAATGTATGCCTTAGCATAAAAGCATAAACTCATTTTGTCTAGTTCTGCATTATAATAAAGAACTAAGGGGATAATATACTTCTTAGATGACATCATTTGAGAAATTATAGTAAGACAGTCACACAATCTTTTTCTCAGAGGAAATTGGTGACCATGAAACTTTCACAAATTGCAGTGCATTTGTACTTTAAAGCATTATCACATGGTTGCAGTAATCTCACTAATACAGTATTATTACCAAAACAAACTGGGAAGATAGCACCTGCTGAAAGAAATGAGAAGGAAGATGTGTTAGGCAGCATATAATTTTGTATTTCTGAATATTGAGGGCTGTTGAGAATATAATTGAAGTTATAGAAATGTCACAGGATGGTAAAGAATAAATTAATGTTATTAATTTATAGAATTTCTCAATGACTTTAAGAATTAGTATTTTAGGTAAAATTTTGCCTTTGCATTGTAGAAAACACCTATTGTGATTCTGTGAGTCAGAAATTCTTTTAGGATTTTGGGCAGTTTAGTTGGAAGTACACTGTATTTTTGCCAAGTTTATCTCACATTTGGTGGGTTTTGTTTTTGTTTTATTTCTTAGAGAATATTAAGTATCTTCCTGAGAAGCATTTTTAGCTCCAAGGGCACAATTTAGTGTGTTGGAACAATAATGGAGCTAACAAAGAGATGACTGTGATAGGAGATGGTACTGAGTACATTTATGGTCAGTGGTAAAAAATGGCATTACTACCACCTCCTTAGTGACAAAAAGTCTCTTAATGAAATGCCAAATTTATTGAATGCATAAATCACATTATCAAGTGTCAGGGTAAATGAGAGAGAATTCAGCTGCTCTTACTATTAATCCCATAACCATAAATCCTTTGTTTGTATTCTTTTCATCATTAATGTCTCTCCCTGATCCTTCTACTAATTTTCTGTTTCTCAGTCCTCTCACTGATACCTGTGTATTTTGGTGTTAGTTCATCATCTTGAGCAAGCTGCCTTGAACTCCCTGACTCCCAACAACTGCTCTCCATTGCTGTTTTCCAGTAACCTCTGACCTTCTGTTGGCTGCGGTCTCATATGTGAGTTGGACTATCTTCCTAGTTAGTCAGTCTTGAAAGTGCTGGTCGTTGTTGCAATAGCACTGAAATTCAAATTCCAAGGGTATGTGTTATCTTCACCTTTTCAGAATATAAACTTGCAGATGTAGGCTCCTTTTAATTCCATCTCCTCCCACATTGTCTCTTTTAATTCCATCTTTCAAGAATGTGTTTTCCAATTCAGCTTCGGCCTGACTTGTCCTGGAAGAAACCGATCCCATGTTCTCAAACAGTCTAAGGCAGTTGCTTCTCCCCCACAAATGCCTGTCTATCAGTTTTAGTGAAGAATTATAAACATTGTGGGAGTGAAATTTTATTTGTCACACTTGTGTATATTTCTGAAATGATAGAGACAGTTGCATATTGATGTTAATTTGTAATATCTTAATCTCTAAAATATAATGTTTGAGATTGGTAATAATTGTTAATGATTGGTAAGAATGGTAATAATGTGGAAGTTTATCATGTGCCAGATTTTCTTTTCATTTAACCCCAGAACAACTCTGTGATGCAACATATGATCATCTCGATTTTACTGATCAAAAAGTTGAGATGCAAATATTTGTGTATTTCCCCAGAGACACCTGACAAAGACTAGTACTTCAGAGCGCTCCTTTTTATTTAAAATGAAGCTACCATTATAAACAGTAGTCTAAGAATACTGTGTCTACCGGGTTGAAAAAGAAAATTAGGACTCTACTGAACTCCTTGTAATGCTATGGTAATGCTACAGGATTTGAAAGTTCTAAGCATTTTGTAGCTAAATCATTGCTTCTGCTTTTAGATATCCAGCAGGTGTCACCCACATTGAAACTACTCAGGAGAACTGAGACTAATACCAAATGAAAACATTTATACAAGAAGGTTTAAAAAGAAGAGGTGCATACATTCAGATATAAATATCCCTGAATGGTGAAAGATATAAAACTTATAGAAGTGGTAACACAGTGCGGGATACAATAAGGATGCTCCCAGATGGATTTAGGACCTTTCGGATGCAGGCCAACAAGTAACGGAGGATATTGCTAGCACTGAATAATGATTCTACAATGAACAGAAACTTACCTTTGCCATTCTTAAGAAGGTCATGGAATGAGAAGGAGAGACAAGAGGGACGGAGGAAATACAGAGACTAACACAAACAGAGACAAAGATACCAATACAGAGAGAAAGACAGAGACAGAAGGAGAGACAGAGAGACATGGCAGGATGGGAAGGGAGTGAGAGAGGGGGATTGTGTAGGAAGCCGTGCAGCGTGATTCTAGTGTCTTCTGGCAATTGTGTGACTGGAAGGTTAACTTCTTAGGCCTTTTATTGCAGGGATTAAGCCAGTTAAATGTTCATTATCACACTGCTTGTCTCTATCTTGAAATAGTATAAAGTGACACGTTAAGGAGTCTTTTAGAAAATTCCAGATTTTTAGAATATCCAGAAGAGGTATTCAGTTTAATTTGGGAGGTGGAGGAAGAAAAGTGACAGAGACTAACACAGCCCTTCAAGGACATTTGGATTTTGCAGCAATGAGAAAAGCAGGGATACAGTGTGGGCAGTGGAGAATAAATTAGAAACAGCCACTGTAAAACCAAATGTGAAGGCAAATTAAATAAGAGTAAATTGAGGTCATATAGTTACAGGCCCTGGAGGATACATAATTATGTTGATTATACTAAATATACAGCCACCCTTATTTACAATTTTCTTTATTGTTATCTTGAAAAGAATTTAATCTAGCTGTGTATTAAGCAATTACTGAATTATATTTGAATTCAAAAAGTTCAGCAGCAGTAGCAGTGAAAACCTACCACCTATACATTATACATTTAAAAATTATATTAAAATAATTTTATATCCCTAATTCATCACATTATTTTATTACTGATTTATGCTATCCTTTATACTTTTATATTAAGTGTCCTTGATTTAGATATACTTTGAGATGTCAGTAAGTACAAAGAATAATAAATAAGGCAATAAAACGAAATTCAGCACAACAGTCCAGTCTTTGTACTTACTGAAAATATAATGGAGACTTAACTGTAACACAAAGCTTTGTTTTATGTTTCATGGTTTGACGGTCTCTGTTGCTTACCACAATAATCAGGATTATTTTTAAATGAGTAAATTAAAAATTTTTTATACTTAGTCTGTGTTTATTTTGATCTAATTCTCATAATCAATTTCTATATACTGTGACATTTATTTGTGAGCTTCTATTTTTTTCTAATCATTTTTTTTAGTTTTTTAATTGATGTAAAATTGATTTACAACTTTGTGTTGATTTCTGCTATACAACACCATGTATATCCCTCCCCTCTTTAGGCCCCCTCCGCTTCCCTCATCCCACCCCTCAGTGTCATCACTGAGCACCAGGCTGCGCTCCCTGTGTTATTTAGCAACTTCCCACTATTTTGTACTTGATAGTGTATATATGTCAATACTGCTTTCTCAATTTGTCCCACCTTCAACTTCCTCCCACTGTGTCTGTAATGAGATATTACTTCATACCAGTCAAAATGGGCATCATCAAAAAATCCACAAACAGTAAATGTTGGAGAGGATGTAGAGGAAAGGGAACCCTCCTGCACTGCTGGTGGGAATGGAAATTGATACAGCCATTATGGAAAACAATATGGAGATTCCTTAAAAAACCAAAAATAAATGTACTGTATGACCCAGCAATCCCACTAATATCCCATGAGGAAACCACAATCTATGTACCCCAGTGTCCATGGCAGCAATATTTACAAACAACTAGGACACGGAAGCAACCTAGATGTCCATTGACAGATTACTGGATAAAGAAGTTGTGGTACATTTATACAATGGAATATTACTCAGCCATAAAAAAGGATCAATTTGAGTCAGTTGTAGTAAAGTGGATGAAACTAGAATCTCTTATACAGAACGAAGTAAGTCAAAAAGATAAAAACAAGAAAGACAACAACAGAAAGATACCAGATAAGATATCAGAAAGATAAAAACAAAGATAAAAACATATATGGAATCTAGAAAAATTGTACTGTTGAACCTAGCAGATAAGACTTGTAGAAAATAAAACCTTTTGACATTTATTTTTTAACTGATTAATTTGGAAAGAATCACTTGTAACTTTGAGGAATACTTTAGAATTTCTGTATTCTTTCATTCAAAGTTACATTCTTCAAATATGAGTTTGAGAATCCCAAGTGGAAAAAAATGTGGCTTTGAGATGAAAGTGCCTTTGAACAGATGTTCTCAGTTTTCTGTTGAGTACAGTATCTCTTCATTGCCATAACATTAGTAAGTACTTATAACTCCATATTGTGCAATTGTTTAATCCCCCTTTTAAGGATCAATAAATAGTTCTAAAAATTTGTATATATTTTCATTTGACTAGTCATTTTATACATGAAATATTAGAAATATTTAAAAAAATAAAGTTGTGATTAGTGTTACATAGCAGTGTCACACATTTTTTAATAAGTAAATATATACAAATATATACATTTGTATACATTTGTGCAAATACAATTTTAAAGTTTTCTTGGAAAACCCTGTCCTCAATTAGCCTTTCCTTATTTTAAATGAATAGCTTAGGGTGTAGATAACATAAATGAAATATGAAAGTACACTTTCTAAAAAATGGACTTAAATTTATTAATGATGCACTAGAGTAAATATTGTAATATGAAGAGAACCATGATAATAATTTCCTTTTTGCTCAATAGCAAACTTTTAAATTTTTTTTAGAATTAAAGTCAAGATTGCCTCTGAATGCTCTATGGAGAAATACTATTAAATAAGCTACAAAAACACTGCTTCTAAAAAAAATAATGAAGCTAGGTCATTAAAGCATTGTTATTACAAGTGATCTGATGAGAAGGGGTGGATTTTGGAGGCTGTTTGCTTCTTGCTAGGTTTGTGACTCTGGGAAATGTATTTCACCTCTCTGGGCTTTAGATGCCTTAATTTGAGAGATTTAGGCCCTCAAGTCATGTCCAGTACTTTCAGTTCTCTGCTCACATTCCCTGAGTCCCCTGTACTGTTGTGTGTGTGAGTGTGCACGTGTGTGTGTGCGCGTGTGTGTGCGTGTGCATGTGTACACACACAGTCACACATGTGCACAGGCGCTCCAGGTGAATGTTTGCTCTCAATGGCCACAACTGACAGTCTTTGTCAGTGAGCTGTTCTTAGCTTTGGGAACCTAATGTCTGTTTTGCTTGCAGAGCAAACCTCTCTTAACCAATGACTGATCTGTGTGGAGGGGTCCATACCCCAGCTCCATATAAATAACTGTTTTGCCTTTGGATATAGACAGTTTTGAGATGAGACTTACTCTCTTTCTGCCTCTTTTTTGTGAAAGTGAATTGAAAGTCGCTCAGTCGTGTCCGCCTCTTTGTAACCCCATGGACTATACAGTCCACAGAGTTCTCCAGGCCAAAATACTTGGGAATTCCAGTATTTATATATATATATTTATATATGCTGGTGAATTCCAGTATAATACTTTTTTTGTGAGATGAAGCCAAAGTCACCCTACCCCCTGAGATCTTAAAGCTCTCCTTTTGAAGGTACTTCTTCCCTTCCCTTTCCACTTTCTCACTCGATTACTATTTTTCCTGGGATAATTTCTTAGTAAATTGGTTTCAGAGTAATTGTTGAAAGTTTATTTCTGGCTATGCAGAGCAGTAATAATATTTTTAAAAATTAATATCTAATTGATATATAGCATCACAAACTATAATGTTGTGATTCATTTTGTTTTGGTTTGACATTGGTTTATGTGAACTCTTAATGCCTAGCCGTTGCATATGTGCATCGTCTTGGAAAAACATTGCAAGAATTACTGTAGTACAATCTTGAGTTGGACACGACTGAGCGATTAGCACGCATGTATTGGCATCTGTGAACCACTAACATTATTCATATAAATCAGATATTTCCCAGTAAATTTTAAAACTTAGCAAAAAATGTAATTTGAGAGTAAAATGAAAAAAGTAAAAATGCAAATGAAGAATCAAACTAAAATAAGTAAAAACAAGTGAATTGGGCAACCTTACACAGGCAGTTAAAAATATAGAATTAACATAGTATACTGAGACTTAGGCTTATTTTACATAAAAAAATATTAAATGACTAATCAAACATATATCTAATTCCAATAGCAAGTAAACTCAAAGACTGAACCTATTTCATTTTAAATTTATTCTTGCCTGGAAAATTTCATGGACAGAGGAGTCTGGTGGGATACAGTCCGTGGGGATCCCAGAGAATTATCATGACTGAGCATGCACATGCACACATTTTTAAATCAAATTAATATTAAGAATTAATACTTTAAACTACTACTTATATAGTATTAGTAATACATATACTTGTATAATTTTTCAAAATTATTTACAAAACTTTAAAAATACTGGTGTGAAAGTAGATGTTATTTAATGACAGAATAAATTGCTTTTGATAAAGATTGATTGTGGTTCTAATCAGATAAATTTAACACAAAATCTTTTGAAGATTAAACATATTTCTGAGGAAAGGGGCTACTTTGATATGTGCTATATATCAAAGTACTATTTTTCTCCCAGCTGGCAAATAAAATTTAATTTAAGCAGCACATTCACTCTTATTTTGCCTATCAATAACTTCAAATACTGCTCTAAAGTCTCACAGTTTGGCGTATATCATTTTGACAGATCCTTGAAGTACTTAAATGCCGTCTAGAGATTGAGTGTCACCAAAATCTGCAACACACTGCTCCACAAATGGCATTCTTTTAATCGCAAACTATCTTCTTTATCTTCTTCATTTGTTTCCAGTAACCTTTGGGAATGTGTATCACTTAGGCAACAAATGAAAAATCACTTGTTTTATCCTATCAAATGAACTGTCTTAAAGTTTAAATAAAACCATCTAAAAATATATTTCATTATCGTCTGCGTGGAATATGAGGTGAGAACTGATACACAGAGTAGTTTCCATTGTAATTAGATTAAGTGAGTGTGATTATACCCTTATATTTTTATTGGGAACAGAATTTTAATTATATATTTCTCATCTTGCTTGACTTATTAGCCACCTCCTCTTTTATTATTTCTTTTCTTTTTCTTTATTTTTTAACTTTGATAGAATCAGGACTATGTGTACAAAGAATCTGTAAGTCACATAAAGCTGCAAACCACTCAAAAAAGACTTTACTTGATCCTCAGAAATTAAAATTGTTACTTCAACTTTCTCTTCATTTATATTTATCAGCTCTATGTTTGTTATATATTTGTAACCCTTTTATTTTAATCTGTGTCTTTTTTGCTTTTGCATATAACATATTGTCGAGTCTTGCTTTCATTCAGTTTTATTTGATTAATTCAATATACCTTCATTTGTTTTAAATTACAGCTAGGTTTTAATTCTGCCATCTTGTTTCATATTTTTCATTTCCTGTATTTTATGCACTCTTTAAGTGAAATTCCACAAAATTATTTTTGTGGCACTTAAAGTTGCATAAAATTACATATAGGCTGATTTTATTTTTCTTAAGAAACATTTATGGAGTAACTTCTATTTCTTAAATGTATCAATGACTATATTTTCCATCTTAAAAAAGATATGTATTAATGCACCCAATGTGTGTTCTTTTCAGTTCCTACTGAATTATTAATGCCTGAAATGTTACTTTTGGTAAAATATAGGAACTTTGTCTTCTCTCCTTCTTTTCTTCCCTCCTTCCATGTATTTTAGTATATTTATTTAAAATTATTCAGTTTTCTGTATTAATACGGTACTTCAAAAAACATTTATTTGATATACTTCACTATTTATCACTATTTATCCTTGAGGTATGGACAACTTCAGGAGTCTAGTTTATTTAGCCTGGGAGCTTACCTACGGAATATTGACTCTTTGATCTTGGAGAAATACCATAAGCCAGGCCATAGTCTAAGCTAGTTCAAGATATGTAGAGGTGTGGAATAGAGTATGTGGCATTCAGGTACCACTAACAGTTATCACTTTATTTTGCAACAACCCAGCAAGAAACAACTGTCAGGATTTCACCCCCAATTCCTTAAGGAGTATAATATAGAGAAAAGGCAATTTTACCAGACCCTACTCCACAGACCCTGGGGGTTGAATTGGGAGAGGTAAAGGACTTAATACCCACTTACTTTCACCTCATCCAGTGAGATTCTTGCCCACGTAGGTACCCACAGCAGTGTTTTGAGAAATGAGGATAGGCAATGATTGTACAGAGGTAAGGAAGGGGGGAAAGTGAAGTGAAGAAAGATAAACAGAAATTTAAACTTTTCTTCCATTGTTGCTTCTATTGTTTTGTTTTGTTGTTTTTTCTGCCCTAAGCTGTGACCACCCACTTCTTACACAAAACAGCAGAAAATACTGTTTCTGCTGCTGCTGTTGTAGTCAGATACTGGAATGTATTTTTCCCTAGTGTGTTCTTAGCATCAATTTTAGAAGTAGTAAGTAGCAACTCATGCAAGTTGGATATCTTGCTGAGCACATTATTTTTTTTGTGGGAGGTATGGTGAACGTGTGTCTGTATTCAGTATGTGTTGCTTATGTGAAGTCTTTCTATTCAGGGTTTATGTTTCCTCTTTTAAATTCACATTTCTTTTTCATTTTGTTATTATAATTTTACATGTATAGACTTCATAGCTAGACAGTACTGTAGAGTTGAAAATCTGTTTATTTAACAGTGAAAATAAAATCTCCATTTAAAATTAAAATATTCTGAAATCTGACCTTATAAATATTCCTTGGAAAAGACAGTTAACTGAAGTGTGAAAATGTCAAGAATTAGCTAATAAATCTTTGTGAAATTCTGTTTGTATGCAATTTTTAAACCCATTGGTAACTAACAGATATAAAGCTTAGAATAAATAACATATGGTGAGACTTACGAAATCTCATCCGAAACTTTGTTCTTTTGCAAATACAATTGAATGCTACTAAATATTACCCTTTTTATAACGTAAATAATCTTCACATTACTTTAGTGAATTAAACCACCTTTTTATCTTTTTCAAACTAAAGCAATATACCAGACAAAGGAAAATTGATATGTTTGTTTCTGTGCACATTATTGTTTACATGGAAACATCAATACAATTGCATGGGCCTTATATTAGAAGGGCCAAGACAGCAAATTCTTTAAGATAACTGATACTTTTAAAATTCCAGTTAATTATATTGATTCTCCAAGCTCTCCCCTGCCCCACCACCACTAAGAAAGCAACTTGGTTTGTCCTAAGAAACTCTGGCTACACTGTCCATTGGCTCCTTTTCTCTCTGTGTCCCCTTTGCACCCCACCTCTCCTTTTTTTCCCTGTTCCTCTTAACCTGCTTTTCCTTTTTGTTTTTGCCATTTCTTCCATCTAGTTCCTTCTTGTTTTCTTGTACTTTTGCATCTTTCTTTGTCTTTTGTTTTTAAGTAGTAGCAATACTGTTTCTCAAATAAGTACCAATGGTAGTTGTATCCAGTATTCATTTATTAAATACTTTCCATGTGTTGGACACTTCAAGTTCCACTCTGGTCTGAATGTTTGTTTCCTCCCCAAATTTGCATTATTAAATTCTAACCCTCCTGGTATTAGTATTAGGAGGTGGGCCCTTTGGGAAGTGATAAGGTCATGAGAACAGAACCCTCATAAATAGAATTAGTACCTTTATACAAGAGTCACCCAAACAGATTTCTTGGTACTTCCATCACATGAGGATATAGGGAGGAAGTGCCGTCTGTGAGTTAGCAGGGCCTCATCAGACACTATGTCTACTGGTAGCCTGATGTTAGACTTCCCCACCTCCAGAAATGTGAGAAATATTACTAAGTTGCTGTTGTTTATAAGCCACCCAGTCTATGGTATTTGTTGTTGCAGCCCAACAAACAGACCAATTTGGCAGAAATTGGCTTGTGATTCTGTTAAAATTATGCTGAAAACTTTGAAATTAGGTTAAAATTAATAGTGTAAGGAATTTAGATTAATAAAGGTAGATTTAAGTATATAATCTGTCTATATATACTTTGTTCCTATGTTGATTTAGTTGTTCCCTGGGGACTCTGGCGATAAAGAATCTGCCTGCAGTGCAGGAGACCTAAGTTTGGTCCCTGGGTCAAGAAGATGCCCTTAGGAAGGGCATGGCAACCCACTCCAGTATTCTTGCCTGGAGAATTCCATGGAGAGACGAGCCTCGTAGGCTACACTCTATGGGGTCGCAAAGAATCAGACAGGAGTGAGCAACTAACACTTTGACTAAAAATGGAGCAAGTATACAATAATGCAGTTTTAAGTATTTAAAAGAGAGTTGAAGATGAAGGAACGCTAAAAGTAAAATGTCTATCAATTTCTTTAATGAATTGTTACTCTCTTTAAATATTCTGGCTGTATTCTTTCCTGTGCATTAGAACACAAACCAAAAAGTCCATGGTACTTCATAATAAACTCAGTAGATCTTGTCATATACAACAGTGACATTTACAAGTGCCTAAAAATTGTCATTTTGGCTTATGACATTCTGTATTAAATTGTTTTACAAGAGATTGGTAACATGTAACTGACCTAAACTAGATCCCTTTAAGAATAAATGGCAGCTGCAGGGTTTGCTTTGCTCCACATTCTCAGAGAGAATAAAATATTTTAAAAATTTGACCTGTAATTTCAGGAGTCAAATTGGAAATACAAAATTTTACTTTATAGATACAAAAAGAAGTAAAATGCATAAAATCATTTACATTTTAAATCACAAAAACCCTGTGCCAAGTGAAGAAAAAAAGATCAAGTTAACATACTTTAGGCTTTGTGTGAAGTATGATAAAAAACAAAAACATTTCAGTGAGCTTACCAGATTTCTTGAACAGAAAGTAATTTTTTTTTTTTCTGGAGTTTATAGCGTCCTGGAGAGGGGTAGACCAGACAAATATCCAGAGGTCAGATTATGAAGAACCAAATGAATAATGCTAAAAAGAAGTTTTAAACTTATCCTAATGTGTGATGTGCAAGAACCAGTGAAGCATAAACTGATTTTATTTTAGAAAGATTAGTTTGGCTGCAGTAGGGAACATATATTAAGTGAAACAAAACTGGAGGAAAGTGTAGTATTAAATGGTTATTGCAAGATTTTGGAGGGAAAAACCATGAGGGCCTGGAGTAAATGCTGGCAGTTACAATGGAGAAGAATAGACACAAGATTATTTAGGAAGAGAATTTCTTGGACTTTTGATGGATGAACTTGGAAATCTAAGCATCCAGGATGACTCCTAGGGGATTTATTGGAAGACTCTTTGGTAACACTACCTCTTTCTGAAATGCAAAGAGAAAAATTTTAAAAGATGAGAAGTCTTGTTTAGAATACAGTGAGATTATGATGAACATGAGCTATTTAAGTAGACATACCTAGTAGGTGATTTGATGGGATAGGCATTGTTCAAAGAAGTTGCATATATATATATATATGTCTAGTTTTTAAAATAGTTGCTACTAACAGCATCTGATATTAAAATATTTGTTATATAATGGAAAAGGCAAGAACAAAATAATGTGTAGGCACTATGGCTGAAAATAGATAAAATTAATATGCATAGTAGCCAATATGCAAGTAATACATATGTGTAGAATATGATTATATATCATTTATAATTAAAATGTCATTTGATTTCTTAATATTAAAATGAAAAGTTTAATGATACATTTTTAAAACAGTAAGCAAAACTGGTCTTGAATACTGCTACTTTTGATCTTAACACTATTTATTGAGTTTTTGGAAATACTTAATTTCTTTGGGATCAGTTTTCTCTTTCCTTGATTTTGGTTTTGACTTTCTCCTTTCTCTTGACTGTTTCTTTTGATTATACAAGTCAGAAAGACAATATGGCCTACCTTAAATTAAAATTGGAATTTACTAAATCACTGCTAGAGTGACTCGGGAAATCAAAGTGGAGAATGAAGCAAGGCCCCAGGAGCAATTGTAATTACATTTCAGATGATAGTAGCTTCCATTCTCTATGCTCATATCTGCTGTTCTTTTATTTTCTTGTTTTGTCTTCTGTCATTTGTTTTCCCAGAAAACAACTTTTGCTATTTCTCCTCTCTGCCCCACCGTAAACTTGACTATTGCTATCCCTAACTTTACTACTTTGAATATAAACAACACAGGAAAGAGTAACTCATTTTTCTTACTTCTTGTACCAAAATTGCCAGAAAAACAGCAAATTACCTTTCAAATCAGTGAACAATGATAGGATGATCATACTGTGCTAACTGGTAGCTCTGGCAATATCCTTGTGAGGAGAGTAACAACGAGTACTGATTAGAAAAGTACTGATTAGATGGTACTGCTACCATCTGAAAATTGAATGCATTCATGTAAACATTTTTTGTACTCTTAGCCCAATTCCTAGCATTATTTATGGAATCAGCAACATGACCCTCTCTTACAACTCATATCACCATATATGTGCTTGGATGTCTTAGTTGCCTCACTTTTTACTATGATTCACCCTTAATTCACCCTTTCTGTTGGTCTCCTATTCACTCCTGTTTGCAACTGAACCAACTTCTTCTGCAGTGTTCCCTATATCAGAAATGTGACCACCATCTAGCCTCCCAGTTTGCTCAGAACAGAAACTTGGAGTCAATCTGGCTTTACTCTTTCCTTAACTTACCTATACAATAAATTCCTAGCTTTCAAATCTATGTCTTATTTTGAGTCTGAAAAACATATAGAATTCTATTCCTCTTGCCAAAAGCACTTCTTCTAGACTACTATATTATTAATAACTTCAAGATTCTCTTCTTCTCACATCTTCCCTGCCATTTCCTTTTATTGTCATCCTGTAGAAGCCAGACTAAGGTTGGCTAAAGCCAATTGAATCATGTTTAGATTTAGTAGGAAACCACAGAAATATTTTACCATAAAAGCCAATACCTAGTAGAACCTGCAATCATCTGATGATAATATGTCTCTTGCTCATTGAGTTCTAGGCACATTGTACATTTTTTGTTTCTCAAAAAGTGCATATACTACTCTATGGAATCAAGATTGCTGGGAGAAATATCATTAACCTCAGATATGCAGATGACACCACCCTTATGGCAGAAAGTGAAGAGGAACTAAAGAGCCTCTTGATGAAGGTGAAAGAGGACAGTGAAAAAGCTGACTTAAAACTCAACATTCAAAAAACAAAGATCTTGGTATCCATTCCCATAACTTCATGGCAAATAGATGGAGAAACAATGGAAACAGTGAGAGACCATTTTCTTGGGCTCCAAAATCACTGCAGATGGTGACTGCAGTCATGAAATTAAAAGATGCTTGCTCCTTGGAAGAAAAGCTATGACAAACCTAGACAGTATATTAAAAAGCAGAGACATCACTTTGCCAACAAAGGTCTGTATAGTCAAAGCTATGGTTTTCCAGTAGTCATGTATAGATGTGAGAATCATACCATAAAAAAAGATGAGCACCAAAGAATTGATGCTTTTGAACTGTGGTGTTGAAGAAGTTGAAGAGGATCAAATGAGTCAATCTGAAAGGAAATAAATCCTGAATATTCATTGGAAGGACTGATGCTGAAGCTCCAGTACTTTGGCTACCTGATGAGAACTAACTCATTAGAGAAGACCCTGATGCTGGGAAAGATTAAAGGCAAAAAGAGAATGGGACGACAGAGGACAAGATGGTTTGATGGCATCACCAACTCAGTGGACATGAGTTTGAGCAAGCTCCGGGAGTTGGTGATGGACAAGGAAGCCTGACGTGCTGCAGTCCATGGGGTCACAAAGAGTCAGACACAACTGAGCCACTGAACTGAACTAACCCCATGAAACGCACACAAACACACATCCTTCATTATTTTTTTCCAATCTTTTTCAAAAACAGTCACCTACTTACTGCCTGGATGTGTCCTTGTCCTATAGGTTTAACATGAAGTATCATTTTCTCAAATAACGTCTGCTGTATCTTCACATGTTAGATAAAGAGCATATTCATGTCATTCCCTCTCCTAGTAGTTCATTGCTTCCCATTATATCACTTACCAAAACTTCTAATTTTTTACCTAGCGGTATGTTTCCTATTGAAGCCTATCTCCCCTATGAGCTGTAAGCCATGAAGGAGCAAGGATAGCAGTGTGGTGGTTGTTGTTGTTTTACCACTCTCTCTGTAACGAGAGCATTGCATTCAGTGCTGTCTACTTATCACTCTGTCTTTTTAAACTTTCTCCTAATTTTATTTATTAAAGTAGCAGTTTATAACATTACTTAAGTTATAAACATTACAAAACACTTCACATGTTTTGACTTTTGTATACACGACAGCATGCTCACCACCAAAAGTTTAGCTTTCATCCATCACCATACTCTTGACTTACTCATTCTGCCTTCCTCAGCCTTTCCTGTTTGGTAACCGCTATTCTGTTTCCTGACTCATTGGAAAAGACCCTGATGCTGGGAGGGATTGGGGGCAGGAGAAGAAGGGAACAACAGAGGATGAGATGGCTGGATGGCATCACCGACTCGATGGGCATGAGTTTGAGTAAACTCCAGGAGTTGGTGATGGACAGAGAGGCCTGGCGTGCTGCGATTCATGGGGTTGCAAAGAGTCGGACATGACTGAGCAACTGAACTGACTGACTGTGTTTCCTATATTTATGTGTTTGTTTTTAATTGGTTTGGTTGGTTGGTGGATTGACTTTTTTATTGACTTATGTATATGCATGGGTATAGACACACAATATAGGTATACATATATATATGCATATATATACACATGTATATTTATTTTTATTATTTTCCATTATAGGTTATTATAAGATATTGAATATAGTTCCTTATACTGTACCATAGGTCCTTGTCAGTAATGTATATCAGTTAATCCCAAATTTCCAATTTATCCTTCCCTCACTTTTCCCCTTTGGTAACCCCGTTTGTCTTCTATGTCGGTGAGTCTATTTCTGTTTGGTAAATATGTTCTTTTTGATCTTTTTTAGATTTCATATGTAAGTAATACTCTATGATATTTTCCTCTTTCTTTAAGACTTATTTCACTTAGTATGATAATCTCTAGGTTCATCCATATTACTGCAAATGACTTTTCATTCTTTTTATGGCCTAGTAGTATTCCATTGTATTTATATACATCTTCTTCATTCATTCATCTGTCAGTAGACATTTTGGTTGCCTCCATGTCTTGACTACTGTAAACAGAGGTGCAATGAACATTAGGGTGCATGTATCTTTTCAAATTAGCTTTCTCTGCATATGTGTCTTAAGAGTGGGGTTGTTGGATTGTGTGGGAACTCTATTTTTAGTTTTTTGAGGAATCTCCATATTGTTCCCAATAGTGTTTGTGCCAATTTACATCCTCACCAACAGTGTAGGAAGGTTCCCTTTTCAGCACACCCTCCAGCATTTATTATTTATATACTTTTTGATGATGACCATTTTGACTGATGTGCAGTGGCTTCTTATTATAGTTTTGATGTGTATGGTATTTCTCTAATAATTAGTAATGTTGAGCATCTTTTTATGTACCTGTTGGCCAACCTTGTATCTTCTTTGGAGAAGTGTCTATTTAGGTCTTCTGCCATTTTTTAAAATTTGGTTGTATGGTTTTTTGATATGGAGCTATATCAGCTGTATGTATATTTTGGAAATTAAGCCTTTGCTGTACTACATCAAACAGTACATTAAAAGGTTCATACATCTTGATCAAGGGAAATTTACCCAGGGATGCAAGTATTTTTTCAGTATCCTCAAATCAATTAGTATGATTCCGCACATTAATAAACTAAAGATTGAAAACCAGGAAAAGCTTTTGATAAAATTCAATGCCTATTTATGATTATTAAAAAAAAAAACAACTCTCCAGAAAGTGGGCCTAGGGAACCTACCTCAACATAATAAAGACCTAATATGACAGACCCACAGCTTACATCATACTCAATAGTGAAGAGCTGAAACATTCCCCCTGAGATCAAGAATAAGACAAGAATACCCATTCTTGCCACTTTTATTGAACATAATTTTGGAAGCCCTAGCACAGAAATCATAAGGAGAAGAAATAAAAGGAATCCAAATTGGAAAGGAGGAAGTAAAACTGTTACTATTTGCAGATTATGACATGATACTATTACACATAGAAGATACTATACATACTAGACCTCATTAATGAATTCAGTAAAGTTGCAGGATACAAAATTAACATACAGAAATCTATTGTTTATATATAGTGACAATGAAATATCATAAAAATTAAGGAAACATTCTCATTTGCCATTGCATTTAAAAATGTGCCTAGGAATAAACCTACATAAGAATGCAAAAACCTGTACTCCAAAAACTATAAGACAGTGAAAGAAATTGAGGATGATACAAACAAATGAAAAGATATACTCTAATCTTGGATTAGAATAATCAATATTGTTAAAATGACCATACTTCCGACGACAGTTTGTACATCAAATTACCAGTGGCATTTTTCACAAAATTAGGGGAAAAAATTGTTTAGTTTGTTAGTTTGTATGGAAACACAAAAGGCTGTGAATATCCAGGAGAATCTTGAGGATGAAGAATAGAACTGGAAAAATCAGGCTCCCTGATTTCAAATCATACAACAAAAGTACAGTAATCAAGAGTATGGCACTGGCACAAAAAAAAAAAGACAGAAAGATCAATGAAACAAGATAGAAACCCCAGAAATAAACTCAGGCACTTACAGTCAATCTGTGACAAATGAGGCAAGAATATATAGTGGAGAAAAGACAATCTATTCAATAAATGGTGCTGGGAAAACTGGACCAGCTACGTGTAGAAGAATGAAATCAGAATATTCTCTAACACCTAACACCATACACAAAAATCAACTCAAAATGGGTTAAAGATTTAAATATAATACTGGATGTTGTAAAACATCTAGAGGCAAACATTCACAGAGCACTCTTTAACATAAAGTGCGAGAGTGTTGTGTGTGTGTGTGTGATTTGTCTCCTAGAGTAATGGAAACATATTTCTTGCTAGAACCCTCACCTCTTCCACCAGCTGCACAGCTAGCAAAGTGGTGTTTTACTAAGGAGCTGGGCTCTAAAATGCCGTGTAGTGCACATTTAGCCAAAAACCCTGTAGAAATAGCTTTATTTCTAGATATAAAATATACAAAATAATATATATGAAAATTCTTATATTTCTTGAACTCATAGTTTGCATAAATATGCTATAATTACTGATGGATGAATTAATAAATTATAGCTATCCATTAAATATTTATTCAAATCAATTAAGCCCAGCTTACCATTTCTACATACTATTTCTGTTGAAAGATGAATAAGCAGATATCCAGAGCAGCTAAGTAGTTGGTGTAGTCACATACAATCCCTTCTTAGCAAACTTGTGCTGTTAGATTTGCTATAGATTTTGTCTTAGTAGATTTTGCTGTTCACAAATATGTTATGGGATTGTATTTTATTTTTACTTTTGTTTATTAGTATGTTGAAGGAAATTTGAAGGATAAGTCATTTTATGGTGTTTAGAATTACTTGAGTTTGCCAGTAATGTTTGATCTGTGTGTACAATGCGTCTGGTGAAGTGTGATTCATGGCATCCATTGTTTCCCAGCTGATTGTCAACCTGCAATGCTGTGCTGACTCTGCACTTCTTCAGCGATCTTCTTGTCTCCCTTATACTTATCTTTCTGGAATGCTGTCATCAGCATATTGCTGTTAATGAATGACCGCCTTGAGAAATTTTATGTCACTTCTCAGTTTATTATAAGAATTTTATCTACAAAAATTAAATCAATACCAACCATAAAGTAAAATGATCACAATTCCCCTTTTTGAAGAAAAGAAGCTCTTTTTAGAGCTTAGATTAGATTCCTTTAGATTTAGATTTCAAAACAGGAATCTAATTTTTAAACCATAATGATAAAGTCAGCAGGGTATTCTTTTATTCTGACCTTCTAAATAAAAATATCAAGCAAGGAAAAGTTAGAAGAATTTTTGTCATGCTTTCAAAGATGTCAGTCTCAATGTACAGGCAGTCACAGTTCTGTTCTATTGATATTTTTTTAAATAGGAACAATTCTCAAGGTTGAATTAAGGTTGTATTAGTCAACACTATTAAAAGTCCTAGAACTTCCCAGGAACTATATTCAAATTCCACTTTTACAAGTTGAATCTGTGTGTGTGTGTATGTGCATGTGTGAGAGAGAGCCTTAAAAGGGGCAATAAACAGCATCCTTCTTTGCCTTCCTAAATTCAGAACTAATTGCAAAATAAAGCATTTAGAGAGATTGAGTTAGAATATAATACAATCCAAATCTGGCTTGGAATGCAGCCATGTAAGCATCTAATACATTCTTAGGTGAACTGAAGTGCCCCACTGGAGTTGCTGAAAAAAATGCAGACCTCTCTCACAGGGCCAGAATCTGTAAGCTTGTGTCTGGACAAGCTGAGATTTCATCCTATAGACAGACCATGCCAGTAAGAAGGAGAGCAAGTTTGTTTACCCAAGGTCACCTACCAGTTTATGAATGGAGAGAAGTGAGTGAGAGGTAGGCAAAGAAGTCAGAAGGGTGCTTCTAGCAGAAGTCCCCTTGTGCAGATGGATCCAGGGGAATGCGGAGGGTCCCTTGATAATTATAAAGTGAGTTTTATAGACTGGGTGTGTTAATGAGGGAATGTTTGGAGTTGAAGTATCAAAAATATACTGGGCCTAATTTCCTATAGAAGTTGCTTCTACATTCATGTTTTCCCCTTAATCACCATTCATTGGAGGAATCACTTTATTTCTTACCCATGATATAAAATTCAAGAAAGAGTAAGGATAGAATATGTAAGGTTTCCTTGGGGGAAAAAAAATTTCTAATCTATTCATGAAAATATTTCTTACCTGTATCAGTTCTCTGAAACATATTTCATTTGTACCTATTCTTGAATGTCCTCACTTTTATCTTTTACTTCCTGTCCTCTCCCCCTTGATTTTCTCTTAAGAAATCTGTACAGCTTAGAATTACTAGGATAGCTCCTTAGTTCATATATCATTTCCAATATGTCCCTACTTAAATTTATATACCATACAAATGCCAGAAATTTTACTGAACTTGTCATGTCCCTAATATTAAATTCCCTATAACCAGTGCTTCTGCAGTATGTCAAGCTCACCAGATGGTCTCCGTTGAATCCTCTCAAACCTCATGCCTCATCTCTCATTTCCCTACTTCTTTATTTAAAAAAAAAAAAAGGATCCAACACCTAGAATGTGCCAAAAACTACATTAGACAGTGTGGTGTCAATATGGCTCTAAATAGATACGATCTTTGCTATTAGGAATTTATATGCTACTGCAGAAGACAGAACAAATACAGGCAAACAGCCAAATAAATGGAGTAATTGAAATGAATGACATGTAATTTTAAAAAAGAGAGATTAAAAGAGAATCACTTGGAGATGGGGATCTAATTTAAAGAAGAAATATCTAAGGCAGTAGAGGCACCTAATATGAAGATCATTTCCAGAGGGAGGAAATAGCATTTTAAACATTTAAGTGTGAAAAAAAAAAATCAAGTGTGAAAAATCTTAGTTCACTCAAGCAACTGAAGGAAGATGAGTATGAGTCACTTTTCAAGGAGAAGACTGGAATGAGATGAAGTTAGAATAATAAATAAATGCCAGGAGAGCCAGGGCTGTATTAGTTTACTGACATTTTCTCTGTCCTTATATTTTTGACCCATTTTTGAAATATTTCAGTATAAAATAAACCCCTTTACTCTTTGCCCTTTTCTACAACTTTATCAAACTTTTCCTGAGGTAGGATAACCAAAAATCCGAAGCACCTAGAAACCAGTCAGCTGCTGACGTTTATGAGACTCGGGGTAAGAACACAAAAGGGGGACTCACAGAATGTAAATCTAAAGATTTAAATTATAAATCACACTTTAAAAACTGCTCAATAAAATAGTTCTAGCCTTGTAACTTGATAAGTATACCTTGCTAGTGACAGCTGCTTGCCCTCCTGCCGCTTCCCGATGACCGGCATGAAGACAATGTTGTGCTTCTCGGCCTTGAAGTTCATTGGCACGGAGCTAGCGGGCACGCCGATGCCCGTCTGGGCCATGTTCTTGGCCTCACGCTGCTTCTGCATGGCTTCGTAATGGAAGTCCTTCCTGCGCTCCGTGTGGGTGAGGAAAGATGACGGGTTAAGTCCGTCCTTAGTGTTAGAGTGGCCACCCAGCTCAGGCTGGGCAGACGCACCAGAGCCACCGACACAGCGGTGACGGAGGTGGACCGGCTTGCGTGAGCCTCGGTTCAGGGAACAGCGCTCCTCTCAGCCGCAGAAGACCGGGGAGCAGCCGCTGGCTAAGAAACTATGTGGAGGGGCTGAGAGACCAGATGAGTCTGTGTCCTGGAGCCCACAGCTGCCTGAACTCTTAACTCACTGTGGTTCGTGTGCTCAGAGCCTCCTCCAGGGGCCCCCGCTCACCGACACTGGAGGACACCGCCCTGTCCGTGATGTCAGGGGCCTTGTTGAACTTGTCCTTGACAGCCGGGGCGCCGGTTCTTGGTCCGAGAACGTGGACTTCCAGCCCAGGTACCACTTGGTGATCTCCTCGTAACGGGGGCTATTAGTCAGCCAGGAGCACAGCGCCTGCTGAGAGGAGGCACGTGAGAAGCGGGTGTCCACCGTGGCAACAAGTGGGAGCCCAGCTTCCGCTTGCTTGTCTGGGCCCCGGGCCTACAAGCTGGGGACACTTGCAGGGTTTCAGGGACTGAATGGGCTCAGCTCGGCAGTGAAGGGCCCCGTATGCAGACTCTGCGCCTTGGCCTCCCACCCACACCCCTGGGCCGCTCTGAGGATCAGGGATGATGCAGGTGGAGTTCTCCAGATTGCATGAGGCAAGTGTTCAATAAAGGAGGATTTCTCTGGTGGCTTAGACGGTAAAGCGTCTGCCTACAATGCGGGAGACCTGGGTCAGGAAGATCCTCTGGAAAAGGAAATGGCAACCCACTTCCTACTCTTGCCTGGAGAATCCCACGGACAGAGGAGAGTGGTAGGCTACAGTCCATGGGATTGCAAAGATCCTGACGTGACTGAGGGGCTTCACTTTCACTTTCTTTCACTTTAATGAGGCCCTTCAGAGCCTCATGACCCTCAGGAGGAATAACTGGGTCATGTCCTAAACCAGGCAGTGAATTCAAAGGTTCTGGAGTATGGTTGAAAGGGAAAACATGGCTTTGATTTTGTACACGGGGAAAGAATCCTCTCTCCGTGGACAGAAACATGGCAGGTGGATGGCCAGAATGGATTCTCTGATACAAATTTCTCTTATCTAAGTTGAAGGACAATACTGACCAGTGCAGCTATTAAGTATAGAGCTAATGCCAACCCTTCTTATCTAAATTCCAGTCTCTGTTGTTGAAAGTGGGTAGTGAGTACATAGGGATTCTCCCTACAGTTTATTAATGTTAGCAATTTTCTGTAACCAAAAAAGAAAATATTTTAATATCTTCTTGACAGTTCCAGGAAATTTTATGTTCTATGTGAAGAGGTTTAATTTGCTTGGTCACCATTTGTTTATAATCCTACTGATGTCTTTAGTGATACACCCTCATTAATGATGGGTAAAAATAATCAATGTGCTCTGTAATATTGCTTTTTCTTTCCTGAGTTTATCCTTGGACTTGGCATCATTAAATTCCAGTAACTTTCCTTGTATTTTTTTTCTTTATATTTAAATAATCTTATTGACCTTGACGGGCTTCCCAAGTGGTATAGTGGTAAAGATCTGCCTGCCAGTGCAGGAGAGGTGAGAGATGCAGTTTCAGTCCCCAGGTCAGGAAGATCCTCTGGAGTAGGAAATTTCATTCCACTCCAGAATTCTTGCCTGGAAAACTGCATGGACAGAGGCTACAGTCCTTGGGCTCGCAAAGGTTTGGACATGACTGAGCAACTGAGCATGCATATCCATTGACATTGAGCACCATCTTATAAAGGACTCCAAATTCTTTTTCATCCACCCAAATATAGTTTAAACTTGACTCAAATAATGTGAATTTTCTTATGTTGTATTACATTGCTTTAAATTTTAAAAGTTAGCTTTTCTCCTCTTATAGAGTGTCAATCTCAATCTTTCAATATTGTTTTTTCTTTCCCTGAACTTAATCTTTAGATCCATGATTTAGAATCTAAATTTAGGATTATACTGTTTTAAACAGTCTTTGTGGTGTTTTTATATTTTTAAGATATTCCTTTTTCTAATTCAAACCTATTTTTTGGAAAGCTTTCTTTTGCAACCTTTGGATAATAACACAGCCTCAGGTATGTGTTCATATAGTGGGGCTATAATCAAAACCATACTCCTCCTTGTGTAGGATTTGAACCCACCTGAACCTCAGATTGGGACTCAAACCCATGATCCATGATCCTTGAACTAGGAGGGGACTTGAACCTACTGTCTTTTAATTCAAACTACTCTCCTGGTGTCAGAACTTAAGCTCGGGTTCTTTCATTTTGTCACAGAAGGAATTCAGTGTGAGGCAAAGTGATAGGCAAAGAGTGAGTTTATTAGCAGAGCATGCTTGTGAGAGATACAAGTGGGCTGGCATGAAAGCACAGCAACCCCAGGAACCAAGGGGGCTACATTTATATAATCAAAGAAAAAATGGGGAAGGGAGAAGACCCTATTCTTCCTCATTCTTGAGCAGACATCAAGGATTAAATCATTGATTTCTCCTTCTACCTTATATGGTGTGTCCCAGGTAGCTGAGTGGTAAAACAACCTGCCTGTCAATGCAGCAGACACAGAAGATGCGATCTTAGTTTTTGGGTTGAGAAGATCCCCTGGTGTAGGAAATGGCAACCCAATCCATTACTCTTGCCTGGAAAATTCTGTGGACACATGAGCCTGGTGGACTCAGATCATGGGGTCTCAAAGACTTAACACGACTGAGCATGCACGCACTCCTCCTTTTTTTATCTTCTATGGTTTAACCAGGACTGTTGTGGCACTATTTAAATCATATGTGTATTATCAAAAGGGTGATAAAAAATACTAAAATATAGTAATTAATCTCAAGTTTTGAGTATTGGAGCTTCAACTTCAGCATCAGTCCTTCTGATGAATATTCAGAGTTTGTTTCCTTTTGGATTGACTGGTTTGATCTTGCACTCCAAGGGACTCTCAAGAGTCTTTTCCAACACCACAGTTCAAAAGCATCAATTCTTCAGCATTCAGCCTTCTTTATGGTCCAACTCTCATATCTACACATGACTACTGGAAAAACCATAGCTTTGACTATACAGACCTTTGTTGGCAAAGTGATGTCTCTGCTTTTTAATATGCTGCCAAGGTTTGTCATAGCTTCTTGTCCAAGGAGCAAGTGTCTTTTAATTTCATGGCTGCAGTCACCACCTGCAGTGATTTTGGAACCCAAGAAAAGAAAGTCTGTCACTGTTTTCATTGTTTCCCCATCCATTTGCCATAAAATGATGGGACCAGATTCTGTGATCTTCATTTATTGAATGTTGGATTTTAAGCCAGCCTTTTCATTCTCCTTTCACCTTCATCAAGAGGCTCTTTAGTTCCTCTTTGCTTTCTGCCATAAGGGTGGTGTCATCTGCATATCTGAAGTTGTTCATATTTCTCCCGGCAATCTTGATTCCAGCTTATGCTTCATTCAGCCCAAATTTTGCATGATGTACTCTGAATATAAGTTAAATAAGTAGGGTGACAGTATACAGCCTTGAGGTACTCCTTTCCTGATTTTGAACCAGACTGTTGTTCCATGTCTGTTTCTATCTGACCTTCTATCTATCTTGACCTATATACAGATTTCTCAGGAGAAAGGTAAGGTGGTCTGGTATTCCCATCTCTTTAAGAATTTTCCAGTTTGTTGTGACCCACACAGTCAAAGACTTTAGCATAGTCAATGAAGCAGAAGTGGATATTTTTTCTGGAATTCTCTTCCTTTTTCTGTGATCCAACAGATGTTGGCAATTTGATCTCTGATTCCTCTGCCTTTTCTAAATCCAGCTTGAACATCTGGAAGTTTTCAGTTCATGTACAGTTAAAGCCTGGCTTGGAGAATTTTGAGCATTACTTTGTTAGCATGTGAAATGAGTGCAATTATGAGGTAGTTTGAACATTCTTTGGCATTGCCTTTCTTTAGGATTGGAGTGATAACTGACCTTTTCCAGTCCTGTGGCCACTGCTGAGTTTTCCAAATTTGCTGGCATTTTGAGTGCAGCACTTTAACAGTGTCATCTTTTAGGATTTGAATAGCTCAACTGGAATTCCATCACCTCCACTAGCTTTGTTTGTACAGTTGCTTCGTAAGACCCACTTGACTTCACACTCCAGGATGTCTGGCTCTAGGTGAGTGATCACACCATCATGGTTATCTGGGTCTTGAAGATCTTTTTTTTTTTTTTTTATTGTTCTCTGTGTTAGTGCTACCTCTTCTTTATCTTCTTCTGCTTTGTTAGGTCCGTACCGTTTTTGTCCTTTATTGAGCCTATCTTTGCATGAAATGTTCCCTTGGTATCTCCAATTTTCTTGAAGAGATCTCTAGTCTTTCCCATTCTATTGTTTTCCTCTATTTCTTTGTATTGTTCACTTAGTAAGGTTTTCTTATCTCTCCTTGCTATTCTTTGGAAGTCTGTATTCAGATGGATATATCTTTCCTTTTCTCCTTTGCCTTTCACTTCTCTTCTTTTCTCAGCAATCTGTAAGGGCTCCTCAGACAGCCAATTTGTCTTTTTTGCATTTCTTTTTCTTGGGGATAGTTTTGATCACTGCCTCCTGTACAATGTTATGAACATCCATCCATGGTTCTTCAGGCACTCTATCAGGTCTAATCCCTTGAATCTATATGTCACTCCCATTGTATAATCATAAAGGATTTAAGTCATACCTGAATGGTCTAGTGGTTTTCCCTACTTTCTTCAATTTAAGTGTGAATTTTGCAATAAGTATTTCATCATCTGAGCCACAGTCAGCTCCTAGTCTCCTTCTTGCTGACTGTTAAGAGCTCCTCCATCTTCAACTGCAAAGAATATAATCAGTCTGATTTCAGTATTGACCATCTGGTGATGTCCATATGTAGCGTTGTTCCTGGTGTTTTTGGAGGAAGGTGTTGGCTTCTGTTTTGGCATACAGAAATTCTACTCTTGTCTTGTTTTTTTAATTATCAGGATTTATGGCTTGAGTGTGTTTGGCACTTGGATATATCTGTCTCCCTTCAAGGTAGTGTAGGTTGTTGCTAGGGATTCTTTTCTTTCGTTGTCATTAACTTACAACAGTCTCCTTTAAATTTCATTCTGTCTCAGCATGTATACTATCTATGGTGAAACAGATCACCAGCCCAGGTGGGATGCATGAGACAAGTGCTCCGGCCTGGTGCACTGGGAAGACCCAGAGGAATCGGGTGGAGAGGGAGGTGGGAGGGGGGATCGGGATTGGGAATACATGTAAATCCATGGCTGATTCATATCAATGTATGACAAAACCCACTGGAAAAAAAAATAATAAAAAAAAAAAAAGAAAAAAAAATTTCGTTCTGTCTTTAATACCCTAGTGGAATTAAACTGACTAATTATCCTAATCTATTCCTATCATAATCACAATTACATGTATTTCCTATACCAACCTTTGTTAATTTAATAAGAGTAAATTTCCTTTTTTGCATATTAATTTATTTGTAAATTTAATTTTTTATTTTGTATTGGGGTGTATTTGATTTACAATGTTGTGTTAGTTTCAGGTATATGGCAGAGTTGTTCAGTTATACACATATATGCACATCCAGTCCTTTTCAGATTCTTGCCCCATTTAGCTTATTAAAGAATATTGAGCAGAGTTTTCTATGGTATACAGTAAGTCCTTGTTGGTTTTCTACTTTATATTAGTAGTATGTAATGTTAATTCCAAATCCCTAATTTATCCTGCCTCCATGCCTTTCCAGTTTGGTAACCATAAATTTGTTTTTGAAGTTTCTCAATCTATTTTTGTTTTGTAGACAAATCCATGCATATCATTTTTTTTAGATTCCACATGTAAGTGATACCATGATAACTGTCTTTGTCTGAGTTACTTGACTCAGTATGATTATCTCTAGGTTTATCCATGTGACTGCAAATGGCCTTATTCCATTCTTTTCTTCTGATTAAAATTGTTGTGTTTGTGTGTATATACACACACACATATATATACATACATTGCATCTTCTTTCTTTATCTGTTCCTCTGTTGATGGGCATGCAGGTTTTTTCCATGTCTTGGCTATTGTAAATAATGCTGCAATGAACGTAGGAGTGCATGCAACTTTTTGAGTTATGATCTTCTTGGATATACACCCAGGAGTGGGATAGATGGGTTATATGGTAGTTCTAGTTTTAGTTTTTTAAAGAACTCCCATTCTACTCTCCATAGTGATTGTGCCAGTTTACATTCCCACCAACAATGGAGGAGGATTCTCTTTCCACCACACCCTCTCCATCATTTATAATTTGTGGACTTTATGATGATTGCCATTCTGACCAGTGTGAAGTCATTCTTCACTGTAGTTTTGATTTGCATTTCTCTAATAACAATGTTGACGTCTTTTCGTGTGCCTTTTGGCCATCTGTATGTCCTCTTTGGAGAAATGTCTATTTAGACCTTCTTCCCATTTCTTTGTTTACTTCATATTGAGCTATATGAGCTGTTTGTTAATTTTGTAGATTTATACTTGTCGGTCGCATTGTTTGGAAATACTTTCTTCCATTCTGTGTGTTGTCTTTTGGTCTTGCTTATGGTTCCCTTTGCTGTGAAAAGCCTTTGAGTTTAATTAGGCCCTATTTGATATTTTTATTTTTACTTTGACTCTTCTAGGAGGTGGATCCAAAGAGCTATTGTTGCAATATATGTCAAAGTATGTTCTGTCTATATTTTTCTATAGAAGCTTTATATTATCTGGTCTTACATTTATGTCTTTAATTCATTTTGGGTTTATTTTTGTGTATTGTGTTAGAAAATGTTCTAATATCATTCTTTTACATATACTTGCCCAGTTTTCCCAGCACCACTACGTGACGAGACTGACTTTTCTCCATTGTATGTTCCTGCCTTCTTTGTCATAAATTAATGGGCCATAAGTGGATTAATTTATTTCTGGGCTTTCTATCCTGTCCTGTTGATCTATATTCCCCTTTTGTGCCAATACCATACTATTTTGATTGCTCTAACTTTGTGATATAGTCTAAAGTCAGGGAGCCTGATTCCTCCATCTTTGTTTTTTCTTTCTTAAAATCGCTTTGGCTATTCAGTGTCTTTTGTGTTTCCATACAGATTGTAGAGTTTTTTTTTTTTTTTCCTAGTTTTTCTTAGCCTGATCCTTTGGTCATTATGTGCTGTCCTTTTTTGTCTCTTATGACAGGCTAATTTTAAAGTCTATTTTGCCTGATATGAGTATTGCTGTTCCAGCTTTCTTTTTGATTTCTGTTTTCACAGAACATCTTTTTCCATCTTTTTTCACTTTGAGTCTGTATATGTCCCAAGATCTGAAGTAGGTCTCTTGTAGACAGCATATATGTGGGTCTTGTTTTTTGTATCTGTTTAGCCTGTCTGTATCTTTTAGTTGGAGCATTTAATCCCTTTACACTTAAGGTAATTATTGAGATGTATGTCCTTATTGCCATTTTGTGTTTGGATCACTTTTTCTTTTGTGTGTGTGTATCTGTTATAGATTTTTGGCTTGTGATTCCCATGAGGTTTTGATAGACCAGTCTACATATTTAATATAGCAGCTAACAAGATTGTTTTCAGTTTCTGGTCTCTTAATTTCAAATGCATTTTCAATACAGTATGTCCCCTACATACACACCTTCAAGTTGCAAGCTTTCAAAGACGCGAATGTTTCTTTACGTGTCAAATCACGTAAGCTAGTTTGTATGTCTGGCATTCATGGTCATGTGCATGCACCCTCTACAAGTGTGCTGCTTTTGTGTCCTTTATTGCACAATACTGTGTAGAATACGGGACTACAGTATCTTTATTTCAAGCCCAGAATGTCCAGACGCAAGAGATAGACAGAATTAAATCTAGCAAGAAACCAGAGCTTGTGCCATCAATGTCAGGCATGAGTAGGATTGCAGCTTAGCCTCCATCTCCTGTCGCTGACAGTCCTTCAGCTCTAACATCTTCCACCTCTTCTCCCTCCTCCAATCAGCAGTTCTTCTTGCTTGTTCACTTGATGCCACTCCCTGTATGCCAGCTCTTGTACTATATTAGTGTACTTCTCAAGGTACTATACTGTAAGATTAAAGATGTACTCTTTATTTTTTGCTGCTTTTTATTTGTGTGAAAATCATTATAAACTTATCACAGTACAATGCTATATAGCTGATTATGTTAGTTGGGTACCTAAAATAACTTTGTGGGACTTAAGAACAAACTGAACATATAAATTTGCTCTTAGAATGGAACTATTCGTATGTCAGGGTCTTACTGTATCCTGAATTTGTACTCACTTGACAGTTGTGGTTTTGATTCTGTGCTTGTTTGCAGATGATTTCTTACTTTTATTGTATGTTTGCCCTTACTGTTGATCTTTCACATTTGTGATGCTTCTGTTTCTAGCCATGGCCTTTCCTGTTTAGAGTCCTTTAGGAATTGTTGTAAAGCTGTTGTGATGTCAGATTGTCTTAACTTCACTTGCCTGTGCAGTTTTTTTTTTTATTTCTCTATTGAATCTGAACAAGAGCCAAGTTTACTAGCTTTTTGATTATTTTATCTTTTTTTAAATCACATTTTCTCCTTCTCAATTCCTCCCCAATGACATGTGCTTGCATGTGCACATGTGAAAGTGCAAAAATACACATTTATCAATGGTACCTATTATACTTTTTTATGATCTATGACTGGCCAATGCATAAAACATACACCAGAAATGATTCTCACAGCTTAAGCAGAATATACTTTTAGAATATCCTGCTTGAACTAATCCTATTTTTAAAGAACTTAATGCCATTCAACATTTAGTTTTCAGTTTGCTTTTTTACATCTTTCAATTTTGTGTTATAACTGTATAAACTTTATTGTTTTATTCCTGACTCATGTTCCAAATGCCTTGTTGGTTATAATAATGGGTATTTTGTGGAATCGCAGCTCTTAAAGGAAATAAGCTGATAAATCCTCAGTTCAGTTCTGTCACTCAGTTGTGTCCGACTCTTTGCGACCCCGTGGACTGCAGCATGCCAGGCTTCCCTGACCATCATCAATTCCCAGAGATTACTCAAACTCGTGTCCATCAAGTCAGTGCTGCCATCCAACCATCTCATCCTCTGTTGTCCCCTTCTCCTCTGGCCTTCAATCTTTCCCAGCATCAGGGTCTTTTCCAATGAGTCAGTTCTTCGCATCAGGTGGCCAAAGTATTGGAGTTTCAGCTTCAGCATCAGTCCTTCCAGTGAATATTCAGGACTGATTTCCTTTAGGATTGGCAGGTTGGAGCTCCTTGAAGTCCAGGGGACTCTCAAGAGTCTTTTCTGACTCCACAGTTCAAAAGCATCAATTCTTCAGCACTCAGCTTTCTTTATAGTCCAATTCTCACATCCATACGTGACTACTGGAAAAACCATAGCTTTGACTAGATGGACCTTTGTCGGCAAAGTAACGTCTCTGCTTTTTAATATGCTGTCTAGGTTGGTCATAACTTTTCTTCCAAGGAGTAAGTATCTTTTAATTTCATGACTGCAGTCACCATCTAGTGTACTTAAACTGTTTTTACAGTACAGCAGAATGACTTAGTGGAATCATTAGAGCATTTAGGCAGGATGAAGAGCAAAGGCAGTTTATATTTTCATACTAGCTGTATAGTGACTATGCATTTGGTATGTGTCCTTGTATATGTGAAGTGGAAGCAGCAATAACACTGCAGCTTTTCCAGAGTCAGAATATCTTTTTAGAAAGGACACCAGATTTTAAAGAGAGATAAAGGTTTTCCAACTTGCCTCTTTCACTTAATAGCCTATGTGACCTTTAGCAACAATTTCAACTTACTAAGGACCAATTTCCTGTTTTTTTAAGAAGAGACAATAACGTTGTACATTCTTGAGAGGATTCATATAAATTACTTGATGCCAGTGCTTGGCGTGTAACTATATTCTGTTAATGTAGTGGTAAACCTCACACAAAGAGTTGACTCACTGGAAAAGACTCTGATGCTGGGAGGGATTGGGGGCAGGAGGAGAAGGGGACGACAGAGGATAAGATGGCTGGATGGCGTCACTGACTCCATGGACATGAGTTTGAGTAAACTCTGGGAGTTTGTGATGGACAGGGAGGCCTGACGTGCTGTGATTCATGGGGTCGCAAAGAGTCTGACACGACTGAGCGACTGAACTGAACTGAACTGAAAGATTATAGAAGTAGAGGAAAGTGTGAATATAAATAACTACTTTGGCAAGTTTGTAAACTAAGTATGTTTTCTTTGGTTTATAAACATCATTTATGGTAGCTGATTTTAATATACAGATATTGTATTACTCTTGATGTTAGATGAGATTAATAAAAAATTTGGAGAGAAAACTGTTATATATTTTTATTCATATAGCAATATTCTGTACAATTCAACACCTCCACATATTCAAAAGTCATATAAGTCAGCAGTGTAAAATAATAAAAAAATACATAATAAAATTACTCTTTTTCATCCTATTTTGCTTACTTTTTCTACAGAATGTAATAGTTATTTGTTAATTCTATTTAATAAGCACATATTTTATGAATCAGAATTTTAAAAGGGTGTGTTTATAGTTTAATAAACACAATTTAATAAATATTGGTACTTTCATTCCTTGGAAAGGACAACTTAAAGACAATTACCTATTTTGTCTGTCTGGGGTTTCGTTACTTCTAAAATGTATCTGCCAAAAATTGAATTGTTTTAATACTCCTTTGTCCTTCTGAGAGAATCTGGAAGAAGAAATTGAGTTGTTTGCTTGCATAGAAAAATATTGAAAGAAAGCTACATTAAATCACATGCATGTGGGAATTAATTGATGGTCCAGAAAAATAAATTTTAATGTGCTTCAAATGTTTCTTTTCTCCAGGTTGCTTCCTTCTAATTCTTTTATATAAGGTGAAAGGAAGTATTGAAATAAGTTCTGTGGTAATTTAATTAAAATATTATTTGGCCTTTCATTTCGTTTCCAAAATTATATTTGAAAAATTAAAATAAACCTAAAATCCTTTGATATAGAATTCTATGCTCTCTGTCATGGACTTGATTTGCCACAGTCTCGTTTCTTTCTATGGTCCCTTTCATTGTCTCTCCTTAGGCAAGTTTGAACTAGTAGCTGTTTATATGTATATCTTTGTCAGGGTCTTGCTCACTTCTAAATATTTACAAATGTCATTGCCTGAGAGAGACCCCGTATCACTTCCACTCCAAGTGGCTAATTTTTTTCCAAACAACCATTCAGTGACAGCAAATGTTATTGGTTCCTTACATGTTACTACTTTTTTGTTCTCTCCCAACATTCTAATAGGAGTCTAAATAAACACAACTTGATAATTCTCATTTTAAATGTATATTGGAAAAAGTGGCCACATTTTCTCTTATCCTCTTCAAAAAATGAAAACCATCCCTTTACATATTACATCTTAGATTATCTAATCTCCATTTCACTGTTGTCTGAATAGCAGCTCTAGAAGTTTTGTAAGAAGAAAGTTAGAAAGTTTGGCCATTAATAATCCATAAAGTATTTTTTAATACATATCAGTGTCAAATTATGTTTACCTAAATTATGTATTTTGTTAACCAACTTGGATAACTTGCATATCTTAGGAAGGATTTAAGGGAAAGAGAGAGTGTTCACTTTTAAGTGAATTTAATTTAAGGAAAAGAGTATTTCTTAAGAAGAGGGAAAGGAAGAGAAAGGGAGCAGTAACCTGAGGGGAGAAGGGGAGGAGAGGAAACGTTAGTTTTGTGTATTGTTAGTGAGGTTTGTGATGACTCCTATCTCTTCCTGGAAAAAAATTAAATGATGAGTTATATCAGTTTTTATCATTAAAATATTATACAGCTATTTTATTGACCAAGTAAAGAAAACAAAATTCTCCTTTAAATCGACTTAAGACAAAGGCAGAATCTAGTGGAATCACATGAACTTCTTGGGAAACCCAAGTTAAACTTTATAACTTAAACTTTGTAGACTGAAGTGTTCATTGAAATGGGTGGTAATCGTAGTAAAAAACCCCAAGATGAGGTGTGATCATGTGAGTCCAGCACTCCCAGCTGTGCTAGACACAGAGTGAACACTTTATAATAAATATGCAAAGATACTTTTTACTCTAAGTGACACATTTAATAAGAAGACCACAGCCAGAGGCCCAGTCACTGTGAGTGTGTGCATGCTAGGTCTCTTCAGTCATGTCCAACTCTTTTTTTGCAACGATACGGACTGTAGCCCGCCAGTCTCCCAGTCCATGAGATTCTCCAGGCAAGAATACTGGAGTGAGTTGCCATTTACTCCTCCAAAGGATCTTCTTGACCCAGGGACTGGACTGAATCTCTTGTGTCTCCTGCACTGGGAGGTGGGGGAAGCCAATCATATTAGTAGACCAGAATTAGTACATTTGCATTCGAGATAGGAAATCCCAAACTTTGTTCATGTGTTATATCTCTTAATTATAACAGGGTTGGATTCATGTAGGCTCCCCTAAATGGCAGATTCCTAAATCTGTAGATTTTGGAAGGAGAGAATTAGAAGCAATAAATAATTAAAATATACAAAGTGGAATAGGATGGTATTTACTGAAAATGTTTTGAATCTTAAATGTAAACAGTCTGAAACTATATCAGTAAAATCCTCTCAATTTAATTAAAAGAAAACACAGTAGCTTATAGAAAACTTAGCATAATTAATACCGGATTTAAGCAAAGCGTATCTCTAGCATTCAGCCATGATTCTGACTTAGTGGTTCCTGTATTAAAAGAAAAGATGCCAAAGATGACGTTATTATGACCTGAAAATGAAACCTCTGCATGTTCAAATTGATAAGTAAAGCACCACCACAGCAAAATACATGCACAATCATGAATTGTACAGTAATCAAATTTTAATAGGGGGGGAATATTAGTGTAGAAGCACATGACTTACAAAAGAAAAATGTGTTTTGATTTTGCTCTTTTTTTTTTCTGCAGGAAAAAGTTCAGCACTTACAGAAGGCGTTTGCTTCGAGAGTAGATAAATCCACACAAACTGAACTTCTAGGCTATGATGTAAGTAGCTATATAAAACCATTTTTATCTTTTTTATTGGTATTCAAACCTCCACAGCTTATTTACTTCTATTGCTGCTGTGTCCATGCATTGATTTAATAGGATTTAGTGGTACACCATTCATCTTTTGCTCTTAAATAATCCCCAAATACCTTCTGGAACTGAAAAAGATAATTACAGACACTGACTAGCATACCAATGTCTTATTAATTTCTTTAAACCAACATCTTTAATACAGCCTTCTGAATTAGTGAATTTGCAGACATGTACAAGAGACGTATTAGAATACTAAGACAATTTATTTTTAAGAAAATACTGATTTATTTATTAACAGCTTAATAAAGTTATTATATTTGCAATCACCAAGAGCCAAGCACATCATTTTTTATATTCTGGCACATAAAAGGGAGCACAACTTTGCAGAGAAATTTACAGTACTATTTTAGTTCTTGGGCTTTGGTGTGGGCTGCGGAAAGTAATTTAATTGAAAGTTAGCATTTTTTTTCCTTCATGTGAAATATTTGTTGAACAGTCAAAATAGGATTGTAAAACGTGTTTTAATACAAGATGACTTCCAGGAACACTAAATGACTTCAGAAAACTTTGATTCAAATATCTACTTAAACAAAGCTATGAAATTTTCACTTTGCCTAAGTTCACAACTTTAAATTTTTTTTCGATAAAACATAAATGAGTTATCTTCTTTATGTTGAACCTAACATTTGTGAGAACACTCTTCTTTTTAAAAAAAGTTTAATAATATTCTTTTTACTACTCTATTGGCAAGTAGTAATAGAATAGAAATACTTTTAGATTTCATGAAGGGGTTTAATGATAAAATGTCAGCCTATCTGCATGTTCTTATGTTTATAACAAACATGGATGTTCCTTTTAAGTTGCCTTTCAAAGTACATTAACATAGGTAACATAAAGCTCTCTGTCTCTATTTGGAAATAAACCAAAGTTTTGAATTTCAGCTAAAATGGTTTTCAGATACTTATGTGCATTATTTTTTAATTAAAAAACATTAAAAGCTATCCCTTTCTGTTGAGTTATTCTCTTACATTCATTTCAGGTTTATTCTTAGTACCTTAAATATTCTAGATGTCAATATTCTGACTATAATACTTCTTCACTTCCAATGCTTTGATATTTAAATGATAATGTTTCAGATATTTAAAAGTAAATGTTTTTAGTAAGTTCAGATATGCTTTAGTGCACTAATTCAATATTTATCTGTTTAAGAGAAGTTATTGTTTAATTTTTTTTTCCAGTATGTATTATTTGTGCTTAGGTCTTTGAGATATAAAACCAGTATGCATTTTACAATTAATAATCCTATGTTTTTAAATCTGTGAGTCAGAGAGTTGTCCAATAAGAACAATAAATTCATAGTCCGCATTAAATCTTATTTCACCATAAATTCATTCAACCCAGGAGCTGCAAGTAAACAGAATTCACCTATTTCAGTGCCCTCAATTTTCAAACAAGTTGACTGAGTTCCAAAAAAGTGAAGTCACTTGTTCACTAATGCATGTTCTTTGTGGAAATCTAGTCTTTTAAAAAGTAGTGATTATTCTTATAACAAGGAAAAAGTAAGTACTTATGCATTTGCACTCATATTTCATTTTACTCAATTTAAGAGACTGATGTTTAGCAGACTAAATTCTAAAATTTCTAAATGACTGAATGTAACTATAGAATGTAACCCTCTTAGATCTATAGCACTATTGGTGACGGTGAGAAACGACCCCTAAGACATGAATGGTATCTGTGCGGAGGTAGCTAAGTGTAGCTACTAGATATTCCTTATGCATTTGAATGCCTGTCTATGCCCCATACTTTTCTTGTTTTTACAAAATGTCTTATCTCAATGGTATTTAATTCTCCAAACATATAAATAAAAATTAAAGCCATGATCATAGTTAGTTCTTCATCATACCTATCTTATCTGACAATGAGAGCTTAATGTATTTTACTAGATAAAAGTAATATTAAAGAATAATTTCTTAGTAGTGAGTCCTTAAAAGGATCCCCTTGTACAAGTTTCTGATATGATTTGGGTAGTTGTTAACATAGAATAATGTTCTAAAGATTTCATATTTTGTACTTCTGGTGATATATTTTAGGACATAAGCATCAGAATCAGCAAATTACCAATGATACGCATGCAGAACCTTCTACCAGTAACTGGATGTAACTGTCATAATAGATTTTGAGGCAATTGGTATTTAAAAAAAAAATTGGGATGGGAATTATTTTAAATAAAACAAGTAAAGCATTTTAAATCTGCTGAGTTGTTAACTATTTGAAATATTATTCATTAGTGTAACTTTTTCATGACAAATATATTTTCTATAATTTTCAATACCTGTTTATAATTTTTTATATTCTTGTATGCAGTAAGAATAATTTGTTATCTTTGATATTTGCTCACATTTTCTCAGGAAATATAATTTGATCTTTATCACAAGTGTGTATGTATACATATACACACACACCTACATACATTCTGTTTGAAATTTGCAATAGTATTTGTGATAAAAAAAATCTTGTAGAAATCTTGCATATTATGGATGATGTTTTCACCTCTTTCTTTTTAAAGCTGTCAATATTAGCCACAAATTGTTCTTTACTGATCTTTATGGATCATGTTTCAGTGACATGAATGTCAGAATATAAGAGACTACAGTATCTATTAATATAATATCCTTGTGAAGATAGTTGTTACTACACATTTTGCTTAAGATGGGAAATAGAATCCCCAGAAGATATTAATTATAATGAATACTGTTAAAAGAAATTTCCAAAAATTCACTACAGTGATTAAGTTCAAAGGTTTGTACAATAAACAACTTCTAGCCTGCCACAGATTTATCAAGAGTCTTAAAACTAATGTTAAAGTACAACATGCTCTGATTTCTAATGCAAATGACAAGAATTATTTAAAAATAATTTCAGAGTGTCTCAGCAAAGGCCTATAAACACAATAGTTCTTATGATGAGGGAGATTGTTAAATAAATGATGACTGTGTCTTAAATAATCAATGCCAATTTAACCTCTTTCACCCTCCTCTGTCTGCACAGGCTTAGTTTATTGAAAGATCAAAAAATAATTTCTTAGGTGTCAGTTGTGTTATTAAAACAGGATGGAAGATGAATAGATGTAGTCAGGTAGCAATGTTGTCGATTACAAGATTATGTTAAGAGGTAGGCAAGATTCTTCTGATTACATCAGCTGTATAAATAGATACTTCAACAAAGCACATATGCTGCCTATAAAAATTTTATAGTTTGAACTACTGCAAATAACATTTTGGTTAAAGCAATTGAGAATGAATGACCAAAATGCTACAGTGAAATTTTATTTTCTGACAGAATATTCAGATCCTTTAATTAATTTGACACCATTATGGACAATTTTTTAACTTCCTTTTGTTGTTCTACAGAAGATTGTCATTTTCAAAGTGACTGATTAACTTTAGGTGTAAATTTTCCTTTCAGTTACTTCCTAAACTTGACTCAGAACAGTCACAGTGTCTTGAGATTGCTCTTTTAGGCAGAAACACTGAAATTTTAAGGTCTTCCACTCATTGGCATATATTTTACACTTATACTTAAAACAAGTGTTTAGTTGAACTAGGAATGTTTTGTTCATACTTTAAGAGTTTTACAGTTACCAGGTATTTCATCAGGTATTATTATTCATCACTGTTATTCTAAATATTATTAATAGTTTGTATGTGGCTATTTTAAAATCAGCTGAATTGTGGTTTCACACATATTATGTCTCAGTCATGCAGGAGTGAAGCATAAATCAGTATGGAAATGTATGCTCACACCTCTGTGTGTTCTGCAGATATTTTAATACATTTCCAAGGGTGGGACTTCTTTTATAAACACAGCTTCCTACTTAACTAGTTGCATTATGAATACAGATTTTGAAAAACTCAATGCAATCACCTGTGTATTTGCAATCTATGCTATTTTTCTCATGTTTAATTTTGCAGGCCCTCCTGGCACAGTTAGTAGTGGGGAATTCTAACAAATATGAAAATAGTTCATAAAGTAAGGAATAAGAGTAATTAGTTTTTACAGTAATTGTTTTATTAGCTATTAGAGCAGGAGAGTATTTTGTGTTCAGTTCAGTTCAGTCGCTCAGTCGTGTCCGACTCTTTGCGACCCCATTACACTAATACATTATGTCAGCTTATGTGTTAAGCCCGGGCTTCCCAGGTAGCTCAGAAGGTATCTGGTCTTCTGACTGCAATGCAGGAGACCAGTGTTAAATCCCTGGATCAGGAAGATCCCCTGGAGAAGGAAATAGCAACCCACTCCAGTATTCTTGCCTGGAAAGATCCTGTGGATGGAAGAGACTAGCAGGCTACTGTCTATCAGATCACAAAGAGTGGGAGACAGCTTAGTGACTAACACTTTCATCGGTTAAGTCCAATTCTAAGAATTGAATAACTATTGATTAGGCTGTCTCATCCGACTGTTAATAAAGTGTAGTTTCTTAAATCTGTTTTAGACCCATCCGTTGCTATCATCTTCCTTAGATTCAATACTTATCATGATCATGCCTCAATGTGATCCAGTATTTAGTAAAGGAGTGCCTTCCCCCAATGTGCTTCATTCTTTAATATTTACTTAGCTCAGGTATTTATGTTGATTTTTAGAAATTAAAAAAAAATTGGGTTTAAAGCTGAATGATATATTCCAGGTTTTCAGGTTTTTTTTAAGGTTTTCAAAATAGCATTTAATACTTAAAAGTTAACATGTGCATAACAGAAAGCCAAAAACATAGAAGCAAAAAACAAAGTCATTCATTCGTAATCACAAGCAGTTTACCATTTGATGTGTCCTTCTGGGTCTCATTTGTGTATTTCTTTTGAACTCCAATTTTTATATTACATTAAAGGCAATTTTCAGACAAGAACATTGATGAAAACACTGGAAACAACATCTGCCACAGTTGTTTGCTAATTAATGGAGGAATCACAGCTTACCTAATGGTAACATTCTAAGGGTATCACTTCTGAAAATCCATGCATGTATTCATTCAACAAATATTGATAAGTGCTTCCTGGAAGCCAGGCCTTCTTCTGTGTGCTTGAGATACATCCTTTAACCAAACAAATAATCCCTCAGGGAGTTTGCATCTCATTATTATATTTAAAACAAAAAATTAAATATAATAAATAAGCAAAGTATATGGTATGTTAGAAGCTCCTAAGTGTAATGTAAAAGAGAAAAAAACACGGAAAAAATAATTGTGAATGTAGGGGTGTGGTCAGGGTTATGATCAGAAATTTTATATAGAGTGATCTGGACAGATCTGAGGGTGACAGATCTTTGTGAGACTTGAAGGAGGTGAGGTGAAAATCACCATTTTTTAGCCAGAAATCCTTTTGTGATGTGCTTCTTGAAACCTATTGAAGACCCTCAATCAGAACAAATTGATCTATCTTGGCTCCATGGGTAAGAATAATTGGCTTCATTTAGGGGCCCTCTATTATTAAAATAGGCTTTAAACCCCAGAATCAGACCCAGTGTACCAAGCGACTCACATGAGGGGAACCCAGGCCACCCGAGGGAACAGCCTGCTGAGCCTCTTAAGATCATATTCACTTACATAGGCACTGAGAAAAAAGCTGGGTAAAATCAAGTTCAATAAGTAAATTACATTTGCTTTTCTTCTTTTTTTTCGCTTGCATTGTCTCCACCCTCTACTCTGTCTGTGTACCACTATTCTTCAGCCCAGGCAGTGCTAACTCTATAAACATTAAATGTATAATTAGATTTCATTGTATATCTACACATCCCATTTATTAGAGATATGCTACTAAAAGTGAATAGAGAAAGTACTCAGTAATTACTTGGTGAAAAATGAATAAATTAACTAAAAGACTGTTATTTTTATAACCCTAAAAAATCTATAACAAATCAGTATGCATTATTTTACTTTATTCACAAGAATCATACAGAAGTACATATTGCTACCCTACATTTTTACTCTCTGTTATATTGAACTAATATTTTGCAGTGACTACTTTGCACCTTTTAGAAGACATGTTAATATTAAATGCAAATTAGCATAGACAGCCAGGTGAGGTGAAAATCACCTTTTAAGCATGGATGACAACATGCAATTGTCCTTAACATACTGCATTGAATGGTTCCCTTTAAAATCCTGAATCTTCATGTAGGAACTAGATCATTCCTGGAATGTCTCCAGGTCTAGTTCTTGCTACATAGAATTGGTGTTAGTTAACTGATAGTTCTTTTGTTAAGTGAATCTGTGGTTGAAATGCTGATGGGGGAAATAGCAAGGCTAAGTTTTAACCAAGAAAACTCGTATAATTGTAGAAATATTAATTAAAGCAAAAGAGCACACCCACAAATATTTTATATAGCTCAAATTATGTGGGGGAGGAAAAATTACTTTCCCTCTACCCTTCTTGGCCGAGGACCCCACTCTACAACAATAAGAGACAAAATAGCTGTAGAAAACAAACTAGTTTAGTGACATGTGTACTGCCTGTACAAATGGGAGATACCCAGGAAAGCAGTAATTCCTGGAAATTGCCTAAACCACCACCGTAAACACCAATTCTAGCTGAAGGCAAGAGGATGGGAGTAGGGAGGGTAGTTATGGGAGGTTTCCAGGAAAAAATACAGTAAACAAAGGATATGATTGTTATGTAGATTTAAGTTGGTGCCTTCTTCATAAATAAAATTTTCTAGAGATTTGGTCATTTTCCTCCTCCTGGTACAGAGAGGGAGATACCCCTACAAACAGAGGTTCATCTTAAAAATGTGAATTCTTCTTACAAAAGATCACTTACTTTTTTAGAGCTTATCCTGCTATTTCTTAAAAATAAGCTCAAGATAAACCATTTGTCAAAGAAGCATGTTTTGGTGTAGTATATTTTGCTCTCCTTCAGCTAGTAATAGTGAGGATCATACTTGCTTAAAATTATGTTGATTCTGTGATAGTACTGATATGAGAAAAGAAATGTAGATATTTGTTGAAAAGAAAATTTTTCCCAACCCACTTCTACTTCCATCTGAGATTGCCATCTCTATAGGAAATCTAATTTCAAAATTTCTGATAGTTCCTTAGAAAATTCTAGAAGTCATTTTAGTATTTTCCAGTATGCTAAATGTCATTGCATAAAAGAGAGTCCCTTCTGAAGGAAGAAAACAAAATATATATACTAAAGACATCTCTCAGTGTCTATTTATCATGATTATGGAATTGTTGCTAATCATAATTTGTATTAAGTTCTAAGAATTTACTCAAGTACTTGTTCAATGTAAATCTTTGAGTGTTTATATTTACTGATTTCTAGTGAAAGGAATGGTTTCCTTTAATGTGGTCTACAAGTAAGAAAATCTGTAAAATGAAATTTATTCGTTATATATGTATACACACATATCCTTGCAATATAAGTATAAAAATATTATACAGATAAATATATAAAGTGTTAGTCACTCAGCAGTGCCTGACTCTTTGCGACCCATGGACTGTAGCCCACCAGGCTCCTCTGCTGTTCTCAAGCAAGAACACTGGAGTGGGGTAGCCATTCCATTCTCCAGGGGACCTTCCCAACCCAGGAACTGATTCCCAATTCCCAACCCAGTGCCTTGCATTGCAGGCAGATAATCTGCCATTGAAGCCACCAGGGAAGCCCATCAGTAAAGCTGTATATATACCTAAACACATATATACACGCAAATACTTACAGGACATAACTTTAAAAAAGAACCTACATTTATTTACTATTTTTATTATACAGCATAGGATTAGATGCAAATTTTTAAACTTTTGCATGTATATAATAAGAATTAAGTTATACACTAATATGTTTTAAATGGCTATTCAAATTTTAATATGATTACATTGGAATTAGAAAAATATTGGCTGGGTATATTTGTGACCTAATTATGTCATATTTTGTGTGAATTAATATTTAACTTTTTTAAAGGTAGTAGTCACATTGACTCCCTAAAAACATTAACTTTTCAGTAACTTCCATAAAAAATTTCAGATTGAACCTAAAATATATAGAAATATATATCACATTTCTAGGAATTTATACCTCATACCTTTTTTTAGCCAAGAACAGATATTATTTCCCTTGCATACAGTATTTCCTTTGTTTCTAGTAGTTTTAATCACATGAATTAGAATTCTTAACTCTTTATGAACTTTATAGTGAAAATTAAGAAGTAAGCAATTACAGACTGTATGTGGCTGTTTTGTTTTAGTCACTGAGTCACTTCTGACTGTTGTGGTGGAGCCTGCTAGGCTCCTCGCCCATGGGATTTCCCAGGCAAGAATACTGGACTGGGTTGCCATTTCTCTCTGCAGGAGATCTTTCCAGCCCAGGGAGCAAATGTGCATTTCCTGCATTGGTAGGCAGATTGGTGTATATTACTACAGTATTCTTTACCTTGGCAAATTAATTATTAATAAATTTTATAGTTTCTAGAAGTTTGTCATCTTTTTAATAGTAAAGTCTTTCAATGTGACACAAGAAATGTTCACTAACAAACCCAAATATAATCAGTTCCTCTATCATAGGAAGTCAAAAGTAGATAAGCCTGTGTTCAGTAATAATTGTTTAATATTTTGTCTTATTTGGAAATAATTTATGTATTCAATAAGATTCTATCCCTTTACTCAGCAAAACTCTAAGGACGGAAATTACCAAAAAGATTTGTGAAACTACTTAAGTAGACATATAGTAATATATAATTATTGCTGAAAAGCTAAACTAAAAACTCTTATCCTACTTAAATCACTTGTTCTCAACAGTTATGTTTCAATTATTTTTGAAAGCTTTGTGTGACATTAGACAAAGTCAGCCATCATCCTAAGCTGTTTGTCTTGCCTATAAATTTTGTAATAGAGATAGTACGAAGTTCTTTGATTAGTAAACCTAGATAGAATGAATGTTACATGTCAAATTATATTTAATGTTAATAACACTGAAGTTATGTCTTTTAATTAAACCAATAAATTTCAGATAGCTTTTATTTACTGGCGATTGTTCAATATTCTGTGATTTTTTTTAAATTGGATTACTATATTTCTGAAAGTTTCAGGAATACTTAGTTTATAAAGCACTTATTTGAAGTCAGTTAAGTAGAGGTCTTTTACAAAATAATTTTGACAGTGACATCTGGAGGTAGAAAAAAATCACACATCTACAACATGCATATATAGACATCTATAAACATACAGATACAAATATAGATCTTATAGCTTTCATTTAAAAAATTTAGCTATGAGTCAGGTGTATTACTAGTACTTGACTAGTTTTTGAGATCAGATGGATCCAAATTGTGTTTCTGGACGTTTGTCCATTAAGATGTTTGCAGTTTTGTTTTTGTTATTATCGTCTTTGTTGTTCTTGGTTTTTTCCCCCCTAGTATTTGTAAAAGAGACGGAATTTTTCATTTGCCCATTTTAAAAATAACTCCTTTTTTCTATTTCTGATAAGAAACATCTCCCTAAAGTTTGCATTTCAAAGAGTGGTTCTTAGGTTCTAGAGAAGATGGAATAGACAAATTTTAAGATTTGGTAGAAAGTTTACATTTCAAAGACACAGAGAAAATATCCAAATTTTCTCCAAAATGGGGTATATTTACCTGTTATCAGAGACCTGAAATAATTACTATTTAAGCTTTCCTTATTTTTCTAAAGTGTTGGGCTTCCCTGGTGGCTCAGATGGTAAAGGATCCACCTGCAATGAGGGAGACCTGGGTTCAATCGCTGGGCTGGGAAGATCCCCTGGAGGAGGGCGTGGCAACCCACTCCAGTATTCTTGCCTGGAGAATCCCCACTGACAGAGGAGCCTGGTGGGTTACAGTCCATGGGCTCGCAAAGAGTCGGATGCGACTAAGTACACAGCACCAACCTTTTGGAAGCATTTTGAGATGAATAGAGGACTTTAAGAGGGAGGGGGTTAAAAAAAAGAAAGGCTGGACTTGCAATTGTTTCTAGGGCTGCAGCTCTGGTTTTGCAAAGATTTGAAAGGCAAATTTGTTTCTAATTCCTCAAAGAATTTAGTTGTAGCCTGAATTTTATATCAAGGGACTGAACTTCCCATCCAACTACATTATTTTCTGTTTACTTTATATCAGGTAGAGGATTTCCAACTAAAATGGAAAAATCCTGGAGCTTTAGGGTTTAGTGCAGTATGCGTTTCTGGAAAATGTATATAGAGCATTCAGCAAAGGCCTTGCAGTGTTACTGTTTTTCCCTAAGAGTACAATTCAACCTTAGACCAATTAACCTTTTGAGGAGAAAGCCTCTACTTTTGTTTAAGTCAGTACCTGAACATTAGCCTCTAGCTGATGTTTCTTGATCGTTTGTAAGAGGGCCTGGGAGAAAAACTGGTCATCTATTTCTTCTGTGAGCAGATTTTCCCAAGAGGCCTTCTGTCTTATCTGATAAATACAGTGCAATCATGGGTGGGAAGAACACCCTTTAGCTACCAATCATGGTTTCTGTGAATGTGGATGTCCACTAATCTTTGTAACTGTTCTCTAAATGTGATAATATCTGCTGAAAGGCATGATAAATGAGGCTTTGTGATTTTATCTTGTTAGAGGAATCTGTAAGGCAGGGCATTTTAATTCTTAGTGTCCTCTTTTCAATTTGGTCTTTCCATAGGTACCAAAAAGAAAATTGTTAGAATGAGAGCTCTCTAATTTTTTATTCAAATATATAAGTTTTTCCAGTTCATAGGATTCATCATCTGGTTATTGACAAGTAGGATCTTATAGCATCCTATAGGATCTTATAGGATCTCAAAGCATCTCAAACCAATAAGGCTTTTTATGGCTTGACCATAGATGCTGGAGGCATCCCAAAAGGCATATCTATCTGTCTATAGGGAGACAGATCCAAGAGACCTGCCTTTGGTAAGAAACATTACCCTTGGCTAGCTTCTGCCAGTTTTCCAGATTCCCTTGTGCAGACTCCAGAGCAACTATGGTGCTTCAGCAGGTCCCATTGTGGATCTCAAAACTGTAGTGGTAGAAAAATAACTTTCCCTCTACCTGTCTAGGTTCTTGACTGAGTGTTCCTGTCATAAAAGACATTAACAGGAGAAAAGCAAAAATTTAATTACGTGTATATTTTCTGTTTACATGAAGATATATACATAGAAACTGAGTTAACTCCCTAAAATAGCCAAGTCAACACTAAATACCACTGCCAGCTAGAAATGAAAGAAACGTGTAGCAGTGGGGAGGCAAGTTAAGGGGGGGTTACCAGGAACAACACCGTAAACAAGGTTGTGGTTGTTATAAAGATTTAAGTCAGTGCCCTTTCCATTGACATGAATTTCTAGAGATTTAGTCAACATCTTCTTTCTGGTATAGAGAGTGAGACAGTCTTAAAAATGGAGAGTTCCCTTATGATGTAAATGTTTCTTATGAAAGGCTAACTTTACTCAGTTTTCAAAGCTTCTTCTGTGTCTGTAGTTTCTTAAAAATCACATTTTCTTAATTAAGTGCAGTTTTTATACTAAAGAGACAGATTTCGGGATGACAAGTTCTATTCACCTTCACTAGCTTATATCTTCTGCCAATAAAAGAAGCAGTAATAATTTTGAGGAAAAAACATTAAAATATTGGATTTTTTGTTGTTCAGTCGGTAAGTCATGTATTATTGTTTCAAAATAAGGATGTAAAGTGTTTTAATACTTTATAAATAACTATAGAGAACCAAAGAAAAAATAACTCCCATAAATGTTTGGCTTCATACCAAATAGGCAAAGGAATTGGAACTTTCAAATAATGCATTACAGAAAATTTCCTAAAAGAGAGCCACATGTAACATTAACCTCATGCTCTATAAAGTAAGAATATCAGAAAATTACACTCTTGCATGATGCCACATTTTTAAGATGATGATTAGAATTTTAAACATACATATCTGAAAATTTATACCAAAAAGAATGAAATTTGCAATTCAGAGTACTTAAAGAGTCATAGTTCTTCACATATCAGAATTACTCAGGTTTGTCATTATTTTATGAGCTTTGTACTTGTAAGTGGATTTACAGATTTGGATTTAATCCATCAAATTACAGGAAAACTTGTTTAAGCTTTAGTCTAATAGTGTAATTTTCAAAAAGAAATATAAATAGGTTACGTATTTTCTTGCATTGGAAAAGTATAACATAAAGATCGATAAATTAGTCATTTTTTTAGTCTAAGAAAAGACTAGAATTAGAAATACAGTGTGTTTCAAATTTTAAGGTTATAAGAAACATTTTATATTGCTCCCAAAGTGCTATTTAGTTATTTTTAATTTGTGGTAAAGTTGCTACAAACTCTAATTTAGTCAGGAAGGATTAAATTTTCTTCTTTAAGGGCACATCAGTAATGAGTCACTATTGGGCCTTAAGACAAACATTGCTTGCTGTGAGTGTATGTATTATTTTCTACTCTTTTAAAGGTTTTTTCCCCTCTATTTTCATTTTTTATCATGTTAAAATAAACATACAGACACTGAATCCAGAGTATACCTGTAAATATATGTACATAAACATACCCATGTTTACATATTTTAGCATGGATATTATTGTACTGTAATATTAATAACTTCTACTTTATAGTTTAAATAGCCAGGTATTATTCAATCATGTGGCCCTTTAAACATCCATTTTACTTTTCTCAAGTATTTTCCCTTTAAAGAATAGCATTGTTGTATATTATAATTCCCTATCAAGAGAGATTTTGAAAAATCTTAACAAAAATGTACATGATTTTATTCTCCATCTATCAATACTGTCTCTAGAACTTAACATAGTACATATGTTTTGTACATATATATATACATATATACCAAATAGCTTTTCTATAAGATCTTCCTTTATGAGTATTATTTATAATAGTTAAAGATGAAAACAACACAAAATATACATCAACAGGAAAGTGTTTAGTGATGGCTCATTCACAAAATGGAGGGCTGGGAAGCCCCCCTACCCAGTCCTTGCCAAAAAAGAGGAAACATCAGTGTTCTGATAGGGAATAATCTCTTGACTTACATTAATGTGAAACAGTGAAGCTGTAAAGCCATTGCAATATCCCCAGAGTGGTTAACCATAAAAAAGTACCCTGTTTTTCAAATTACTGTTGTCTCTACAGTCAAGTTAAGGGGAACCGTTTATTTTCATTAGTTGAGCTTTAATATTCCTGGTAATTTCCTGCCCTCACCTCGTGTTCTGCTAGCTAAAGAGGACAGAGAGTTATTGAGACTTTTTGTCCTCATGACAAATATAGAATATTATAAACTCTTATAGAAGCAAAAGCTAACGTCATATACTTTATGATGTCTATCTCACCTAACATATTTAATCTATTATATGTTCTCCTTCATTTTAGAATATTAAAAGGGGAATCTGTGTTAGAGCTTTATTAAAAACATGAATGTTAGGAGTCATAAAATACACTGGAATATAGATTCTAGATTTTTTAAATTTATAAAATATATTTTCTTTTTACATTAATTCAGCTACCATTTGAGGAACAGATACCAAACACTGAATATCCATTTAAATGTTAGCCTTAATGATTCTGGACAATTTTTTTTTTTTTTAAATAACATGTTTGGTTGGCAAATACATAAATGCTTCTCCGTAGCACATACAAGCAAAGCCCTGAGTTTACTTCCACCTCCAAGAGAGAATACCTTTTTTCATTTATATAATCATTTAAAAAATAAAAGTAAAAAAGGTGTCCCGGCATTGAGATTGTTAATGAAAGGTTGTTGCTGAACCACAAAAGACGCCGGGATCCTTGGCCTCTGGAGGAGAAGAATTCAATCCGGGGCCAGAAAAGAGGCTTGATTGCTCTATGCTTTTACTAAAGCATAAAAGAGATAGAGAAAGCTTCTGACATAGACATCAGAAGGGGGCAGAAAGAGTGCCCCCTTGCTAGTGTTAGCAATGGAGTTATATACCTTTTAATTAGTTATTACAATGAATCAAAAGAGTGTCTCAAGTTTGTGAAAATTTTACCAGACCCACTCCCACAATTTACATTTTAGGATAACAAGATTAGAATTTAACAATAGAAAGATCCTACCAGACCCACTCCCATAATATACATTCTAAGATATCAGGATTAGTCACAAGGTTTTCAAGAAGGAGGACTGTCCTCAAGAAATTGTCTTCAGAAACTGTCCTCAAACAGGATACTTTGTTGTTATATAATCCTTTGTACAGAGTTTTATCTGAGTTGTGTAATTGACTAAGGCTTTAAGGAATGTAGACACAAAAAGTTTGTCCTTTCCTCTTCCTTGAGAATTCCAGACCCCTATCTCCACTTTGAGGGCCCCAGACTCCTTTCTCCTCCTTGGGGACCCTAGACTTCTTATCAATCTGCCAATTGACTCTCTCAGTAGCAGTGAACAAGAAGTACACAAGTTTTCTTTCTTCATAAACTTTGTTGTCTTGTGGATGAGGACAGGAAGTCTACTAGAAAGGAGACAGAGTTTCACATGGTGATAAAGGACCGTGGTGTAAATAAGCAGAAAGATGAGATTAGTGATGAGTCCAGTGAAGTAGGAGCCTTGTGCCTTCACTATGACAGAAGACTCAGCTGGGAAGACCTGAGGATGGTGCCTCAGCTGTAACCCGAGTGGTGGATCAACTGTTCATGAAACTGGAACATCTTGTAGGACAAATTGGATTATAAGGAACAGTCACCTTCCAGTACTGATTGCTGCTTTAGGATGGATTTCCATTGGTTTTGGTCTTGACTTCCTACTTCAAGTCTCTACTTATTCTAATCTATATGTATTTATCACAGATAAATCTAAAAGAAATAATCACAAAGATGCAGCTTGCAGTATGTTGTATTTCTACTTTAAAACTCTTAATGGCTGACTAAGGCCTGAAAGATAAAATCCGTATTACTCAAACCAGCATTCTAGCTACTAAAATTACACTCTTTCCTACTTAAGCAGTTTTAGCTCTAACTCTTCCCAAACATAAACCTTTTATTCCACTTAAGCTGCTCCAACACAAGTTGCTAATTCTTGTCTCCCTTGTTCAGTGTTTTTGATTTGTTTTGTTTTTAACTGTTTGGTTTAGAATGCCCCTCCTCTCTTTTTAAACCCAAACCCAACCCTCTACCCTTGATCTGGAGTGATCTCTCTTTCCATTGAATAACTTCCACAGTTACTAGTCCTGAAAACTTATCCTGTAGCTGTCAGTACTAGATATTGTTATATGCTCTATATATTTATGTATATATCACCTATGTATTGACATGGAACTTATTATCTTGTAGTATGGCTAATCTTTTCTATATCATTTCTGTCTCTCCAACTGAATTCTGCTTTCCTTAGGAGCAGCTGCCATATTCTAGACTTCTTAGACCCTCTATTTATTTTTATACACATTGTCTGAACAATGGAGTTCCTTTTTTTAAGGCGAAATATTTTGAAATGTTTTAATTTCCTGTCACTTAAAATTTCAATAAAGAATAAAGTATTAATAATTGTGGTAGGTTGAAAATACTTTTGGAGCTTTGTGTTCAGGATGATCTATAAAAATATCAGGAGAGCCATATAGACTTACCTATTAATTATTTAGTTATCTGGAAATGAAGACTATATGAAGAATTGAGTAAAACTGTTATTTTTTCGCTCCATTTATAAAACCAAGGGAATAAAATTTTGCTAACTGGTCTTCACTCTTCCACCTTGTGTTCGGTTGTAAAGTATTTAATTGGAAATTGGGAGCTTGGAAACATTACTAGTATAAATATATTTAATCAGTTTTAATAACAGTTTTCACTTAGAAAATCATAGGTAGAATAGATTTATGTTGGTCTGTGTGCTTTTTTTTTTAATTTGTGTTTAAACATTTTAAACCTTCATGTTAAAGTATGTGTTTATTCCATTTTATTAATTTGATGTCATTCATTTATTTATTTTTGTTTTCTTCTTTTCAAGGCCCTGTGGAATCCTACATGCACTGAAGGTTTATTTAAACCAGTACATAATATTTCAACCTAGCTTACATCATTATTTGATAATAAATGTATCACAAATCTGACATGCTAAATATCAAATCAATTTTTCATTATTTCTTGCATTAGCTATTTCTCAGTATATAATACAGAAATGTTTCCATTCCAAATATTTCACACTTTTTGTATTTGTACACAATTGCATAAACTACTAGTGGATGTGGTTTAAACTAACATTCCTACCTTGCTGTATTTTTAAAACAAAAATAGATCTTTAATTTTAAATTATCTCTATATGCAGCTGTCCTAAATATAATATTCCACTTGGCAGTACATATTTTTTGTTTAACCTTCTCATCCACGTCATTTGTGTCTCTGGTTGTAGTCTTTGTTTAATTTCACTATATATTCTATGTATATTAGATAAATTTGAAAGCAGTGATTCTAATTAGGCCCATCATTGCATAACAGTTCTTACTGAAGAACTAAATTGCCTCTATTTTTCCCTTGCATTGAGATCAGAAGATGAAAATATATGTCTTCAAATGAAGTAAATCATGAAGAGTCTTATTCTCTGTAGATAGTAAAAAATTTATATCTCTAAACAAATGAAGAAAGTTTATTGGCTATTGACCTCATATTGAGGAGAAGTTTGTTCAATGTCTCATTAAAAAAATAAAAAACCCTGTCTCCTGGACTTGGCATCACTGCCTGATTTCTGTGTGTCCTTGTTTATTACCTTTCTATAATACCTCACTTTAATTATCAAATGTCCGGGTAGCAACAAGGCACTCTTGCATGTTGTAGTTTATTGCAAGGATAAGTGACCGAGCTCAGAAATGTCTCAGTCCCGTAGTGCAGGGCAACAGAAGAGCCCTAAGGCTAAAGAGAGGAAAGCAGGTTTTGCTGAATTCTGTGTTTTTTTTAAACAGGAAGTGAAATAATCATAGTTAATGATGGTAACATTTAGAACTATGCTATGAAATTTCTTAAGTTATTTGACTCATTTGTAACATACAATATGCATGATCGAAAGTTGGGTTTAAATCATGGTATTAAAATAAAACTAAATGTTTATTCACTTGAAAGCACTGTATGTGTCCTTGTTGACTTTGCTCTTTTAAAAACATAAAATACATCTTTTTATGATTCAGGATACCAAAATGATTTTGTTCCTCTAACAGTTTTCTAAAGTTTATTCTGTTCTTATCTGTTGCTACTTATTGTCTTACTTTACATTTGAAACCCTTAAGTGTAGATAATGTGAGCAATTCCATTACCTACAATAAAGCGCTCCTCTGGTAAAGATTTTTATCAGCTTGAATGGTCAATATCATTTTGAGTAAGGAAAAAAAAATTCAATTAAAGATATTTTGACTAGGATACAAAAGAAAAAATAGATGTGTTAGCAAGTAGATTAAGTCAATAAAGAAAGGTACTTTTTCCCTCAAAAGCAATGTAGCAGAAACTGTCAATATAGACAAAAAACCACCAACCTGAAAAGGTACTATTTTATGATTGCTCTTTAATACCAGTAAGGCATTTCAGGCTGCTTCCTTGGAAACCTTTTTTTTTTTTTTTTTAATATTTTTAAAATGGAATTGGGCTGAATATATATCAGTGAACATGTTTATCAGTTAATCATTTTACTTTCATGGTGAAATATATTCAGACTTTCCAGCAATGTTTGTTATGTAGCTTGATCATTTAACTATTAAAATGTTTTGTATTTTCTGATTACATTAGACATGAATTAAAAATAGGAATTAATGGACTTTTTTTTTTAAAGTGTGTAAGAATCATTAAAATCACTGCACTGTATTCCAAGGTGTAACAAAACTGAAGTTGATTGTTTCTCAAAGAAAGCAGCATGAGGTGTAAAAACGTACCTGACAAATAACAGTGCAACATAAGTATTTACTGATGAAAGAAGTGTTGTGCTATGATATTATGCCTGAATATTTGTCTGAAATACTTTGATAATAATTAACTAAAAATAAGAGATGAACAAGCTTAATTAAATTCATTTTCCAAATAAGGAAAGTGGAATTTAAAGAAGCTGAGTGACTTCCTCAAGTTCATTTAACTTTTCTAGCAAACATTAAAGCTGTGGATTGTGTTGTTGGTGTTCCAGATCCAAAAGTCAGGATTTTGTTTTGTTTTCCTGATTTCAGAATGCTGGTGGGTTGCATGATTGCAAGACTCAATACAAATTGTACTTGTATTGCATATGCACATATATACATACTTGTATATTATACATACATTATGTACTGTTAAAGATTGTATTTACCTTAAATCTGCATTATAGACTAGGCATAATGGTGATGATAAAGATTTACTATGTGAATATCTGTCTGAGATATATAATACATGAGCTAAGGAATTAATAAGAGTTAATCATTCAGATATAAAGAAGTGCTTAGAAGAAAAAACCATGGACAGTTTTGCTAGATGTTTTAACAATTATTAACACATTTTATTTATATCAAATCATTTTGAAAATTTAACTTTTCATGCCCTGAAATACATGCTCATTAAATGTTCTTATTTATAGTATTTTAAAATATAAATAACTTATTATTCTTGGTTAGATTTAAGGCATATAGCTGTGTTTTAAATGATATTTTAATGAAGACTCTAAAGTAGGTATATGTTATGATACACATGTGATTTTTATTATGGCATACACAAAATCTTCCTTACTAAAATTTTCAAAATTGTTATTATTTTTCATAATTACCTAAATTTGATATTGTTTTATATATTTATTTAGAAAACAAAATGTATTTTTCCATATTTAACTTCATGCTAGAGGCAGAATGCTTAACAACAGAATGCTTTTCATGATTTTATTTTGTGCCTATGTGTTCATACAGGACTGTCTAAATATTGTTTGATCATATCTTAATTTCTTACATATAATCACACTTTCTATAAGAAATCATCTCAGTGCTTTTGGGGCAACAGTAATTACTATTATGGTATGCTTTTTCACTTTCCTCTTTCACTTTCATCAAGAGGCTCTTTAGTTCTTCACTTTTCTGCCATAAGGGTGTTGTCCTCTGCATATCTGAGATTATTAATATTTCCATATATAGTTATGCCTGTAGTTGATTGCAAATACTTTTGGAGAAAATCAAGGGTAAAACAATCACTGTGTTTGAGTGACAAAAGACTTAAAATCAGTCATGGTTAAAGGTCTGGTAAAGTTCACCAAAAAAAAAAGCAATTAAAAAGCAATTTTTTGTTGACATACAATATTGTAAAATAACTAGATTTTTGACTGCTCATACTAGTACATATCAGATTTTTAAAAAATAATTTCACATACTTTCTAGAACACACATTAATAATATATATTCATGTAGATATAATCTAAGAAGTTTAAATATTACTTTTTATTTGACAATCTTTCTCATGCAATTTAAAATATCCAATAATGCTAAATAAATTAGCATTTTTTTTTTTTTTTTTAATGAGGAGAGAACATAAGTCTTTTGAGATCTTCCAGGTACCCTCTGGAAATTCTCAGTTATTTTGACTTCATTCAAAATTGGACTTGAGGAGGTTTATGAAAATGACTAGCAAATTTAGAAAATTCGGCAGTGGCTACAGAGCTGGAAAAGATCAGTGTTCATTCTAAGCCCAAAGAAAGGCAATGCCAAAGAATGTTCAAACTACTGCACAGTTGCACTCATCTCACACCCTAGGAAAGTAATACTCAAAGTTCTCCAAGCTAGGCTTCCACAGTATGTGAACCAAGCACTTCCACATGTTCAAACTGAATTTAGAAAAGGCAGAGGAGCCAGAGATCAAACTGCCAACATCTGTTGGATCATAGAAAAAGCAAGGGAATTCCAGAAAAATATCTACTTTTGCTTATTGACTGTGCTAAAGTCTTTGACTGTGTGGACAACAACAAACTGTGGAAAATTCTTAAAAGAGATGGGAATACCAGACTACCTTATCTGCTTCCTGAGGAACCTGTATGCAGGTCAAGAAGCAACAGTTAGAACCAGACATGGAACAATGGACTGGTTCCAAATAGGAAAAGGGAGTACCTCAAGGTTGTATATTGTCACCCTGCTTATTTAACTTAATGCAAAGTACATCATACAAAATGCCAGGCTGGATGAAGCACAAGCTGGAATCAAGATTGCATAGAGAAATATCAGTAACCTCAGAAATGCCGATGATACCGCCCTTATGGCAGAAAGCAAATAGGAACTAAAGAGCCTCTTGATGAAGGAGAAAGAGGAGAAACAAAAAGCTGACTTTAAACTCAACATTCAAAAAACAAGGATCATGGCATTCAGTCTGATCACTTTATGACAAATAGATGGAGAAACAAAGAAACAGTGATAGATTTTATTTTCTTGGGCTCCAAAATCACTGCCAATGGTGACTGCAGCCATGAAATTAAAAGATGCTTGCTCCTTGGAAGAAAAGTTACGACAAACCTAGACAATATTAAAAAGCAGAGACATTACCCTGCCAACAAAGATCCGCCTAGGCAAGGCTATGGTTTTTCCAGTAGTCACGTATGGATATGAGAGTTGGACTTTAAAGAAGGCTGAGCACTGAAGAATTGATGCTTTTGAACTGTGGTGTTGGAGAAGACTCTTGAGCGTCCCTTGGATTGCGAAGAGATCAAACCAGTTAATCCTAATGGAAATACATCCTGAATATTTATTGGAAGGACTGATGGTGAAACTGAAGCTCCAATACGGTGGCCACCTGTTGTGAAGAACTGACTCATTTGAAAAGACCCTGATGCTGGGAAAAATTGAATGTGGGAGGAGAAGGGGACCACAGAGGATAGGTGGTTGGATGACATCACTGATTCAGTAGACACGAGTTTAAGCAAACTCAAAGAGATGGTAAAAGACAGGGAAGCACAGCGTACTGCAGTCCATGGGGTCACATAGAGTCGGACATGACTAAGCAGCCGAACAGGATGTCACATACTGATTAAATAGCATCAGTCATTGTGCAGCAAAAACTTAGTTTATTGAACCAAAGTAGCAATGAAATCAATGCACCCCACTCCAGTACTCTTGCCTGGAAAATCCCATGGATGGAGGAGCCTGGTAGGCTGCCGTCTATGGGAGCACAGAGAGTCAGACACGACTGAGCGACTTCACTTTCACTTCTCACTTTCACACATTGGAGAAGGAAATGGCAACCCACTCCAGTGTTCTTGCCTGGAGAATCCCAGGGACGAGGGAGCCTGGTGGGCTGCCGTCTATGGGAGCACAGAGAGTCGGACACAACTGAAGTGACTTAGCAGCAGCAGCAATGAAATCATTTCAGAGGCAAGTACAGAACGTTACCTGATTCTATACACACACACACATACACACACACAACAAAAAAACCCTTTAGCCTTCTAATATTGAACTGACTTAGTTTTTCTAAGTAATCTTAAGGCCTGATGAAGAAAACACTAACAACAGAAATAACTTCATAAGACCAAGATCTTTGTTACCAAAGTGGATTATATTAAATCTTAAAAAAAAATCTTTATAATCTTAAGAGCACAACAATAATCTAAAGAAAAAAATTTTTAACAGAGTTAAAATTAAACTCTAGTTTTGTGTTGATATATTGTTGAACTCATTTTTTAAAGCCTTATAAATAAATCTACTCTTTTTTAACCAGCTTTGACTACACAATATAAAATTTATTTTCCACAAACCTTCTGCAACTTTCTATATCCATCTAGGTTTTATCTTACTATTTTTCCTTTCTTATTCCAGAATAGCCACTCACTTTTTAGACAAAATTAGTTTTTTAATTTTACAAAAGCACATTCTGTATTCCTTATAAACTCATCATATTTTTTCCCATATGTTATAATGCAAAGTTATTTTCCTTTACTCTTGTTGTTTTTAATAATTTTAAGTATTGATTATAAATTCTAAGGGTTAGTAACCTTTACATGCCAATGAAAATGAGGAAGCAGGCATTTGTGAATTGTCATGCATTCTATAGTAGGTTAGCAAATTCATAAATACATAATTATGGTTTATAATTTTAGAGACATATTTTTCATATATAATTTTTAACATGGAAAAGACATGTTTAAATGTAGACTCAAATATCTTTGGTCTCTCTGTTAAAAGTGAAAAACAAAAGTGAATAACTTATGTAGTAATTAATGTGTCAGTGTTCAATTATTGTCTTATTTGGAAATGATTTAAATATATAATGAATACGCTTTAATCATTACTTAATGTAATATAGTATAAACTTATTCATGTCTATTTAAGTTACCTGTTTTTTAAACAATTAGGCTTAAATTAGACATCAAGCAGCTAACCACCTTTTAAGTTATAATATTTTGTTGACAAACTTTATAACATTGATACAGAATGAGCTTATATGACTAGTAGAGCCTGGTAGGAGAGGCTATATGTTTGCATTACATTTAATATTGACATCTCTGAAAACGTGCCTTCTTTCATTAAACCAACAATCTTACACTAACCTCAGTTTATCAAAGACTATACCAAATTATGTGAACTTGAAAATCATCTGGTTAGTTTCTATATTTCTGGGAATTTTAGGAATACTTAATTCCTAGAAATACTTTTTTCTTTAAGTCTATTAAATATTGACTATTAAATATATATCTTTTTTAAAAATCCATATGATTATGTGTGTGTGTGTGTGTGTGTGTGTACACACAATTTGGGCTCCCCAGGTGACTCAGTGATAAAGAATCCGCCTGCCATGCAGGAGAGGAAAGTTTGATCCCTGGGTCAGGAAGATCCCCTGGAGGAGGAAGTGGCAACCCTTTTTTTTTTTTTTTCTAAAAATGATTTTATTTGCGTGCTTTAAAAGTCCTTTTAGAGAAGCTATTTTTTGGAGACAATTTGTCTTTTAGAAGCTTCTGAATGCCAATCAAACAATGCATTCTATTGTCTCTGAGAAGTGTGAAGTCCGCTTTCCTATGTTTTCCCTTAAGGTAAGTTATCTATTCTAAGTTAATCATTCCCAAAAGTGGCCCCTACAATTCCAAATTATCCAAAATTATTCATTTTCCAAATAAGCAAAAGAGCCTGGGTCATAGTGAATATACATATAACACACCAGGAGGTTTTTTTTGTTTTTTTTTTTTTGACAGAAGTGTAAAATGTTTTAGGCTACTTAGAACCTGTTTTTACTTTTAAATTCCCTAAGATATCTTAACTATGAAGGGTCCTGTTTCTTAACAGCTGTTCCAAAACACAGAGATTAACATGTTTCCTGCCTTTTGAAGAAAATGGGGTGAATTACCAAGAAGCCACTGTCAACTAAAAAAAGATGCACAACTTGAGAGCTGTGAGTTAAGTTTTACTTGGGGCAAAATGAGGACTGCAGCCTGGGAGACAGCACCTCAGCTCTGAGACACTGCTCCAAAGAAGCTGTGGAAGGAAGGTCAATATATGCTGTTTTGGTGAAGGCAGAGTTGAATACCATTAAGCAGTTATTTTACAAAGGGTTTTCTGCTGGTCATGAGGATCTGACATCACCATGAAGGGATTTAGTGCTTTTCTAGATATGAGGAGATGCAAGGATTGAGATCATAAAATTTGTTGCTGAAAACATCTAACTATCTAAAGACCTTCCCACCATACTCCCTGGAACGCGGAGTGCCTCATTCCACCTTGAACTTGCTCAGGGGGTGTTGAAGGTCAACAGCTGCAGCAGCGCAGGGTTCAGCCTCCACAGAGGCAGATGGCAAATGCTCTTGTTCAGTCGTTGGCAATGCTCTTGGCAAGTCCCAGTTTATAGTTGACACCTTAGTAAACAAACTACAGATCTGCAAAATAAAGTCAGAGCTCAAAATGCAAAGAGAGCAGAGGACTTAACCTCAAACTCCAGGGTCAACAAGAAAGCATTAGAACCGAATTACTCACTGGCCTTGAGGTAATAGGGGGTCTTTTCTGAATCATAACTTCTGACACCAAAAGCTGTCAGAAATAGCAAAGTTAAACCACCAAGTAACAAGAAGTAATTAGCAAGAGTTTATCTTACACGTAAGAACAGTTAGCAAGCTGGGTGTGTTCAAATTCTGAGACTAAAGCTCAGAGCTCAGGGACATGATGTCACCAAACGAAGTAAAAGGGAAAGTAAGGAAGTTGTTTAGCTTTTATAATGATTAGTCATTATAATGGATGCTTCCTGATGGCAGGAGATTTGTTAAAAGTGATTATCGCAAGGTTTTTAGGAAGGTGACTTAGGATTGTCAGAGTAATTTACAAGAAATAACCTCAGTTAAATTTTGCTTATGTTCATGAAGTAAAATATAGTTTTGCTTCAGTTCAGTTCAGTCACTCAGTCGTGTCCGACTCTTTGCGACCCCATGAATCGCAGCATGCCAGGCCTCCCTGTTCATCACCAACTCCTGTAGTTTACTCAAATTCATGTCTATTGAGTTGGTGATGCCATCCAGCCATCTCATCCTCTGTCGTCCCCTTCTCCTCCTGCCCTCAATCTTTCCCACCATCAGGGTCTTTTCTAATGAGTCAGCTCTTTGCATCAGGTGGCCAAATATTGGACTTTCAGCTTCAACATCAGTCCTCCCAATGAACACCCAGGACTGATCTCCTTTAGGATGAACTGGTTGGATCTCCTTGCAGTCCAAAGGTCTGTCAAGAATCTTCTCCAACATCACAGTTCAAAAGCATCAATTCTTTGACGCTCAGTTTTCTTTATAGTCCAACTCTCACATCCATACATGACTATTGCAAAACCCATAGCCTTAACTAGACAGACCTTTGTTGGTAAAGTAATGTCTCTGCTTTTTAATATGCTATCTAGGTTGGTCATAACTTTCCTTCCAAGGAGTAAGCATCTTTCAATTTCATGGCTGTAGTCACCATCTGCAGTGATTTTGGAGCCCAGAAAAATAAAGTCAGCCACTGTTTCCACTGTTTTCCCATCTATTTGCCATGAAGTGATGGGACCAGATGCCATGATCTTAGTTTTCTGAATGTTGAGCTTTAAGCCAACTTTTTCACTCTCCTCCTGCACATTCATCAAGAGGCTCTTTAGTTCTTCAGTTTCTGCTATAAGGGTGGTGTCGTCTGCATATCTCAGGTTATTGATGTATTTACCAGCAATCTTGATTCCAGCTTGTGGTTCATCCAGCCCAGCGTTTCTCATGATGTACTGTGCATATAAGTTAAATAAGCAGGGTGACAATATACAGCCTTGACATACTCCTTTTCCTATTTGGAACCAGTCTGTGTTCCATGTCCAGTTCTAACTGTTGCTTCCTGACCTGCATACAAATTTCTCAGGAGGCAGGTCAGGTGGCCTGGTATTCCCATCTTTTTCATAATTTTTCACAGTTTATCCTGATCCACACAGTCAAAGGCTTTGGCCTAGTCAATAAAGAAAAATAGATGTTTTTCTGGAACTCTCTTGCTGTTTTGATGATCCACAGATGTTGTCAATTTGATCTCTGGTTCCTCTGACTTTGCTAAAACCAGCTTGAACATCTGGAAGTTCATGGTTCACGTATTGTGGAAACCTGGCTTGGAGAATTTTAAGCATTACTTTACTTGCATGTGAGATGAGTGCAATTGTGTGGTAGTTGGAGCATTCTTTGGCATTGCCTTTCTTTGGAATTGGAATGAAAATTGACCTTTTCCAGTCCTGTGGCCACTGCTAAAGTTTTCCAAATTTGCTGGCATATTGAGTGCAGCACTTTCACAGCATCATCTTTCAAGATTTGAAATAGCTCAACTGGAATTCTATCACCTCCGCTAACTTTGTGCTGATGCTTCCTAAGGCCCTCTTAACTTCACATTCTATGATGTCTGGCTCTAGGTGAGTAATCACACCATCATGATTATCTGGGTCATGAAGATCTTTTTTGTACAGTTCTTCTGTGTATTCTTGCCACCTCTTCTTAATATCTTCTGCTTCTTTAGGTTCCTACCATTTCTGTCCTTTATTGAGCCCATCTTTGCATAAAATGTTCCCTTGGTGTCTCTAATTTTCTGGAAGAGATCTCTAGTCTCCCATTCTATTATTTTCCTCTATTTCTCTGCATTGATCACTGAGGAAGGCTTTCTTATCTCTCTTTGCCATTCTTTGGTACTCTGCATTCAAATGGGTATATCTTTCCTTTTCCCCTTTGCTTTTCACTTCCCTTCTTTTCAAGCTATTTGTAAGGCCTCCTCAGAAAGCCATTTTGCTTTTTTGCATTTCTTTTTCTTGGGGATGGTCTTGATTCCTGTCTCCTGTACAATGTCACGAACCTCTGTCCATAGTTCATCAGGCACTCTGTCTATCAGATCTGGTCCCTTAAATCTATTTTCACTTCCACTGTATAGTCATAAGGGATTTGATTTAGGTCATACCTGAATGGTCTCATGGTTTTCTCCACTTTCGCCAATTTAAGTCTGAATTTGGCAATAAGGAGTTCATGATCTGAGCCACAGTCAGCTCCCGGTCTTGTTTTTGCTGACTGTTTAGAGCTTCTCATTCTTTGGCTACAGAGAATATAATCAGTCTGATTTCAGTATCAACCATCTGGTGATGTCCATGTGTCACGTCTTTCTTGTGTTTTTGGAAGAGGGTGTTTGCCATGACCAATGCATTCTCTTGGCAAAACTCTATTAACCTTTGTCCTGCTTCATTCTGTACTCCGAGGCCAAATTTGCCTGTTATTCCAGGTGTTTCTTGACTTCCTACTTTTGCATTCCAGTCCCCTATAATGAAAAGGACATCTTTTTTGGGTGTTAGTTCTAGAAGGTCTTGTAGGTCTTCATAGAACTCTTCAACTTCAGCTTCATCAGCGTTACTGGTCGGGGCATAGACTTGGATTACCGTGATATTGAATAGTTTGCCTTGGAAACGAACAGAGATCATTCTGTCGTTTTTGAGATTGCATCCAAGTACTGCATTTCCAACTCTTTTACTGACTATGATGGCTACTCCATTTCTTCTAAGGGATTCCTGCCCACAATAGTAAATATAATGGTCATTGGAGTTAAATTCACCCATTCCAGTCCGTTTTAGTTTGCTGATTCCTAAAATGTCGACGTTCACTCTTGTCATCTCCTGTTTGATCACTTCCAATTTGCCTTGATTCATGGACATAACATTCCAGGTTCCTATGCAATATTGCTCTTTGCTCCATCAAACCTTGCTTCTATTTCCAGTCTCATCCACAACTGGGTGTTGTTTTGCTCCATCCCTTCATTCTTTCTGGAGTTATGTCTCCACTGATATCCAGTAGCATACTAGGTACCTACCGACCTTGGGCGTTCATCTTTCAGTATCTTATCTTTTTGCCTTTTCATGCTGTTCATGAAGTTCTCAAGGCAAGCATACTGAAGTGGTTTGCCATTCCCTTCTCCAGTTGACCACATTCTGTCAGACCTCTCCACCATGACCCGTCTGTCTTGGGTGGCCCCACATGGCATGGCCTAGTTTCACTGAGTTAGACAAGGCAATGGTCCATGTGATCAGGTTGACTAGTTGTCCGTGATTGTGGTTTCCGTCTGTCTGCCCTCTGATGCCCTCTCTCAGTGCCTACCGTCTTACTTGGTTTTCTCTTACCTTGAATGTGGGGTATCTCTTCACGGCTGCTCCAGTTTTGCTTAGGTGGCTTAAGTGGTTTTGTTTGCTCAGGGAATCCTCAATTCTGGTCTTCACTTTGTATTTAATTTTAATAGAAAAAAATAGAAGTAGGTAAAATATTCAAAGTAGTAGGTTGAGCATAAGTTTGATTTGTCAACTAAACTTTTATAGGAAATCGTGATTTGCATGGATTCACATTACTTTTGTTTATTTAGAGGATATTTACTAGGTGCTTACAATGTGCTGGGCCCTGGGGTAATATGTATGTAACATGCATGTATATGTAACACATAGGTGAGTATAGACTATCAGAATATAAATGTATGGTCATAATGTTTTATGATTATGATAGCAAAAATGTCTGAAATATGATACTTTTAGAAATAGAATGTAGTTCATCATAATTAGATCTAACACTTAATTGATTTTTAGTATTACCTTACAGATTTATATATATAGGAAGAGAATAGATGCTAACATATTTAAGTACCTTTGAGTTTCAAACACATGCACTCTTAGTGTTTTTCACTATATTCTTCTTGCTTTTATTTATTGCTCTATGAAACGGGCACATTTGGTATCCATTTATGTGGGCAGCCATGGTCCATAGGAACCCGGTTTAATCCTTTCAGTTTGATCAAATATTTAAAATTTACTTCAACTTTGATAAGAAAACAATCATAAAATATGACTAGATAACACAAAACACATAAGTTGGTATTACTAAATAGTAGTAAATATTAACTTGAAAGAATCCCATATTATTAGATTGCTAAATTATAACAAAAAACCAGAACACAAAATGGTAAATAGAAAAAGGTAGGGTGTGGTCATTCTTGTGTGATGTATTTGGGGAAACAAATCATTACAATGCAGTTAAAAAAAGTATCATGTCATTCATTTGACAAAATATTTTTGAGAATCTGTTATATGCCAAGTACTTGTGTAGATTCTGGGCATACAAAGCAAAAATAACTATAATCCCCCACATGGTCTTTTCATCCCATTCAGTAATGATAACTGTAAGTTGTAGGCCTTGTCATTATCCCTACTCTACACATGAAACCATGGAGGTTTAGGGAAGACCTGACTGATGTCGCCATAAGTGCTAAGTGTCCCCCAAGTTAGTCTGGTGAGACCACACGTGTTATCACCTCACACAGCTCAACCAGGTACACTGTTAGAGTGATTATCTCTATCTGAAAGGTGATAAAAGGCAGTGATACTTTCATTTCATTGCAAAACAGATTGGAAGAGAGGTGCACAGAAAAAATCACAGTTAGTTAATACCAACTCCCTGACCTGGCTATTTTCTAAGATCCCAGTAAAAATTATATTTTAATTAAGTGAAAGGAAAGTAAAAGAGATAGTAGGCAGCTTTGATAAATTTTGATTGTTGTATTAAGGCTTAATGCTTCAGAGAATGAATGAGTTTAAATTTCATTTGATCATATTGCCTCTGAACTATCACACTGAGGTCTTAAAAATTTAATTTTTTTTTCCCCTGAAACTAACTAAACTTGATGGAGACTGAAATGTATTTTTATTACCAACTACATCTGCTAGTAAAAACCCAAATAAACAAAGTAGAAAACTGACTTATGGTGCTGCATTCTAATATCAACTACTAATCAAATGTAGAAACTCTTACAAAAGGAAAACATATTGAATAAGCACAGTGCTAGTCACCTAATTCTGAAAGGTTGGGTGGAAGTCATCTCGTCTTTCTGTACAGGCTTTTGTAGAACTGTCCATCCAGGAGACATATTCATAGCCCTTTAGCAAGCATACATGATGATTAAAAACAGCAAGGTTTCCACCTGCATAGCTAGGTTATCTTGGGCACGGTGATAACCACTTTTAGCTGACTCCAGGGTACTCTTGAAAACAATGTGATTGCACTGTGCAGTCTATATTTCTTTATCTTACCATGCAGTTGAAACAGAGCCGACATGCTACTCTGGTGCTTACCTGCCCTACATTCTTAGTGAACTATATGTTATATTTCCAAGTTTCACAAATATGTTTAGCATTGTTCATCTCATTATCTTTCATTGAGTAATCACTTAGTGGATGTCTTCTAGGTATCCAGAATAGGCACTTGTGTAAGCAGTATTACAGGAAATTTAGAACTTGAAATTTCACTCAGGATTGATAGAGATCAATAAATTATAAATTGCATCTTACTAATAAGTTCCTGACTGTTATTTCTCAGGAATATGAACATCATGAATCCTAATAGCTCATACTTCACATCAAAGGGTTGATGAACTAACATCACATTTCTCAATGATTCTGGATTTGTTTATTTAACTTACTATGGGAGAAAACAACAGTATGCCCTTAACTCATAGTTAATTTTCTTAGCACTCTTGCCCAAGAAGAGATAATAAAACTTACTTTTGATTAAAGTGCTCAGTAACTGAATAGTCTGTTAAGGAATTTCATTCAAAAGATAATCTTTCAGCTGAAAGGGAAGAAAATGCTGTGAAGGGCATAACCATGTTTTCAATAGAGAATATTTTAAAAAATAGAGAAAAAAAATGTCTTTCTTCCTTTTGTTTAAATGTTTCACGAAAAAGAAGAATACTGAAAGTGTGGGTAAAGTGTTCTTCTATGTTAGTTTTCATAAAATCTACTGGTAACATATTAAAAAAAAAAAATTCTGCCATAAGTTTCCCAAGGTTTGTTAGAAGTCCAGTATGATAAAAAACATATATTTGTATAGTGAATAATATTGAAGTCATGATATAAAAATCATATTTGATTAACTTGGCATGTTCTTCAAAGAGAAATAGACTTTGAAGTCTATTCAAATGATAGACACATTTGAAGACTTTGGTTGAGGATGGTTGGTTGTAATTTTTATTCTCAATGCTTTTAAATGTTTTCCTCTGTTTTTTATTATTGCAAGTAGAAGTTAGATTTTCTAAAGAGGCAATATTGAGGTAATTATTACACATGAGCTCTAATGTTGAGGCTAGTATTTCCGGTTCTAGGTACTTTTGCTTTGACATCTTTGTTTTGAAAGATAAATAACTGGTTAACAGTTTTTGATTTGACAGTTGGATTTCAAATGCATGAACATTAAGTTAGTGACATTGTTGATGGTTTTATTGAGTTGATAGATGATGATGATTTGTCCCAAGAGTTTGCGCATCCAGCACAGTGGGTGAGAAAGACCTAAAACGGGGGGCGAGCAGGTAATGAAAAGACAATCACACGTAATTTAGCAAGCGGAGAGTCAGGGGGCCCTCCTGCAGGAAGACAAAATGGCTCCTTTCAGCCCGCATTTTTATTGACAAAAGTCACGTGAGATCATTAGGGAATAGCAATACTGGGGAGTTTGACTAGTGCAGGCTTTGCTGTTGATAAGAAGTATCTTGTTTTGTTTTCATGAAGACCAATGCAAGAGTAGGCAGTGAAGCGGAGCAGAGAGCATGTCCTACCCCAAGAATGTCCGTTTGGCATACTTACTAGGACAATCACCAGGGCGCATTTTGCTGTACCCTCGAGTCATGGGGCAGGTTCTAGTCTCAGCTCCGCCAGGCTGCAACATCGTTGGTTTCATATTTAAAAACACAATGCATGCAGAGTTGCACTCACATTTCCCATAGAAGTTTGGAACATTCATCGATGGACATGTGACAAAGAACAAATAACAGTGCAGAGGTTTTCACAATGCAGTACAAAACTCAGATACAAATATACATCCTAGTGTTTGGAAGTTGATACCTCTCTAAATGAAGGAATAAATATTGGTGAAAAACAAGTGTGATGCCAAATGAAGAGACAAATCAGTAAGCAAAAAAAATAGTATTATATACTGTGAACAAGACTTGGAAGACAAACTGCTCAGGTGCAGCCCACAAAATGAAATGTTATTTGCATAGTATTGACATGACCCTACACACATTTTAAATGCATTCAGATGTCTTGTATTTCACAATAAAGTCTTTGTAATTCTGTCAGTCATTTCTCATTTCATTATGTCCTATTTAATCTATCTGTTTCATTGTTCATCTTTTTTTTAATGGCACAGTTGCCTTGTAGCCAGTAAGTTATGTGGTGAAAATGTTTGCAGCAAAAATGCTTGTGGCAAAAATGTCTGTGAACCTGATGCTTACAATACTGAACGTGAACTTTTCCAGTCATAGTCAGATGACTCTAGTATTGCCTTAATGTTAATTTTACCCACACACAACACACACACACACACACACTCCTTTTATTTTCTCACTTTACTCTCATGAATAGGAATAAAACACTTGTCCATTTTTCATAGAATATTAAGAAAGAAAAACTAAAAGTTAAATCTTTGTAGTAAAATTCAATGGTAAAGGAACCTTTCACTGGGGGCATAAAAGGCATTTTCTTTTTGTTGATTCAGTAAGGAAGTATTTATTAAAATGTGGCAAAGCAAATGCTTGAAAAGAAAATGTTAAATCTAACTGTAAGAGAGGAGAGCTGGATAATGAAAATCTCTAGGTAACTTATGTTAATTCTTTTTTGTTACCTTTTCTAGAACAATGAAAATCAGGAGCAGTTTCCCAGCCAGCCCCTCACCCTCCCAGGGAACATCAGGCAGTTCCCTGAGACAGTTTTAGTTATCACAGTTGGAGAATGTTTCTGACATCTGGTGTGTAGAAGACAGGGATGCTGCTTAATATCCTATAATGTACAAGACAGTCCCAACAGCAAAGAATTATTCAGCCTAACATATGAATATAGCCAAGTCAGGAAACTTGCTCTAGTGTTAGTTGTGAAAAATGCTGAAATCCTTATTGATAACTAAGATGTGCTATAGCATTTGTCAGGAATATAACAAAGGCCTTTGTTTACCATCTCACAGTGTTACTTTCTGCCTGGGGAGCATGGTAATGTCATACTCGTAAATACATCATTTCTGTAGTCCCCTTCTTACAACTGACTCAGAACTGGGTCTCTTTTAGCTCAAGGTAGCCTATCATGTTCTCGAAGTTTACCTCTGAACATTTCTGTTTTCAACCCATCATCTTCCCATGACAGTGTTTGACTCAGAGTATTTAAGGAAATAAATTTTAATTTTAGACTGTTTTTACATGTTCTTCTACCTGACCCCATCAGACTCTGGAAATCATATTCATATTGTATCCTAAAAATACCCTTGAGATATACACACAGAGAAATCTATCAATGATTCAGAGTTTTAAATATTTTTTCAAAACTCTATATTTATGGATGATAGGAAAAACTATTAGATCATTTGTGCTTTAATACTTATCTTCTTATATCTATACCCTAATATAGTTTTTTATGTTATTTTTCAGTACAAATGATTTTGTTATGTATTTTTAGTGAAATTGTATATTTACATATTTCTATGTATTACATTCATATATTTATAAATATATTTTATTATCTAACTTTTGTGGTGGTTACAAAACCAGAAATGACTCTAGTATATTAGTGATAAACTTTTGATATAAGCCAGAAAGTTTAAAATATTGGAAATTAAGTTGATCATCTCATAATAATCAAGGAAAAATGTTTCTGATTTAGTTATAGGAAAGCATTTATTATTTAAAATAGTGTTTTATTTTATTTCACTTAAAAAAGGAGATTTATACAAATAATATTCTATTGTACAAAGAAATTTTTCTTATTAGCAATAATCATTCAATATTTATTGATTTTTTACTATTGATATGGCATTGTGTAGATTATCCACCCTAGAAGTATTTTAGAAGATATTATTATTTAAATAGTTGAAAGTTAATAAAGAGAGAAATAGACTTTATTTAATCTAATTTATTTAATCTGTCTGTATTTGAACATATATATAAGCTGGTTTTAGAAAAGGCAGACGAACCAGAGATCAAATTGCCAATATCCGCTGGATCATCAAAATAGCAAGAGAGTTCCAGAAAAACATCTATTTCGGCTTTATTGACTATGCCAAAGCCTTAGACTGTGTGGATCACAATAAATTGTGGAAAATTCTGAAAGAGATGGGAATACCAGACCACCTGAACTGGCTCTTGAGAAACCTGTATGCAGGTCAGGAAGCAGCAGTTAGAACTGGACATGGAACAACAGACTGGTTCCAAATAGGAAAAGGAGTCCGTCAAGGCTGTATATTGTCACCCTACTATGCAGAGTACATCATGAGAAACGCTGGGCTGGATGAAGCACAAGCTGGAATCAAGATTGCCGGGAGAAATATCAATACCTCAGATATGCAGATGACACCACCCTTATGGCAGAGAGTGAAGAGGAACTAAAAAGCCTCTTGATGAAAGTGAAAGAGGAGAGTGAAAAAGTCGGCTTAAAGCTTAACATTCAGAAAACTAAGATCATGGCATCTGGTCCCATCACTTCATGGCAAATAGATGGGGAAACAGTGGAAACAGTGATTGACTTTATTTTTTGGGGCTCCAAACTCACTGCAGATGGTGATTGCAGCCATAATATTAAAAGATGCTTACTCCTTGGAAGGAAAGTTATGACCAACCTAGACAGCATATTAAAAAGCAGAGACATTACTTTGCCACCAAAGGTCTGTCTGGTCAAGGCTATGGTTTTTCCAATGGTCATGTATGGATGTGAGAGTTGGACTGTGAAGAAAGCTGAGCACCGAAAAAATGATGCTTTTGAGCTGTGGTATTGGAGAAGACTCTTGAGAGTCCCTTGGACTGCAAGGAGTTCCAACCAGTCCATCCAAAAGGAGATCAATCCTGGGTGTTCATTGGAAGGACTGATGTTGAAGCTGAAACTCCAGTACTTTGGCCACCTCATGCAAAGAGTTGACTCATTGGAAAAGACCCTGATGCTGGGAGGGATTGGGGGCAGGAGGAGAAGAGGATGACAGAGGATGAGACTGCTGGATGGCATCACCGACTCTATGGGCATGAGTTTGAGTGAACTCCGGGAGTTGGTGATGGACAGTGAGGCCTGGTGTGCTGCGATTCATGGGGTCACAAAGAGTCGGACACTGAGCGACTGAACTGACTGACTGACATATGCTTATGTACATACATATATGTATCCTTTTATACAAACATGTTTAATACTGTTGCAGATAAATATTCTTTTATTTTTATAGATAAGTATGCATATTTATACTTCAGTATTCTGTATTTTACAGGTAAATTCATTTATTTATGTAGAGAATTTTGTATTGACTCATTTTTTTGGCCCTTCATCAAATAATTGAATCCATAGTATAGGTTTTATTAAGTGAGTTGTTTTTACCTGTAAGCCTTCAAAGAAAAAGCAGCAGACATGAAAAAACATCTCTATCATCTTGTAAGTCTGCATCACTTTTTCAGTAATCTCCTGAACAGTGCAAAAAAATTATAAAGCTCTGCAGAACTGTCATAACAAGAAGAGGTTCTTAACTTTTCCTTCAATTTTATTCCATGTTGTTTCTCAGCAAAGCAATGTGTACCGTCTATGATACTAGTCAGTTTGGAAAAAAGTTTGTTTATTTTTATGGACAAGTAACTACCACTGACATTATTTTTGTTAGCATTTCACTTTGGAGATATGTTTTATATACTCCATTTGAAATCTATACTTTCTGTAATTTTTACTTATTATTTACTTATTTAGTATGTGACTGCATAAAATCAAATATCCTATATTTCCACCATAAAGTGTATTTTTGATGCTTCAAAATGAGAGTATTCTAGAGGACTGGTAATAATGCTTCTATATGTATTCTCTCTCAGAAACATATTTATTATAATAAGGACATTTTTGTAGTTAACATTTTAATTTTTATTGAATTTTAATAATAAATTAGCCACTTAATTTATTCAATTTTTAATTTACACTTAATTTACAATTTATTCAATATTTCACTAGATGTTTGTCTTATGAAAGATGATTAGATTAGTATATCACAAGAAGTTGAAGGAATTCTTAATACAGTTATTATCCTGGGTATTTTAAAAAATTGGTAATATTAGCTTAGTATTTTTCCTGTTCACATAAATAGTCATTTCAGCTTCCACTTAGTGTGGGAGGTAATGAAAACATGTTCCAAATGAAAAACAAATGTAATACATTTGTGGCCTCCATCTCTATGTGATTATTTATTTGTAAATCCTAGTGAAGCAAGTTTCACTTAGTGAAATGTGAAAAAAATTTCAATCTATTATTATAACTTTGAAATTCATTCTTACGTGTAGACAGCAAGTTGTCTGTTTTTTTTTTTTTAAAAAACTAAGAATGATCACTAAGTGATAAAATGGTTGATTTTCATCAAAACTCCTATTATGCAGAGCTGACCAGTGACTGAAATAACAATACTGTACAGAATAAATAATTCTCAGAAGGCATATTCAGTATGAGCACCTAAAGTGAAGAATTCAAAACTCACACTCAGACACACACACACACACACAGATTGGGTAGACAGAGAAAAGATTTTATTAGTATTTTATTAGATACTAGTATTTTACTGTGTCAAGCTTTTTATGTAGAGATTTTGTGATTTGTATGTCCTTTTATACTCATGGCTACTGATTTTTTTCCTATAATGAACACACATGTTTTATGATGGGGGTAGGTGAGATTGACTTTGTAAATATTTGAAGGAGACCAACTTTATTAACATACGAAGTAACAATCAGGAGGCTCCTGCTCAAAACCCTCCAATGACTTCTAGCCTCACTGTGGGTGAGATTTAAAGTCCTTACACACCTAACCACCACCCCATTCATTCTCCAACCTCTTCAGTGTCCATCACCACCTGTAAGACCTTGCTGTTACAACACTGGCTTTGTTTCTTCTTCGTGTGCCTGTCTCCAGCCTCAGGATGTTTGCTCTTCTGATTCCTCTGCCTGGTGTTATGTTCTGCCAGATACCATCATGCTCAGCTGTAGTAATTCAGTCATTCAGTCGTGTCTGACGCTTTGCAACCCCATGGACTCCAGCACACCAGGCTTCCCTGTCCACCACCAACTCCAGGAGCTTGCTCAAACTCAAATCCATTGAGTCGGTGATGCCATCCAACCCACTTATCCTCTGTTGTCCCGTTCTCCTCCTGCCTTCAATCTTTTCCAGCGTCAGGGTCTTTTCCACCAGTTCTTCACAACAGGTGGCCAAAGTATTGGAGCTTCAGCTTCAGCATCAGTCCTTCCAATGAATATTCAGGGTGTATTTCCTTTAAGATTAACTTGTTGATCTCCTTGCAGTCCAAGGGACTCTCAGTTCACCACAGTTCACGAGCATCAATTCTTCGGCATTCAGCTTTCTTTATGGTCCAACGCTCACATCCATACATGACTACTGGAAAAACCATAGCTTTGACTAGATGGACCTTTGTTGGCAAAGTAATGTCTTTGCTTTTTAATATGCTGTCTAGCTTGGTCATAGCTTTCCTTCCAAGGAACGAAAGCGTCTTTTAATTTCCTGGCCGCAGTCACCACCTGCAGTGATGTTGGAGCCCAAGAAAATAAAGTCTCTCACTGTTTCCATTGTTCCCCATCTATTTGCCATGAAATATGAAATCGTGCTCAGTGCCTAAATGCTCAGTGCTCTTAAATGTCCTTCATGGCCTAAACAATATTGTAAATATCCAACTTGCATTCCCCGTCTCCCTTTCTTGCTTAATTTTTCTCCCAGCACTTATCACCGTCTAACATGTTCATATTTTATGTCTGAATTCCCTTCTCCCCATTTGAATACAAACTCAAGGAAGGTGAGGGTTTTAGTCTTTTTTTTTTTTCCCCCATACCTTACCTCTGCACTTACGAGTAGCTAGTCACAGGCAGACACTCAGTATCCTCTAAAAGAAGGATGCCAAGGACTTGCAAAGCACAAGGCAGATGTCACTTTTCAGGAATTCCATGCTCATATTGATTTTAATCCCTGATACAAGATCTGGAAAATCACTTCTAAGAGATTGTAACAGGCAAACATTAGCTCACAAAAAAGGCAAATTGACTGAAGGAAATTAAACCAACAAGCATAGACATTCTGTTTCAGGTCACATTAAATCAAAGTCCCAGCAGTAAACACTTCCTCAAAGTGCTTCTCAAACTTTTCATATTGTGTCGCCTATAGAAATTGAAGATATTTGAATAGCATATTGGGGTGAATAGACAAAGTTTGCTTGTGTCCAAAAGCTACTTCCTCAAGACATTCCTTTGTGACAGGTATTCATCACCCTTGTAATAAACTCTGAGATAGTTAATCTGGTGTATAACCCTTAGGTGATCTCATTCCTGCTTTTTTTTTTTTCTTTTAATTTTGTTACTGAAGTGTAGTTGACTTAAAGTAATGTAGTAATTTCAGCTGTATAGCAAAGTGATTTAGTTATACATATATATTGTTGTCAGTCACCAAGTCCTGTCCTACTTTTTGTGACCCTATGGACTTCAGCATACCAGGCTCCTTTGTCCTCCACTATCTCCCAGAATTTGCTCACATTCATTTCCATTGAATCAGTGATGCTATCTAACTATCTCATTGTCTGCTGCCCCCTTATCCTTGCACCTTCAGTCTTTCCCAGAATCAGGGCCTTTGAAGCAAGTTGGCTGTTCGCATCAGGTGGCCAAAGTTTTGGAGCTTCAGCAACCATCCTTCCAATGATTATTTGGGGTTGGTTTCCTTTAGGATTGACTGGTTTGATCTCCTTGCAGTCCAAGTGACTCTTAATAGTCTTCTCAGCACCACAATTTTAAAGCATCGATTCTTCCGTACTCAGCCTTCTTTATGGATCAACTCTCAGATCTGTATATGACTACTGGAAAAACCATAGCTTTGGCTATACAGACTTTTGTCGACCAAGTGATGTCTCTGCTTTGTAATACACTGTCTAGGTTTGTCATAGCTTTCCTTCCAAGGACTAAGTGTCTTAATTTCATGACCGCAGTCACCACCTGTAGTGATTTTGGAGCCCAAGAAAATAAAATCTGTTACTGCTTCCACTTTTTCCCCTTCTATTTGCCATGAAGTGATAGGACCAGATGCCATGATCTTTGTTTTTTTAAGTTGAGTTTTAAACCAACATTTTCACTCACCTTTCACCTTCATCAAGAGGGTCTTTAGTTCCTTTTCATTTTCTACAATTAGAGTGGTATCATCTGCCTATCTGAGGTGTTGATATTTCTCCTGGCAATCTTGACATATACATATATATGTGTTTTTTTAATATTCCTTTCCATTATGACTTATCATAGGACATTGAATATGGTTCTCTGTGCTATACGGCAGGACCATGTTGTTTATCCATTTGTGTATATGTATACACGTACCACATCTTTATCCATTCATCTTTTGATGGACATTTAGGTTGCTTCTGTATCTTGGCTATTGTGAATAGTGCTAATATGAACATAGGGATACATGTAACTTTTTGAATTAGAATTTTGTCTGGATAATGCCCAGGAGTGGGATTGCTGGATTTTACAATAATTCAGAAGTAAACCTACACACCTATGGTCAAATAATCTTTGACAAAGGAAGCAAGAATATTAAACAGGAAAAAGGCAGTCTCTTCAGCAGGTGATGTTAGGAAAATCGGACAGCTGCATGTGAAGCAGTGAAGTTAGAACACATCCTCTCACCGTACACAAAAATAAACTCAAAATGGCTTAGAGACTTAAACATAAGACATGACATCCTAAAATTGCCAGGAGAAATCATAGGCAAAACATTCTCTGATATAAAGTGTAAAATTGTTTTCTTAGGTCGGTCTCCCAAGGTAATAGAAATAAAACAAAAATAAATAATTAGGACCTAATCAAACTTAGAAGATTTTACACAGCAAAGGAAAACATAAACAAAAAGAAAAGATAGTCTACAGAGTGGGAGAAAATATTTGCAAATGACACAATTGACACGGGGCTTAATTTCGAAAATATACAAACGACCCATACAACTGAACAACAAAAAAACCAGCCTAATGGAAAAATGGGCAGAAGACCTAAACAGACATTTCTCCAAAGAAAGAATACAGATGGTCAGTAGATTCATGGAAAGATGCTCAACATTTCTAATTGTTGGAGAAATGCACATTATGGGCCACCTCACACTGATCTGAATGGTCATCATTAAAAACTCTAAATAATCAGTGTTGGAAAGGATGTGAAGAAGGGGACCCTTCTACACTGTGGTGTGAATGTAAGCTGGTACAGCCACTCTCTGATTCCTGATTTTAACTGACAGTGTCTCATGGTGGAAAACCTTTTTGTTTCTTCAAATATTGAGGTAACACTCAGCCTAACAGATCATTACATATTGACACAAAAATGGTCAAAACTAGGACATCTGTCTTGGCTCCTGAAAATAATAAATTAAATTTGCACCTGCAGGGAGCTTTAAAAAGTCATATTCACCCAGCTGGGAAAAATAGAGAATAGTGTCTTACAGTTTGAAGAGGCACCTTGAGTTACTTGAAAAAGCTTCTAAATTAGTTAGGGGACCCACAAATTCTAGTACCTAATTAAGAGCACCTGTTGGACACTTTTGTGGAATCCTTTGGGGCTATATTTGAAAATCTATCAAGTTTTATTTAATGTTTAAGACCCGTGAATTTTCTCTGTATTAGAAATAATCCTTATTTTATGATCGCTTACAATTCAAGTGTAAAGTACATACATAGGCAAAGCAACTGCCCATTAAAGTAACTGTTAATCTCTGCCACACAAGCTTGCTATGATAAGATTTATAAGTAACCAGTCGTCTGCTGGTTTCCTTATCTTCTTTCTAAATTCTGTAAGAAGCTGTGGGAAATAAAAAGGGTAACCTGGCTCAGCTCTTGTCCTTCAAAGTGCTGTGGTTGTCTTTTGGTTATATTCCATGTGGTTTTCCTATCTTCCCCTTGGGTAAGGTCTGTCCAGGATCAATAACTGGCATGTCTCTGCTTGAATGTATAGTAAACCTTTGTTTTCTTTGCACTAGAGCTCTGGGGCAGGAAGTATAACTGCAATGCATCACTGTAGTTCAGCCACTTGGCTGGGTCCTACTTGCCAACCTAAAAGGCAAGCCTCCATCCTTCTTCCATCCCTGTTTAATTTAGATTATTAAAGTGCAAGCCTCAAAAACTTAAAAACATATTGTCATACAGTGATAAAATGAGTGCCTATCAAATACTTTATTCAGTACAGTAATAAGGTTATCAATGAGATGTTAAAACTGTTGCAAATTGAAGAATGTTAGAATAAGATGGTTAGGGTTATCTGTCCATCGGGCAGAAATTATTTGCATCTCTCCTATAAACTCTGTATGATAACATCTGCTTCTACAGAATTATAAAATAGCCTCATCAATAGGGAAGTAGGTGCACCATGCATAGCCATACCCGGAAGGAACACCCAATAACCTCTTCACCTATTTCCAACATCTATATTGTATTTTCTGAGGTCATGTCATCCTCAAACAGCTCCCTAAAATTACTTTTGAAGAATGTGGACTGTTAGATTTTTAGCTTCTTGTTTGGAATTGATCATTAACATTTGAAAACTTCTTTGTTGTTATTGCTATTTCTCAATACTGTTCCTCGAGTTAGTTCTTAACTCCTTCCTCTCCTAGGTGCTAGTCCTGACAATAACAAATACAAACTTCAGAACCAAATGGCCAGCCCTGATGGCCTTAACCAAATACACAGTGTGCTTTCAGAGTGATTCTGAGAAATACACTGCACAATCTGTCCTTGAACATTTCGTTGGTGTCTTTATTAGGCATTTTACTCATCTTCTTGCCATAATAATAATGCATTACAAACTTCTCCAAAACCCAGTGGCAACAAACACTCATTTCTTTGTTTATGGGCTTGTGGTTTCCCTCTGGTTGTGCTGGGTTCTACTGTGATTTACTGGGTTTGATTCCAGGCTGAGGTTCCTCTGCTTCCTCTTTTTTCTTGAACTGGGCACATTCAGGGCATTGGATGCTAGACTGCCAAAGGGCAGAACTGTATCAAACTGCATGATTATTGCATCATGTTTCATAGGATCCCCTTAACCAATAAGAGTTTCTGATTAAAGTCAACATCCATAGAATAGGAAGTATACTTTATCCAAGGTGGGAGAAGGAGAAAAGTTAATTCTAGATTCACAAAAATCCAAACTATTCAGTTCAGTTCAGTCACTCCGTCATGTTCGACTCTTTGTGACCCCATAGTCTGCAGCACGCCAGGCCTCCCTGCCCATCACCAACTCCCGAAGTTTATTAATGCTCATGTCCATTGAGTCAATGATGCTCTCCAACCATCTCATCGTCTGTTGTCCCCTTCTCCTCCCACCTTCAATCTTTCCCATCATTAGGGTCTTTTCAAAAGAGTCAATTCTTCCCATCAGGTGACCAAAGAATTGGAGCTTCAGCTTCTGCATCAGTCCTTACAAAGAATATTCAGGACTGATTTCCTTTAGGATGGACTGGTTGGATCTCATTGCAGTCCAAGAGACTCAAGAGTCTTCTCCAACACCACAGTTCAAAAACATCAATTCTTCAGTGCTCAGCTTTCTTTATAGTCCAACTCTCACATCCATACATGACCACTGGAAAAACCATAGCTTTGACTACATGGACCTTTGTTGGCAAAGTAATGGCTCTGCTTTTTAATATGCTGTCTAGGTTGGTCATAACTGTTCTTCCAAGGAGTAAACATCTTTTAATTTCATGGCTGCAATCACCATCTGCAGTGATTTTGGAGCCCAGAAAAATAAAGTCTGCCACTATTTGCTTGTGCTTTAGGTGTCATATTAAAAAAAAATCATTTTTAAAACCTACTCTTTTAAATCAAAGCGCTTTTGTCTTCTGTTTTCTTCCAGGAGTCTTTTAATTTCATGGATACAGTCACCATCTCGGTGATTTTGGAGCCCCCCAAAATAAAGTCTGTCACTGTTTCCACTGTTTCCCCATCTATATGCCATGGAGTGTTGGGACCAGATGCCGTGATCTTAGTTTTCTGAATGTTGAGTTTTTTTTTTTTGAATGTTGAGTTTTAAGCCAACTTTTTCAGTCTCCTCTTTCACTTTCATCGAGTGGCTCTCTAGTTCTTCTTTGCTTTACAGATATGTATTTATGAAATATATATTCCTAATATATTAATTCCTAGGTAATATATCTTAAATAATCACTCCCTGGGGTCAAAATTTTATAAAAAGAATCTTTTAAGATTCTGGATGGATATACGTAAGCTAATAGTAATATTTCTATTTCTTGAACACATCCTCCATGCTAAGTGCCTGGTACTTGGTCAGATGTGAGAATGCATGCTAAAAACAAGCTACCAACTAAATTATTATAGATAAACAAACTTAGATTCACAGAAGGTAAATTACCCAAAGTTCACACCATTAGCAAGAGGCAGACCTGATTGTTTTTTTTTTTTTTAAACTTACTTCTGTCAGGCATTGTACTAAAGGTTTAGAGGTCTTGCACCATTTAATTCTAAAAATAACAGTAGTAGAGGCCCCTACTTTTTTATGAGAAAGCTAGACTTAGTAGGATTACTGACATGCCAAAGACAAATTATGCGCTGTGACCTGAAACTTCAGTATATAATCCACAATCAGGTGAAAGAACAGATCTCAAATTCTTAATGAAGTTCATCTTCTGGTACTTGTCTTTGTTCTTCTCTGATAGCAATCTACCTTGTCTACCTCAATCAATCTGTGTCTTGACCTTAAATCAGGGTACCTCTCTTGTTGCCCGTGACCTCTGAGCTCTTCACCTTAATTTTGCCTTTTGATGCAGACTCTTTGTACTGTGATCTCCCTTCCATTTTGCTGTCTGCTTCAGACTAATAAGCCAGTTCAGACTATTGATCATACCTTTTGCTTCAGCCTTAGATTTGCCTGGGCTTTTCTCTAAATTGTGTTCCAGCATGACAGCTCAACAAAAATGCCTCAATCCTATCACTGGAAGATAAGGAAATAGCTTTTCTTTGTAATAATTGGACACTTAATGCTGTGAGTTAGAATGGAAAGACACCTGGAATTGTATTTCATGGGGTATGTCTATTCATATTGTTTTCATTAATCATTCAGTTTTTTTTAAAGATTTCATTTAATGCTTTTGTATGCAAAACACGGAGAAGCCCAGTTCAAGAATATATACAGAGTTGAAAATTGCACTTTACTCAGAAATATATTCCCCCTTTAAAAAAAATGATGCTAGAGAAACTACATAGCAAAGTAACAAGCCTGTTTCTAACCTTTACGTTTCTCCTTTCCCCACAGTAGACACCTTTGATCCCTCATTCTGATGGTGTCTTGTCAGCTTTTATCTGTTGCCCCTGTCTCTGTTCACCCAGGCTGCATCACTGGGTTCAGTGTTACCTCCTCCCTGGAAGTTCAGTTGCATCTTGATCCTCAGCCAATCTAGACCGAAGTGAGAAACAGATTTGCCTGATCTGCACCCTCGCTGCTGACCAGTGGACTTTGATTTTGATTGTGTCAAAGCTTTACCTGCCTGCTCACTTAATCACCATGCAACCTGCATTTCCAATTACATTTTCCACTTATAGCACTGCTTTCATTGCCAGCCCCTCTAGCTCTAAAAGTATGTATAAAGCCTGTGCAATCACTGAAAACAGAGCCAGTGTTGACTTTGGACTCTGTATGTCATCTCTATAGGCCACGGTGCATTGACGAACTGAGTTTTCCTAATAGTGCCTCTAGGCTCTGCGGTGGTGGTTTAGTTGTTAAACTGTGTCTGACTCTCGTGACCCCATGGACTGTAGCCCACCAACCTCCTCTGTCCATGGGATTTCCCAGGCAAGAATATTGGAGTGAGTTGCCATTTCCTTCTCCAGGAGATCTTCCCAACCCTGGAGTCGAATCCAGATCTCCTGTATTGCAGGTGAATTCTTTACCAACTGAGCTATGCGAGAAGCCGCACTTCTAGGCCCTAGTTTCATCCGTTCTTTTTGTTATTCCTTGGCCTCCCAGGTTCAAATTGTTGACCTGTCATCATTTCCTCCCTAGTCAGAGTTCACCTTCCCAGTAACGACATTCTGATACTCCTCAGTCTATCGAGTATTGATCAAATGCTTCTGCCTAATTCCATTATAAACCTTCTAGTTTGCCCATTTCTCATACTCGTATATACATATTTAAACATATGTATTACTAGATAACAACTGTGGACCAACACAACAACCAAAAAAGATTAACCATTATGCCATCCTATCCACCTCTCAGCTTTTTACCTTATAAATGGGAGATGTAGCTCCATGTCTATATTTACATTATCTGTGTTAGTAAGTATATATGTATGAAACTTACAGAAAATAGAACAATTTCTGTAAGCGAATAACCCTGATTCAAGTGAATATTGAGTATTATTAGTAGGCTTTATGCTTTGCTGCTGCTGCTACTGCTAAGTCGCTTCAGTCGTGTCTGACTCTGTGTGACCCCATAGACGGCAGCCCACCAGGTTCCCCGGTCCCTGGGATTCTTCAGGCAAGAACACTGGAGTGGGTTGCCATTTCCTTCTCCAATGAAGGAAAGTGAAAAGTGAAAGTGACGTCGCTCAGTCGTGTCCGACTCTTCGCGACCCCGTGGACTGCAGCCTACCAGGCTCCTCCATCCATGGGATTTTCCAGGCAAGAGTACTGGAGTGGGGTGCCATCGCCTTCTCCGAGGCTTTATGCTTTAAGTAGTGCCAATTTAAGAATGTTAATACATCACTGACAGATTATACAAATTAGACTTCAGAACAAAATTTCTTAAATTGTCCATTTGAACTGTGGGCTAAAATGTTGACATTCAAAAATATAAAAATCATACATGTATTTGTTAAATTACACATCAGCATAGTAGAAAGCATTGCAACTACAAAAGATTAGAATATACATAATTGGCTTTAGTATCAATATGATATAGAATGATCTTAAACAATTCATCTGACTGATCTGAAAGTTGAAAACTGATTCCTGAAATTAACTTGGATAGATCCTTTTCTCTGTTAGCCTGATGGCACTGACAGGAAAAATAAGACCAGAGGAGTCAGTATTCACAATGATTAGATAATCTCATTTCAGGAAAAACCATTGTTTAAAGTCCTTGTTCCTTGTGCAGATTTTCAGTGCTAATGAGAATTCTCATTCTTTTCTCACAACCTATGAGAAAAGTTTTGTGCCATTTTGAGAAGAAGCTGGAATTTAGAGTGGTTCAATAATTTGTCCATGGCTGCTAAGTAGTGGAACCAGGAATAAGCCCCAAGTGTTGTTAATCACTGAGTGCTCTGCAACATTTACATTCCCTCAAACTCTCAATTATTTGCAGTGCTAAAAGAAAAAAAAAAAGTCCTTTCCCAAGATAAAAGATAAAAATAGTAAGGTAAATATGAGCATCAGAAATGGAGCAGGCAAAATTATTGATTTATCCTTTGTTATAAAGCTGAAATGTTGACATTTGCCAAATCATAGGCAAAACCATGAATAAGAACTTATTATTAGTTCTATATTTAATGTGCTATTTAAACAAATGAAAGAATATTATTTTGACTGCATTGAATTAATTTTTGAATAGGAGTATCTTTAATCAAAATTCAGTTTGACAGTAAATTAAAGGAATCATAGTGTCAGTGAGGTCCAGTGAGTCTGTCTGTGTGAGTCTTGGTGTCATCATTCAGGGCATTGTTTTTTTAAGCAAGGGCAAAAATCTTTGTATCTGGGGAAAAAAACAAAGCAACAACAACTTTTTTTTTTAATTAAAAAGGAAAATAAAAGATTGAGGTCTTCCTAGTGTTACTTAAATTAAGATCAAGGTAAGAAAATTGTAAAAAAAAAAAATTACAAAAGCACTATTTGTTTCCTAAAAACAATGATTTCTATTAAAAAGATGTCAGAACTGGGGAAAAAAAAGTAATAGTTGAAGTTCTAAATATTTATATCTTGCTTGCCTCATTTCCAAGAATGCACCTCAGTGGGCCACATTGCTAGCATATTTAACTGAATATAACCACATTGCGCTTCCCAGGTGGCATTAATGGTAAAGAACCCACCTGCCAAACTCAGGAGACATAAGAGACAAAGATTTGATCCCTGGGTCGGGAGGATACCCTGGAGGAGGGCATGGCGACCTATTCCAGTATTCCTATCTGGAGAATTACATGGACAGAGGCTTCTGGTGAGCTACAGTCCATAGGGTCGCAAAGAGTAAGACAAGACAGAAGTGGCTTAGCATGCACATGTGAGTGTACAGACACACACACACACACACAAACAACCACGTTACATCAGGGATAAATATAGGGCTTGATAACAAGCACTTGAAATATGTAATATTTAAGCAAACAATATATTGGAATGTACATATAGATGACATAATATTAAGTACAGTAACAGAAAAAGACAAGATATCTTGGGGTCCTATAGTTCAATTTCTAGGTAGTATTACAGGCATAAAAGGACTGTTTTTCTAGACTGACTGTAGCCAGAGTGTGCATATTTTTATTATAAAGATATTTTAAAATTTATTTATTCACTTTTGGATAAAGAAAAATTCTAGTAACTGAAGGAAGTTTATTAGCATTAATAATAATATAGCCAGAGTAGCATGAAAGGAACAAATTATAACATGAATTTGGATAATTATATATCATTCTATTTTAGAGAAATAGAAAGCATTTTAAAAATCTGAATGCTGTTACTTTTTGTAAAATTATAATCATATTGAATTTTAATATATTGCCAACTGATTAGAATTTTTATTTTAAATATGTGTATTTGATTACATTTGTAGCTGTATTGAAAATCTCATACCAATGTATTTTCATATATTGCTCTGTTTGAAGACATTTTTGAAAAGTAACATTGACTTTAAAATTGTTAAATGAACATGACCCAGAGATCACCTGAATGGCATCTTGAATCTCTAAGGATGCCATCTAAGTAAATGCTGGAACTAGGTTTCCTAAGTACTGGGATTTTCAAGTCTGTGATTATGCAAATTGGTATAGACAATAGATAAATATATATAGATATAGATGTAGCTTTTTAGTATCTGTTATGGAAAGTATTGTGCCCTGCTCCCCCCAAAATTCATACTTTGGAGTCCTAACTCTCCAGTGCCTTCAGCTCGGTTAAGTAATTCAGTCATGTACAAGTCTTTGCGACCCATGGACTGCAGCACGCCAGGCCTCCCTGTCCATCACCAACTCCCGGAGTTTACTCAAACACGTCCTTTGAGTCTGTGATGCCATCGAACCATCTCATCCTCTGTCGTCCCCTTCTCCTGCCTTCAATCTTTCCCAGCATCAGGGTCTTTGCCAGTGAGTCTGTTCTTCGTATCAGGTGGCCAAAATATTGGAGCTTCAGCTTCAGCATCAGTCCTTCCAATGAATATTCAGGACTGATTTCCTTGAGGATTCCAGTGCCTTAGAATGTGATATTTAGAGGTTGGACCATTAGGGAAGGAAGTAAGGTTACATGAAGTCATTTAGTGAGGGTGGGCCCTCATGCATGCTAGGAGAGCATATGACTGCTAGGAGAGATGCCAGGAAGTCTCATGCACAGAGGACAGGCCATGTGGGGACTCAGTAAGGAGAGCCATCTGCCCCGCAAGGAAAGAGACTTCAGCGAAAGCTAAACCGACTGACACCTTCAGCTTGGACTTAAATCCTCCAAACCTGAGAAAATGATTAGTGTCATTTAAGCAGCCCAGGCTGTAATATTCGATTATGGTAGACCTAGCAAGCTAATACAGTGCCTTGCCATCTTTTGAAAGATTCAAATACAAATATCTAATCTGTAGAACTTAAAATTTAGAGTGATTTTCAAATATTTTATTGTTCTCATTCTCTTGTTCTTTGAATAAGGGTCTAATACTGCCTTATTTAACTATGTGATCTTAAATATCTCACTTAACTTCTCTTATACTGGTAAGTTCATTTTTAGAAGTCAGATATTTATCTCTGACATTAGTTCAGTTTCCCCTAAATTGGTTCAATTTCCATTTTCAGTATGACAGACATAATAAAAGACAACCAACCTGAGGAAAATATTTGCCACTGATTACGGCAGGGAGTTGGAGAAGGAAATGGCAACCCACTCCAGTACTCTTGCCTAGAGAATCCCGTGGACAGAGGAGCGTGGTGGGCTGCTGTCCATAGCGTCGCACATGACTGAAGCGACTTAGCATGCATGCATGGCAGGGAGTTAATTTCTTACTTTGTATTTAAAGTGAAAGCTGCTCAGTCTGTCCGACTCTTTGTGACCCCATATACTGTGCAGTCCATGGAGTTCCCTAGGCCAGAGTACTGGAGTGGGTAGCTTTTCCCCTTCTCCAGCACTGTATAGTCCACAGGGTCACAAAGAGTTAGATAGGACTGAGTGACTTTCACTTTCACTTTGGGCTTCTCTGATAGCTCACTTGCTAAAGAATCCGCCTTGCAATGCAGGAGACCCCAGTTCGATTCCTGGGTTGGAAAGATCTGCGGGAGAAGGGAAAAAGCTACCAACTACAATATTCTGGCCTGGAGTACTCCATGGACTGTATAGTCCTTGGGCTAACAGAGAGTCGGACAGGATGGAGCAACTTTCATTTTGGACTTCCCTGATAGCTCAGTTGGTAAAGAATCTACCTGCAATGCTGGAGACCCCATTTTGATTCCTGGGTCAGGATGATCCTCTGGAGAAGGGATAGGCTACCCACTCCAGTATTTTTGGACTTCGCTTGTGGCTCAGCTGGTAAAGAATTTGCCTGCAGTGCAGGAGACCTGGGTCCAATCCCTGGGTTTGGAAGATCCCCTGGAGAAGGGAAAGGCTATCCACTCAAGTGTTCTGGCCTGCAGAATTCCGTGGACTATATAGTCCATGGGGTCGCAAAGAGTCGTACATGTCTGAACGACTTTCATTTGTATTTAAAAGCAGTTGTTGTAATTGTTGCTGTTCAGTTGCTAATTTCTTTCCAAATCTTTGGGACCTCATGGACTGCAGCATGCCATGGTCCCCTGTTCTTAGCTATTTCCCAGAGTATGCTCAAACTCATGTCCATCATGTCAGTGATTCCATCCAACCATCTCATCCTCTGTTGCCCGCTTCTCCTCCTGCTGTCAATCTTTCCCAGCATCAGGGTCTTTTCTAATGAGTCACTTCTTCGCATCAGCTTCAACATCATCCCTTCTAATAAATACTCAGAGTCGATTTCCTTTAGGGCTGACTGGTTTGATCTCCTTGCTGTCCAAGGGACTCTCAAGAGTCTTCTCCAACACCACAGTTGAAAAACATTAGTTCTTCAGTGCTCAGCCTTCTTTGTGGCCCAACGTTCATATCCATACATGACTACTGGAAAAACCATAACTTTGACTATAGGAGCCTGTGTCAGCAAATTGATATCTCTGCTTTTTAATATGCTGTCTGTGTTTGTCATAGCTTTTCTTCCAAAGAGCAAGCATCCTTTAATTTCATGGCTGCAGTCATTGTCCACAGTGATTTTGGAGCCCAAGAAAATAAAATACATTATCACTTCTACTTACCCCCTTCTATTTGCCATGAAATGATGGGACCAAATGCCATGATCTTAGTTTTTTGAATGTTGAGTTTCAAGCTATCTTTTTCACTCTCCTCTTTCACCCTCATCAAGAAACACTCTAGTTTCTCTTCACTTTTTACAGTTAGAGTGGTGTTATCTGTATATCTGAAGTTGTTGATATTTCTCCTGGCTGTCTTGATTCTACCTTGTGATTCGTGCAGCCCAGCATTTCTCATGATATGTTCTATGTGTAAGTTAAATAAGCAGGGTGATAATATACAGCCTTGTCATACTCCTTTCCCAGTTTTGAACCAGTAAGTTCTTTTATGTCTGGTTCCACTTATTGCTTCTTGACCCACACACAGGTTTTTCAGGATACAAGCTATGTTGTCTGGTATTCCCTTCTCTAAGGCTTTTCCACAGTTTGTTGTGATCCACAAAGTCAAAGGCTTTAGTATAGTCAATGAAGCAGATGTAGATGTTTGTCTGGAGCTGCTTTGCTTTCTCTGTGATACAGTGAATTTGGCAATTTGATCTCTGGTGCTTGTGACTTTTCTAAACCCATTTTGTACATCTGGAAGTTCTCAGTTCACATACTACTGAAGCCTAACTTGAAGATTCTGGAGCATAATCTTACTAGCATATGAAATGAATGAAATTATTTGGTGGTTTGAACATTCTTTATTATTGCCCTTCTTAAGGAATGAAATTGGAATGAAAACTGACCTTTTCATTCTGGCCACTGCTGACTTTTCCAAATTTGCTGGCGTATTGAGTGCAGCACTTTTACTGCATCATCTTTTAGGATTTTAAATAACTGGAATTTCATGACTTCCACTAGCTTTATCTGTGGTAATGCTTCCTAAGGCCCACTTGACTTAACACTCCCAGAATGTCTGGCTGTAAACAGGTGACCATAACATTTGGGTTATCTGGGTCATTCAGATCTTTTTTGTATAGTTCTTTTGTGCATTCTTGCCACCTCTCCTTAAATTTCTTTGTGTTCTGTTAGATCCTTGCCATTACTTTATTTTACCCATCTTTGCATGAAATGTTCCCTTGGTATCTCTAATTTTCTTGAAGAGTTCTCTAGGTTTCCCATTCTATTGTTTTCTCTATTTGTTTGCATTGTTCACTTAAGGTTTTCTCATCTCTCTTTGCTATTCTGGAACCTTGCATTCGTTTTGATATATATTTCCCTTTTTTCTTGCCTTTTGCTTCTCTTCTTTCCTCAGCTATTTGTAAAGCCTCCTTAGACAACTCGTTTGTCTTCTGCTGTGTCTTTTTCTTTTTCTTTGGAATGGCTTTGGTTACTGCCTCCTGTACAATGTTACAAAGATCTGTCCATAGTTCTTCAAGCACCCTGTCTACCAGATCTAACCCCTTGAATCTATTTGTCACCTCCACTGTATAATTATTAGGGATTTGATTTAGGTCATACCTGAATGGTCTTGTAGTTTTCCCTGTTCCCTTCAAATTAAGCCTGAATTTTTCAAGAAGCAGCTCATGATCTGAGCCACAGTCAGCTCCAGATATTGTTTTTGCTGACTATGTATAGCTTCTCCATCTTTGACTACAAAGAACATAATCAGTCTGGTTTCAGTATTGATCATTTGGTGATGTATATGTGCAGAGTCATCTCTCATGTTTTCAGAAAAGGGGGTTGACTATGACCAGCATGTTTCTTGACAAAGTTGTTTGCCCTGTTTCATTTTGTACTCTCAAGGCCAACCTTGGCTGTTATTCCAGGTATCTCTTGACTTCCTACTTTTGCATCCCAACCCTCTGTGATGAAAAGGACACTGCTTTTTGGTGTTAGCTTGAGAATGTGTTGTAGGTATTCATAGAACTGGTCAAGTTCAGCTTCTTTGGCATCAGTGGTTGAGGCATACACTTGGATTATTTTGATGTTGAGTGGTTTGCCTTGAAAATGAACCAAGATCATTCTGTCATTTGTGAGGTTGCACCCAAACACTGCATGTGGGACTCTTTGGGTAACTCTGATGGCTACTTCATTTCTTCTAAGGAATTCTTGCTCACAGTAGTAGATATAATGGTCATCTGAATTAAATTTTCCCATTCTCATCACTGATTCCTAAAATGTCAATGTTAAATCTTGCCATATCCTGCATGACCATGTCCAGTTTACCTTGATTCATGAACGTAACAGTCCATGCTCCTATGCAATATTATTCTTTATAGCATTAAAATTTATTTTCACCACTAAACATATCCAGAATTGATCATTGCTTCTGCTTTGGCCCTACTGCTTAATTCTTTCTAAAGGTATTTGTGATTGTTCTCCACTGTTCCCCAGGAGCATATTGGACATTTTCCAACCCAAGGGGCTCATCTTCTAGTGTCATATTGTATCATTATGCCTTTTCATACTGTTCATGGGGTTCTCCAGTCAAGAATACTGGAGTGGGTTGCCACTTCCCCCTCCAATCGATCATGTTTTGTCAGAACTCTTCACTGTGACCCATCCATCTTGGGCGGCCCTACATGGCATGCCTCATAGCTTTGAGTTATACAAGCCCCTTTGCCACAACAAGGCTGTGATCCATGAAGCAGATTACAAAGCAATATTCATAAAAAGTACAGAGAATCAGAATAATAAATTGGAAAAGAGAAGAAATGTATAATGTAAGAACAACAAATTTAAATATGACTGAAGAAAAACAGTGAAAAAATTGCTCAGTTATCCAAACTCAAATAAAACATTTCATTTTTCATGTATAAAATTTGAACATTTCAAAATTGCACTAATTTATTTATAGAGCATATGACATATTTACTGCAATTGTGTGAGTAATTAGCAATAATTTGTTTTCAAGTAATTGACAGTAGGAATCAAGATTAAAAATACATTCACAGCCTTCAATCCAGTAATTCTATTTCTGGAGATCTATCTTAAAATATAAACTAAAATAATATAAAACTTTAAAATAATTGTAGCATTATATATATATATATATATAATAGTAAAAACTAAAAAAAAACAAGGATGCAGCAGTAAGTGAATATTTAAATAAAGCATGTTATGTCAAATATTGTAAATAAACAAAAAGCAAATGTGCCAAGGAAAATACCATTGGAGAATACAAGCTATCATGTTATCAGCAGTTACAGATAATAAAAATATGGATGATTTTTTTCTCAATAAGCTTTTAAACATTTTCAAGTTTTCTGTGACTATATCTTATTATGACATAAGCAATTAATTTGCTATCCTGAGAAATTTGCCATTGATTTCTTACTAGTAAAACTATGAGTATTTTAGTAAATGTTATGCTCAGCTAAAAATATTAACTTAGTATCCCCTGAAGATAGTGGTGCCATTAGACAGTGTGCTTAATGAACTATAAGGAGAGACTGACTGAGACATTCAATGAATTTCTTTAAAATTGGCAGACATTTTGTTCTGTGTCCTTTCCCTTTTCAGAATGAAAAGGGAGTGGTGATAATTGATTTGTGACCACAAAACCACAGACATGAAGCTAAAACCCCATGTCAAGAAAAGCTTGGCAGAAAGATAGAAAGCATCCGTATCTTATATCATTTTGGATAATGTTACAGCCTGAGCCATCTATCTCTAGACTCCTTAAGGGGCAAAAATTAAATCCCTAATTTGTTTCAGCCATTGTTTGATTATGTATTCTGATACTTGAAAGTAAAAGCAATCGCTGACACACACACGTATAAATATGTTACTGATTAACGTGTATACTGAAAGTGAAAGTGTTAGTTGCTCAGTCGTGTCCTACTCTGTGACCCCATGGACTGGGACCTGCCTGGCTCCACTGTCCATGGGATTTCTCAGGCCAGAATACTGGAGTATTGTGTATATTAATTGTATATAATTAAGTATATTGTATATATATATATATATATATATATATATAGTATATACTTATATATATAATTGTATATATAAGTAATGTGAATATTGTATATAACTTAATTGATGGGATTATACATTTCTATACAGTTGTAAATATGTATTTGCAATTATACACACACACACACATATATATATATATACTCTATATATATATATGAATAGGAGAGCTTCCTTGATGGTTCAGCTGATAAATAATCCACCTGTAATTCAGGAGGCCTGGGTTCAGTTCCTGAGTTGGAAGATCCCCTGGAGAAGGAAATGGCAACCCACTCTAGTATTCTTGCCTGGGAAATCACGTGAACAGAGGAGTCTGGTAGGCTACAGTCCATGGGGTCACAGGAGTCATACACAACTTTAGCGACTAAACCATCATCATATATGAATAGGAGTAGACTAGACAGAGAACTATATTCACACAGATACATGTATGAACAAAGAAAGAGTGACATTCATATATATTTAGGGGTGTGTGTGTGTATTTATAATTCTTTCTCTCTACTCTTATCTATTCTGCAAGATTTAGCTCAAAATTATTCCCTCTGGAAAGTACCCTCATTCTGCTTTCTCATATTTTGAAAGTGTCTCTCTTATAAGATATATGAGCCTGTACTGTAATGATCTATTTATGTATGTCTCATTCCACTCCCTTTACTTATGAGGGGCAGATACATTTTGTCAGTCATCATTGATATGCATTGTTGCTGCTCAGTCACTAAGTTGTGTCCAACTCTTTGCGACCCTGTGAACTGCTGCATGCCCAGCTTCTCTGCCCATCACTCTTTCCCTGAGTTTGCTCAAACTCAAGTTTGCTCAGACTGAGTCAGTGATGCCATCCAACCATCTCATCCTCTGTTGCCCCCTTCTCCTCGTGCCCACAGTTTTTCCCAGCATCAGGGTTTTTTTCCAATGTGTCAGCTCTTGGCATCAGGTGGCCAAAATATTGGAGCTTCAGCGTCAGTCCTTCCAATGAATTTTCAGGGTTGATTTCCTTTAGGGTTGACTGGTTTGATCTAGCTCAGATGTTAAAGAATCTATTGACAGATTGATAGATAGGTAAAAAATTGTAAGGATCTGCTTAGATTTTATAAATTTTATTTTTTATCGAAATATACTTGACTTACCATGTCATGTTAGTTTCAAGTAACAACAAAGTGGTCCAGTTATCCATATACATATATTCATTCTTTTTTAGCTTATTTTCTCTTATAGGTTATCACAGAATATTGAGTAGTGTTCCCTGTGCTATATAGTAGGTCCTTGTTGGTTATCTGTTTTATGTATAGTAGTGTGTGATGTTCATCCCAAACTCCCGACTTATCCTCCTTCCCCCGCTACATTTCCCCTTTGGTAATCATAAGTTTGTATTTTAATATCTGTAACTCTGTTCCTGTTTTGTAAATAAGTTCATTTATATCATTAAAAAATTAGATTCCACATATGAGTAATATCATGTGACATACCTTTGTCTGACTTCACTTAGTATTGTAATCCCTAGGTGCATTCATCACTAAAATGTTTTCATTTTGATTATCTCTTTAACTATTGATAGTATTCCCAGTTCCTTCCCAGTGACCCATGTGCTATTATGTACAAATAGGCACTCAGTGATATCACTGTTTAACTTGTAATATATGCAATATGTGTGAGTGCAGTTTGCAGTCAACTTGAATAATAGCTCCTAATATGCCACTTAAAAAAAAACAGCAGCTCTCAACAGTTATCTTTCCAGAATGTCTATTATTTTCTTTTTTCATTGCTTCATTAAATCCTGTTAATTAATATATTTGTGTTACAATAATTTAGTTTAAATTCAGAATATAATGCTGAATTTCGTAACATGGCTTCTCAATATGAAAATGACAGTTATTTAGTATAAATACAAATGAGTAAGAATGAGACTGAAATTTTGATCTCCAAATTGGTTTTGTAATGAGAATCTACAGATTGTAATTCAATCTATTTTTTTGTCTCAGTTAGTTAGAGATGTTCCCTGGGGAAATGTGAAGTGTACATATTTTGTAAGCATGATTTGTTAAGATGGCATTAATGGGAGTTATGTGATAATCTTTAGAAAGCTTGTGTAATAAATTTCACTTCTTAAAATATTTCACTTCAAATATGTTTTCTGAATTTAGTCTTCATTTCATCAGAAACCTTTCACTGACACAAAATACATACTTAAATATTATCAAAACATGGTCATTTGTCTCCATTATTACATTCAGTTCAGTTCAGTTCAGTTGCTCAGTCGTGTCTGACTCTTTGTGACCCCATGAACCACAGCACACCAGGACTCCCTGTTGATCACCAACTGCCAAGTCTACACAAACCCATGTCCGTTGAGTCAGTGATGCCATCCAGCCATCTCATCCTCTGTTTTCCCCTTCTCCTCCTGCCCCCAATCCCTCCAAGCATCAGGGTCTTTACCAATGAGTCAACTCTTCGCATGAGGTGGCCAAAGTATTGGAGTTTCAGCTTCAGCATCAGTCCTTCCAATGAACACCCAGGACTGATCTTCTTTAGGATGGACTGGGTGGATCTCCTTGCAGTCCAAGGGACTCTCAAGAGTCTTCTCCAACACCGCAGTTCAAAAGCATCAATTTTTCAGCGCTCAGCTTTCTTCACAGTCCAACTCTCACATCCATACATGACCACTGGAAAAACCATAGCCTTGACCAGACGGACCTTTGTTGGCAAAGTAATGTCTCTGCTTTTTAATATACTGTCTAGGTTGTTCATAACTTTCCTTCCAAGGAGTAAGTGTCTTTTAATTTCATGGCTGCAATCATCATCTGCAGTGATTTTGGAGCCCAAAAAAATAAAGTCAGTCACTGTTTCCACTGTCTCCCCATCTATTTCCCATGAGGTGATGGGACCAGATGCCATGATCTTGGTTTTCTGAATATTGAGCTTTAAGCCAACTTTTTCACTCCCCTCTTTCACTTTCATCAAGAGACTTTTTAGTTCCTCTTCACTTTCTGCCATAAGGGTGGTGTCATCTGCATATCTGAGGTTATTGATATTTCTCCTGGCAATCTTAATTCCAGCTTGTGCTTCTTCCAGCCCAGCGTTTCTCATGATGTACTCTGCATATAAGTTAAATAAGTGGGATGATAATATACAGCCTTGACGTACTCCTTTTCTTATTTGGAACCAGTCTGTTGTTCCATGTCCAGTTCTAACTGTTGCTTCCTGGCCTGCATACAGGTTTCTCAAGAGGCAGGTCAGGTGGTCTGGTATTCCCATCTCCTTCAGAATTTTCCACAGTTTATTGTGATCCACACAATCGAAGACTTTGGCTTAGTCAATAAAGCAGAAATAGATGTTTTTCTGGAACTCTCTTGCTTTTTTGATGATCCAGCGGATATTGGCAATTTGATCTCTGGTTCCTCTGCCTTTTCTAAAACCAGCTTGAACATCTGGAATTTCACAGTTCACATATTGCTGAAGCCTTGCTTGGAGAATTTTGAGCATGACTTTACTAGCGTGTGAGATGAGTACAATTGTGCAGTAGTTTGAGCATTCTTTGGTGTTGCCTTTCTTTGGGATTGGAATGAAAACTGACCTTTTGCAGTCCTGTGGCCACTGCTGAGTTTTCCAAATTTGCTGGCATATTGAGTGCAGCACTTTCACAGCATCATCTTTCAGGATTTGAATATCTGGAATTCCAATTGGAATTCCACACCTCCACTATCTTTGTTCATAGTGATGCTTTCTAAGGCCCACTTGAGTTCACATTCCAGGATGTCTGGCTCTAGGTGAGTGATCACATCATCTTGATTATCTGGGTCATGAAGGTCTTTTTTTACAATTCTTCTGTGTATTCTTGCCACCTCTTCTTAATATCTTCTGCTTCTGTTAGGTCCATATCATTTCTATCCTTTATTGAGCCCATCTTTGCATGAAATGTTCCCTTGGTATCTCTAATTTTCTTGATGAGATCTCTAGTCTTTTCCATTCTGTTGTTTTCTTCTATTTCTTTGCATTGATCGCTGAGGAAGGCTTTCTTATCTCTCCTGGCTGTTCTTTGAAACTCTGCATTCAAATGGGAATATCTTTCCTTTTCTCCTTTGCTTTTCATTTCTCTTCTTTTCACAGCTATTTGTAAGGCCTCCTCAGACAACCATTTTGCCTTTTTGCATTTCTTTTCCATAGGGATGGTCTTGATCCTTGTCTCCTGTACAATGTCACGAACCTCCATCTGTAGTTCATCAGGCTGTCTGTCTATCAGATCTAGTCCCTTAAATCTATTTCTCAATTCCACTGAATAGTCATAAGGCATTTGATTTAGGTCATACCTGAATGGTCTCGTGGTTATCCCTACCTTCTTCAGTTTAAGTCTGAATTTAGCAATAAGGAGTTCATGATCTGAGCCATAGTCAGCTCCCGGTCTTGTTTTTGCTGACTGTATAGCGCTTCTCTGTCTTTGGCTGCAAAGAATATAATCAATCTGATTTCGGTGTTGACCATCTGGTGATGTCCATGTGTAGAGTCTTCTCTTGTGTGGTTGGAAGAGGGTGTTTGCTATGACCAGTGCGTTCTCTTGGCAAAACTCTATTAGCCTTTGCCCTGCTTCATTCTGTATCCAAGGCCAAATTTGCCTGTTACTCCAGGTGTTTCTTGACTTCCTACTTTTGCCTTCCTGTCCCCTATAATGAAAAGGACATATTTTTTGGTTGTTAATTCTAAAAGGTCTTGTAGGTCTTCATAGAACCGTTCAACTTCGGCTTTTTCTGCGTTACTGGTTGGGGCATATGCTTGGATTACCGTGATATACACTGATATACACTGTTGTGTTAATTTCTGCAGTACAGCAGAGTTACAGTTATACATATATATGCATTTTTCACATCCTTTTTCATTATGGTTTATCATAAGGTATTGAATATGGTTTACCACAAGGTATTGAATATAGTTTCCTGTGCTATATGGTAGATCTTGTTTATCCATTCTGTATGTAACAGTTTGCATCCATGATTACATTAAGCTTTGAATGGAATCATAAATGGATTGTGGAAGAGAAAAAAACAGCTACTTTTAAATACCGTAAAATAAACACTACTTTTTCTATATTTCTAAGTTATACTTTCCAATGTGAAGTAACTAATCATAAATTGCTTTCTTATTTCTGTATTTCTGTGTATTTAAACAGTTGGTGTGTATATATGTGTGTGTATATAAATATTTTGTTTACATTTTTGAAAGCAAAACTAGTTGTCTACCTGTACATTTGTCAAAATTATGCTATTTATTTATTCATGTAAGCTCTATTAAGAGTTTATCATGTACTGAGCATCCTAAGTGCTAGAATGAGTAGAACAGATAAGGTCTCATGGAGATTATTTACTAAAATATTTTATATTTTAAATGAAATGTGTTTATCGCTGACTAGAAGTTAAGAAAATGTCTCCAGTTTGCATATATGGTATATGGCATATTCTGCTTGCTCATTTATTTTTTAGCTCTGCAAATGTTTATGATTATCTAACGTGAACTAAGTACTTGTGATTGTGTTTAAGGCTATCCACAAAGGCACTTGATATTATACTTCTGTGCTCTGCCATGTGACTTACTTTGGGAAATTAAATATAAATGGGAGTCATAACTTCTGTTACTTATGAGTAGATTTAAAGGTTAGAGTGAGTAGATTTAAAGAATAGTGTGGCAAATGGGCCTCCATTTAGCCTGTGTGATTGACTATGATGTATAGAGCTCTATTCCAGATTCATATTGCCTTGCAGACTGAGGTAAAAGATACTTTCACTGTGTTAAGTCTTGAGATGTTAGAATTGGTTTTGTTAATTAGGTATATCTTAACACTTTCTGACTGATACTGTACCATTTCTGGATGCTGAAAATGTAATGATGAGCAAAGCAGACAAATACCTGCCTATATAGAGTTTATAAGTTAAGCAATAAAATTAAAAATGATAATGACAAATTAAAACAATATTTTTACCTATTCCAAGCTCATACAGCTCACAACACAACAGGCCAATAAAGTAAAGGATGAGTTTTTGGGATAAGAAATAGCAACTTTATTCAGAAAGCAGAAACCAAAAACATGGTGGACTAGTGTCCCACAGAGACATCTTACTGAAGTTTAGAATTCAGGCTTTGGTTTATACTAAAAGGGGTGAGGGTGTGGTTGATTGTTGCAAACTTCTTGATACTGGAATCCTTTGTCCTTGCAGCTGTCCTCCTAGGTCTAATCACAATGTTCCTATAAATCTCCAACAGGACAAATATTCTCTATTCTGCACCTTTTTGTCTCTATATGAATGGAAAAGTATTATACTTTTAGAGATCATTGCCTTGAGAATAGACTGTCCTGTTTTAGTTCAGGCAACATTCTTTTAGTAATTAACTTATAGCAAAAGCAACAGACTACAAAGTTTAAAGAAAAAGAAGCAGATCCAGTAAGAAGTCAGATTTGTTCTTCCTATTACAATATGAAGACAGTGAAAAGTGCTGTTAAAATAAAGTTTAGAACAGAGATAAAGAATGGCAGTGGATGCTATTTTAGATAAAATATCAGGAAAGTCATTTCTGCAGAGGTGACACTTGCTCAGAGACTTGACTTAAAGAAGGCACTAGCAACCATGTTGCAGAGGCCCAGTACACGGGTTGTAGAAGCAAAGTGTTGTATGGGCCCTACACAACATTCACTGGTTCTTGTAAATATCTGAAGAAACAGTAAGGGAATGTGATGGCTAAGGAAAGAGAGGGCTCTATGCGAACAGCATGGAACCAATGTGCCTGCAGGAGACTGAATAGAGGGAGAGATGTATGAGGTAAGCATGTGAAGGTTGTGTGAGTACACAGGTCAAGTAAGACCACGTAGACCTTGGAAATAAATAAGAGAAGAAAGTTTGAAACACAGGAATGATAGGAGATGACTTATGATTTTAAAAGATCACTTTGACTTCTTGGCAAAGAATCAGCTAGAGGAACTAGAGTGGCAGCAGAGAGAGACTATTAGGATATTCTGGCAGTAGTGGGTAGTTGTGGCAGAGGAAATGTGAAGTGTCAGAACAAGAACATTGGGAGAGTGAGCCCACAAGATTTGCTCTGACATTGTGATTATGACATTCAGGGAAGTGAGAAAGAAGACGAGAGCAAGAGATATAAGAATAGATGAGGGATAGAGTCCAGAAATATGTACTAGAAGGAATATCAGAATGAGTGTCTGGAACAAAAAGAATGGGAGGTTATATAGTACTCTGAATTCCACAGCAGAGTTGAAATTCATCTATATTAAGGGGCTAGTGAGAGTTGTAAATGTAAGCATTTAAAGGTTGTGTCAGTACACAGGTCAAGTAAGACCTTGTAGACCTTGAAAATAAATGAGAGAAGAAAGTTTTAAACACCCTCTTCCAGCAACACAAGGGAAAACTCTACACATGGACATCACCAGATGGTCTATATAAAAATTTGATTGATTTTATATTTTGCAGCCAAAGATGGAGAAGCTCTATTCAGTCAGCAGAAACAAGACTGGGAGCTGACTGTGGCTCAAATCATGAACTCCTTATTACAAAATTCAGACTTAAATTGAAGAAAGTAGGGAAAAACCACTAGGCCATTCAGGTATGACATAAATCAAATCCCTTATGATTATACAGTGGAAGTGACATATAGATTCAGGGGATTGGATCTGATAGACAGAGTGCCTGATGAACTATGACGGAGGTTCGTGATATTATACAGGAGGCAGGGATCAGACCATCCCCAAGAAAAAGAAATGTAAAAAGACAAAATGGTTGTCTGAAGAGGCCTTACAAATAGCTGAGAAAGGAAGAGAAGCAAAAGGCAAAAGAGAAAAGGAAAGATATACCCATCTGAATGCAGAGTTCCAAGAAGAGTAAGGAGAGATAAGAAAACCTTCCTCAGCAATCAATGCAAAGAAATAGAGGAAAACAATAGAATGGGAAAGACTAGAGATCTCTTCAAGAAAATTAGAGATACCAAGGGAATATTTCATGCAAAGATGGGCTCTGTAAAGGACAGAAATGGTATGGACCTAACAGGAACAGAAAATATTAAGAAGAGATGGCAAGAATAACAGAAGAACTATGCAAAAAAGATCTTCATGACCCAGATAATCACAATGGTGTGATCACTCACCTAGAACCAGACATCCTGGAATGTGAAGTCAAGTGGGCCATAGGAAGGATCACTAAGAAGAAAGCTAGTGGAGTTGATGGAATTACAGCTGAGCTATTTTAAATCCTAAAAGATGATGCTGTTAAATGCTGCACTCAATGTGTCAGCAAATTTGGAAAACTCAGCAGTGGCCACAGGACTAGAAGAGGTCAGTTTTCATTCCAATCCCAAAGAAAGGCAATGCCAAAGAATGTTCAGACTACCACACAAGTACACTCATCTCACAGTTTAGTAAAGTAATGCTCAAAGTTCTCCAAGCCAGGCTTCAACAGTATGTGAACTGAAGACTTCCAGATGTTCAAACTGGATTTAGAAGAGCCAGAGGAACCAGAGATCAAATTGCCAACATCTGTTGGATCATTGAAAAAGCAAAAGACTTCCAGAAAAGCATCTACTTCTGCTTCATTGACTACACTAAAGGCTGTGACTACGTGGATCACAACAAACTGGAAAATTCTTAGAGAGCTGGGAATACAGGACCACCTTACCTGCCTCCTGAGAAACCTGTATGCAGATCAAAAAGCAACAGTTAGCACCAAGCATGGCACAATGGTTCCAAATTGGGAAAAGAGTAGGTCAAGGCAGTGTATTGCTTATTTAACTTATATGCAAAGCACATCATGAGAAATGCCAGGCTGGATGAAGCCCAAGCTGGAAGTAAGATTGACAGGAGAAATATCAATAACCTCAGATATGCAGATAGCATCACCTTATGGCAGAAAGCAAAGAGGAACTAAAGAACCACTTGATGAAGGTGAAAGAGGAGAGACAAAAGCTGGCTTCAAACTCAACATTCAAAAAATGAAGATCATGGCATCCAGTCCCATCACCTTGTAGCAAATAGATGGGAAAATGCTGGAAACAGTAAGAAACTTTATTTTCTTGGGCTCCAAAATCACTGCAGATGGTGACTTCAGCCACAAAAGTAAAAGATGCTTGCTTCTTGGATGAAAGCTATGACAAAAACTAGACAGTGTATGAAAAAGCAGAGATGTTACTTTGCCAGCAAAGGCCCATCTAGTCAAAGCTATGGTTTTTCCAGTAGTCATGTATGGATGTGAGAGATGGCCCATAAAGAAGGCTGATCATTGAAGAATTGATGCTTTTGAAATGTGGTGTTGGAGAAGACTCTTGCGAGTCCCTTGGACTGCAAGGGACTGGTTTTCAAGGAGACTAAACCATTCAATCCTAAAGGAAATCAGCCTTGAATATTTACTGGAAGGACTGATGCTGAAGCTGAAGCTGAAGCTTCAATACTTTCACCACCTAATGCGAAGAACCGACTTGTTAGAAAAGACCCTGATTCTGGGAATGATTGAAGGCAGGAAGCTAATGTGATGACAGAAGATGAAATGGTTGGATGGCATCATGGACTCAATGGACATGAATTTAAGCAAGCTTCAGGTGATAGTGTAGGACAGGGAAGCCTGGTATGCTGCAGTCCATGGGGTCACAAAGTGTCAGACATGACTGAACAACAACTCTATCATGGTTATTCCTCCCTTACAAGGAGTTTTCTCTAAGATTCATACAGTGCACACTGTTGGTATCCTGCCCATATCCCCTTGATAAGTTACCGTTTCTGTGCTTATAGGTCCAACTCCCAGCCAGCATCTTTGCCAGAGTTGTAGAGGTAGATGCAAAACCCTAGGGAATTAATTCTCTGTAGGGAAAGCCCTCAAGCAATTATTATACTCACAGAAGTTGGGTAAATAAGCAAGCTTCTTAACCTCTTGGGCAGAATACCTCAGGTGTTCATTTCACACTGGTGCTTTGAGCTTCCTGGTGGAATTAAGCTCCAATTGTCCAACTTGGTGATATGTTTGAAAATGCACCCTATAAATTTTAGTTTTCTTTTTTCTCCCTTTCACTTCCCTTCCATGATGGCATTACTTAGTGTTAGCTCCTCAATAAACTATTCATGATCTTTCAAACCTACAGTGGTTTGCATCCCTATAACCTCACTGTAAATTGAAATATCATGTCAAAAATGCTTTTAATACACCTAAACTGCCAAACATTATAACCCAGCCTAGTGTACTGTAGGCATGCTCAGAACACTTACATTAGCCTATATTCTGACAAAATTATCTAACGCAAAGCCTATTTTTTAGTAAAATACTGAATAGCTCATTACCTTATTGAATACTATGCTGAAAGTTTAAAACAGAATGCTTGTGTATCTCTAGAGTGGTTGTAAGTGTATCGGTTTGGACTTCCCAGGTGGCTTAGTGGTAAAGAACCCACCTGCCAATGCAGGAGATGCAGGAGAAATGGGTTTGATTCCTGGGTTGGGAAGATCCCCTGGAGTAGAAAATGGCAACCTCCTCTAATATTCTTGCCTGAAAAATTCCTTGGAAAGAGAGCCTGGTTGGCTACAGTCCATGGGGTTGCAGAGAGTCATACCTAACTGAGCACGCGTGCACACACATACACACACACACACACACAAATCAGTTGTTTACCTTCATGATCATGTGACTGACTGGGAGTTGTGGCTCACTGATGCTGCCCAGCATCACCACAGAGTAAGGTACCACATATCACCAACCCAGGGAAAGATAAAAATTCAAAAATTGACGAATGTGTTTTACTGCTTTCCTGCTATTGTAAAGTAAAAGAATCCTAAGTCATACCTTCATAAATCAGGGACTGTCTGCACTCAAATCCTTTTCTCAGGGTCTGCTTCTAGAGAAATTCAAATTAAGACATTTCATATACAGTTAAAAATTTATAGAAGTTGAATATTTTCTAAAAACATATGACTTTACATAGTGAATCAATATTTACTGATGGTATATAGGTATAATAATGCAAAGATGATCACATTTTATCCTCAAGCATATTTATAGAGTATGTAATAAAGTTATATATTTAGAAATTATATTCTTGGGGTGCTAGGAAAGGGAGTAACTATTTAAATATAAAATTCAAACATTTTAGCAAGGGTTCTTTTTTCTGTAGTGTTTATGAATGAATCGCAAAGACCTAGAAGAGTCCTTGTCATATACATACACACTCAAAAAGTATTTTAAAGAACACTTAACCTAAAAATAGTTTGCCTCCATCTGGGAAGGATGCTTTTAATGGGAAACCCAGACTCAAAAGGGTACCTACTTGAGCTGTAAAGGAGAAAGAATCGTTCAAGCAGTCATAGAGAAGTAATCACATTAATCAGTGGGTCAGCCTCAACTCAGTAATCAGGTCCCCTCAACTTTGTGGATGTTATAAATATGTTTTAGAAATGCATTAACTAAAACTCAGAGAAGTAAAACAATTCTGATAAAGTATTCCATAACTGATAAATAAGAGTCTAGATTTGAATTCCTACTTGTCTGTCCCTCTTCACCTTCACATAATCTTCAACTCTTCTTGAGAACTGGCCAAGATTAGGTAGTTATGCTTTAAAGAGACTGGATATAAATCTATATTTTTTTGTAACAGAGATTTTTTTTTTTTAAACAAATGCCTTAGTCAACTGGGGCTGCTATAATGAAATATCATAATTTGGATGGCTAAAAAACCAAACACATTTCTTATAGTTTCGGAGTTCGGGAAGAGCTTCTGGTTTGCAGGCAGCAATCTTCTTACTGTATCTTTACATGGTGGAGAAAGAACTCTTGTATCTTCCTCCTCTTGTAAGGGCACCAATTCCATCATGGGAACTCCACCCTCATGACCTCATCTAAACCTAAACTCTGCCCAAAGGCCACACCTCCAAATACCATTCCATTGAAGAATAGGTCGTTAACCTATGAATTTATGGGAGAACACAAATGCATTCAGTCTATAGCAATTAGCATAAATTTACAGTATGGTTTCAGTATTACTTCTCAGGTGTGATTGGGGATTTTAATCAAGGCTTAATCTAGAACCAGCATGGGAAATACAGAATTCTAGAATAGGTGCAATGGAACTGGGAAGGGGGAAGGCTGAAACTCTTCCATGTTGTAACAAGTAAATGGAAATACAGAAAGTCTTGCAGGATGTGAAAAATTAGAACATCCTTAAATAAAAGTGCCTGAAATGAAAACCTGCCATCAGGAAAGAAGGTAAAATTCAACTAACAGGTGTTCCTGTAAAGGAAAAAGAGAGTTTTTCCTTTGACCCTAAGAGTCTGAAAAAAGGGGGGAAAAAAAAAAACCAAAAAAACTTCTCTAATAAGATTTCTATAATAGGATCCTGAGACTTGAACCCTATGGCCAAAACAAAACAAAGCAAAACAAAACAAATGAACAGAGCTCTTAGAAGCAGACCAGTGGATCTACACTCACTCGCACCCTTAGGCTATGAACACAATTCATACTCAGCAGAGCATCTAAGTACATCTCCTCAGGTTTTCTGTGACCTCAATCAATCGCCCTCTCTTCAGTCCCTCTCATTTACCAACCAGCAGTCTGACTTATGTTATACATATTCATTCTACTCCCATGTCTAGCACAGAGACCCAAGCACATTCTTTCATAAATCGTTATCATAACCTTTTAACAGTTGTGGGAGTATTTTAAAAGAAAAACAAGAAGTTGAGTCTTTTTTTTTTATTTCCTTTTTTGCCCTTGGATAAAAGTTGCAAGTTATTAAGTTATCAAGTTTTTATAGAGGACATCTTATGTCATTTTAAAAAGATTATTTACACATCATTCTCTCTAAGATGTTTCTCTCACATTTCGGAAGTCTAATCTTATTGTTCTCTATATACTAAGAAATTATTTTAATAACTGTAATTTTCTGAAATTTGCTGTAAATAATTTGAGTAGAGAGCTGGATATATAACCTCCAAAGTTACTTCTATCACTGAAATTCTCTGATCCTCTCCCTGAATATTTTTTGAACTCTTTCCAGAGTGTTCATTATTAAAAATACCTGAAAAGTCCTGTCTTGTCACTGTTTTCTGATAATGCGGAGCCCCAGGGACTCTAGTATAGCAAAACTTAGTGTATTCAAGCAAGACTAACAACCCCAAAGAATTTTTAAGCAGAAATAACATAAATATCACAAAATAAGCACTAAAGGGAAGGGAATAGAAATTATGTATTTGGGATATTAGATTTTGTTTCTCACATACTTAGTCTTTATTATCTTAGCTAATAAAATTTAATAACCAAGTGTTTTCTCTACAGTATATTAGATCTATTTTTAGTATTTTAGTATTTTTATACTATTTTTTCTTTTTTTACTTTAGTGGATTATGTATGGTACTTGTCTGCCTAGGTATCACACAATTTGGCACATGATCACATACTGTTTATACAATTATCAAAATGCTTGTTTCTTTGGGAGATTATAAATTATTAAATTCACTAAAGTATTGGTTTCTTTCTACAATTGGTTTCAGCTACAGTACTGAAGTAACTATTATTATATTTCTCAGTATAACCAAGAGTCCTGGGCACAGTGCCTTGTTTATAATTAATTCCCTAATATTGATTGAGTTAATGAAGAAATTAATATGTACTTGCTGAATTGAATTAAAATTAAACGCATGCTGGGGCAGAATTACTGTTGGTAGAAATTATGGAAACTATTTTTATTGTCTAAGTTGTTCACATGTCATTCATCCTTAGATGTGTATTATTAAGAGAGCACTAGGTCCCAAGTATTGTTAAGTGATTTACTTGTATCATGTTCCTTAATCCTCACAATAACCATTAGGAAACAATTAGTCATAAATCCTTTGTTTGCAACTAAGTCCTTCATAGAAAATTAAATCAAATTGGATTAAACAACAAAGATTACAACATAAGATGGCTGGGCCCACATGGGCAAGGATATGTCTCTTGGCTATATGTTATCTAGGTAAACTCCTGGTAGTGGCTCCCTTTTGGTTGCAAGATTGTTGCAGTTTACAGAGAAAACAACCTTATACCTTTACTTTAAAGTATTAGAAATGTAGGAAGGCTTCATTCCAAGAAGTCTCAGAAAGTACACAGCTAATATTGGCAGAAATGCAGCTCAAAATCAAGTCTGTCTCTAACACCAATATATTACACCACCTCCCTTACGTATTTATTCACTGTCCTTAGCTCTACAGTTTGCATCTCAAAAGTGCTTCTGAAATCTCTTGCCAATGAAAGATTATCAGTACTAGCAATGAATATATTTTCTTTTTAGAATGAAACTTTATCTGAATAAGGTTTCTTAATTTCTACTTAGCTAATAAAATTTTCATTCACTGCCTAACTTTTCTTCCTGAAACTAATGTCCACCCACTTAATGTGGTGAATGAAGAAAAAATGTAAATAGAATAAAAGAATTACTTGTCTAATCAACAGTGACATAGAATTGGTAGGAACCATATTTATGACACCAAAAATATTAAAGCATTAATGAAAGCATTCAGTGTAGAATTTATTTTTTATTCAATATATTTTTGGTGAGTTCATAGTGGTAGTTAAAGATTCAGTTTAAGACTAAGGAAATCAGTCAGCCTCTTCTGGGTGAATATAATTTTTGCATTCTGATTCCCTGTAACAGAGAAACAAATTTTTTACTATCAGTTTAGCTGAGTATGTGAAATAAATTGACTAGTACATGTAAAAAAACAAAGCTCATAAAACTTTATCAGTTTCATTTCAGATGTGTTAAATATATCTTAATACTTGTAATTTGAGGAGTGTATATTCAGGCTGCTTTCTCTAATATGTCATATTTATTAAACCCAAAGGTGTTTCCTTTATCTTACTTTCTGCTAATTCCAAAGACAATTTTTGAATCAAGTTTTGGATATCTTTGGGAATTTGCTTTCTTTATCTTTTTCTGTTATCTTTTCCTGGAGAAAGATTGCCTCGCTGATGTTTCGTATCCAAGATTAGATGGACTGGTTTTAATCTTGATGTTTTTGCTAATACTTATGAATATTTCTATTTGAAAAGATTAAGTTCAAACAAATTAGTCTAAAAATTTGAATGTCCTCAATTTTATAATAGAATTTAAAACGTTGATTATTTCTAAGACAAAATGTTAAAGAAGAAAAGAGTATATCTATGAACCTGTATTAAAATTTTTATCTTTCTGGATCAGATGCAGAGAGAATTTCTAAATCAAGAAGTCTGCAGAGCTGAGAAAAGCATAGAGGAGGCAGCAGAGGTCATCAGAACTAGAGAGTGGAATCTAGTTAGTCACTAAAACTTGTGCTGAAGCACATCCCAAAATCTGAGGAACTGAGTTTACCAACCTTGAAGTTTGGGTTTGGATCTAGGATAAAAACTGACCATAGGGGAACTAGCACTCCTTGACACTGGAAATCTTATAGACTGAATTTTAGAAAGAGCCTATATTGTCGTGAGGGGACTGTTGGTAATATGGATTAAATATTAATTAGTAGACAGGCTGAGAAGAAATAGAAAATTTTGTTAAATCAACCTGAAGATTATAATCCTGTAGACAGTCTTTTAGAAAGCTCTGAGCACTGTAACTGATTCTGCCTGTTAGAAGTCAAAATACAGTTATATACATTTTTAAGACAGAGTGATACATAAAATGACTTGACAGTTTGCACAATGCAAATTTGTACAAACAAATCAAATGGTGGGTCATAAGGACCCTGTAGAGGATTAAGAAGGACTGTTACTTCCTAAGGAGATCTGGCTAATTCCGATGAAAAATGCACACTAAGGGGAAAGAGGAGGCCCAAATATACAGAGGAAAAAATATGTTTAAATAATTATTTTCTTGCCATGAAATATGAATTTTATTTCATCAGTCTAGAATGACATTTATTTCATCATAATGTCCAGAAATATGGATATTAAATGTGATTCTGGTGAAGGCTCAAGAGCCAAACAAAAGAAGAAAGAGGAGAGCTGGAGAGAAAGCTTCTGTCTATATAGAGAATAGATAAATAATCAGGAATAAAATGTTGATAGAAATATAGACATTAAAGTCCATTCTGATGTGGTCTCAGACAGAAATGAAGAATACACTGCTGGACAGTGGAGAAAAGGTAATCAATTGATAAAAAGTGTCAAGAAACATGGCTGAATTGTTTTTTTTGTTTTTTGGAAGGTAAAATGGTGAAGTTGGATATTTAGCTGAAGAGATATCTGAACAAGATGTTGAAGGTGCTGCCTGGGGTCTCATAAATGCATACAGTAAATTGTGAGAGGAAATAGATTAATTAAAAGAGCAAGAGTGAAGCACAGAAGGGATCAGAATTTTAAAGATTTGGAAAATTCCCAGCTTCTCGTTATTGAACAAAATGGGAAAGCATGTTCTGAGAACACCAAAGTTGTAGCTATACTAGCTGTTAATAAAGAGATTACGGGATTCTACCAGTAGAAACACTACCAGTTTGAACTGAAGGAGGAGGAGATGGACAAAATGAAGGAAGGCTGTCAAACTTCTTAGATTCTGCAGGGTGGCACAGTAGGGTCTTTGGCTGTGAACATGCTCCTTCCTTCAAGAGAAGGGAAGAATGACCCCAAGGCAAATAAGCTATCTGCAGAACTGCTTATCTTAACACAGACTCATGGTGCAGGACTAATTCCTACTGGTTTTAAAGAGTAGAGCCTCTTCCATTTGTGGGTGCCAAAATATCACCACCCTGTGCCTCAGGGGCAAGGCCAAAGTCCAACACCTAGTGGGTGGGCCACCCTACTAAGCTGAAGGGACAGGGCCTCCCCACAGAACCATTGGGGTGGTGCCCCATTCTAGTGGTCTGGAGAGTTTAACAAAGATGATTGTTTTACCACAGCAAACATTATCCTCAATGGTGAAAAATTGAAAGCATTTCCCCTAAAGTCAGGAACAAGACAAGGGTGCCCACTCTCACCACTACTATTCAACATAGTTTTGGGAGTTTTAGCCACAGCAATCAGAGAAGAAAAAGAAATAAAAGGAATCCAGATTGGAAAAGAAGAAATAAAACTCTCACTGTTTGCAGATGACGTGATCCTCTACATAGAAGACCCTAAAGACTACACCAGAAAATTACTAGAGGTAATCAATGAATATGGTAAAGTTGCAGGATATAAACTTAACACACAGAAGTCCCTTGCATTCCTAAACACTAACAATGAGAGAACAGAAAGAGAAATTAAGGAAACAGTTCCATTCATCATTGCACAAAAAGAATAAAATATTTAGGAATAAATTTACCTAAAGAAACAAAAGACCTATATATAGAAAACTATAAAACACTGATGAAAGAAATCAAAGATGATACAGTTAGATGGAGAAATATACCATGTTCATGGATCATAAGAATCAATATGGTGAAAATGAGTAAACTACCCAAAGCAATCTATAGATTCAATGCAATCCCTATCAAGCTACCAACGGTATTTTTCAGAGAACTAGAACAAATATTTTCAAATTTGTGTGGAAATACAGAAAAACCTCGAATAGCCAAAGCAATCTTGAGAAAGAAGAATGGAACTGGGGAGATCAACCTGCCTGACTTCAGACTCTACTACAAAGCTACAGTCATCAAGACAGTATGGTACTGGCACAAAGACAGAAAAATAGATCAGTGGAACAAAATAGAAAGCCCAGAGATAAATTCACACACCTATGGACACTTTATCTTTGACAAAGGAGGCAAGAATATACAATGGAAAAAAGACAATCTCTTTAACAAGTGGTGCTGGGAAAACTGGTCAACCACTTGTAAAAGAATGAAACTTAGAACACTTTCTAACACCATACACAAAAATAAACTCTAAATGGATTAGAGATCTAAATGTAAGACCAGAAACTATAAAACTCCTAGAGGAAAACAGGCAAAACACTCTCTGAAATCAATTATAGCAGGATCCTTATGACCCACCTCCCAGAGTAATGGAAATAAAAGCAAAAAGGAACAAATGGGGCCTAATGAAACTTAAAAGCTTTTCCACAACAAAGGAAACTATAAGCTAGGTGAAAAGACAGTCCTCAGAATGGGAGAAAATAATAGCAAACAAAGCAACTGACAAAGAATTAATCTCAAAAATATACAAGCAACTCCTGCAGCTCAATTCCAGAAAAATAAGCGACCCAGTCAAAAAATGGGCCAAAGAACTAAACAGACATTTCTCCAAAGAAGACATACAGATGGCTAACAAACACATGAAAAGATGCTCAACATCACTCATTATCAAGAAATGCAAATCAAAACCACAATGAAATACCATCTCACGTCTGTCAGAATACCTGCTATCCAAAAATCTACAAACAATAAATGCTGGAGAGGGTGTGGAGAAAAGGGAACTCTCTTACACTGTTGGTGGGAATGCAAACTAGTACAGCCGCTATGGAGAACAGTGTGGAGATTCCTTAAAAAAACTGGAAATAGAACTGCCATACGACCCAGCAATTCCACTGCTGGACATACATACCTAGAACCAGAATTGAAAGAGACATGTGTACTCCAGTGTTCATCGCAGAACTGTTTACAATAGCCAGAACATGGAAGCAACCTAGATATCCATTGGCAGATGAATGAATAAGAATGCTGTGGTACATATATACAATGGAATATTACTCAGCTATTAAAAAGAATGCATTTGAATCAGTTCTAATGAGGTGGATGAAACTGGGTGAAGTAAGTCAGAAAGAAAAACACCAATACAGTATATTAACTCATATATATGGAATTTAGAAAGATAGTAATGATGACTCTATATGCGACATAGCAAAAGAGGCACAGATGTAAAGAGCAGACTTTTGGACTCTGTGGGAGAAGGCGAGGATTGGATGATTTGAGAGAACAGCATTGAAACATGTATGTTATCATATGTGAAATAGATTACCAGTCCAGGTTTGATGTATGAGACAGGGTGATCAGGGCTGGTGCACTGGGATGACCCTGAGGGATGGGATGGGGAGGGGGGGGTTCAGGATGGGGAACACATGTATACCCATGGCTGATTCATGTCAATGTATGGGAAAAACAACTACAATGTTGTAAAGTAATTAGCCTCCAATTAAAATAAATAAATTAAAAATAAATAAATAAAAAGATTATTTTTAGCCTCAGGATTTAATGTAGCTTGGCTTTTAAATTTAAACTTACTTGAGACCATCACCCAATTTTTCCCATTTAGAATGGCAGTCTTTATCCTTTATCTTATGCCCGTCCTGCTATTATATTTTGGAAGCACGTAACTTGTCTGGTTTCACCGGTTCACAGCTGGAGAGGAATTTTTCCCCCTGGAATGTCTCACTCATATCCCATTTATATGAGACTTTAGACTTAGAGTTGATGCTGAAATGAGTTAAGACTTTTGAGGCTATTGAAATAGAACAAATATGTTACATGTAAGGATCTGGATTTAGGGGAACCAGGAGTAGAATATCATCTATGAATGTTATATATGAATATGTGTCCCCACCCCCGGGTTCATATGTTAAAGCCCTAACCCCAAGTATGACTGTATTTGGAGTAAGAAAATAATTAACATTGAATGAGATCACAAAGGTGGGGCTCAGATCCAATAGTATTTGTTTCTTTATAAGAATAAGAAGACATACCATAGGGCTGTCTTTCCCACCCTACCCCCACCTCTCTCTCTACACCATGTGAGGACACAGCAAGCCAGGATTTATTAGACTTGCTGAGTTCTCACGAGAATCCCACTATGCTAGTGCTCTGATCTTGGACATTTAGCCCTCAGAAGTGTGAGAAAATACATTTCTGTTGTCTAAGCCACCCAATCTGTGTTATTTGTTTATAGCAGCTTGAGTCAATTAATACAGGGAGGGTGTGTATGTTAGTCACTTCAGTCATGTCTGACTCTTTGCGACCCAGTGAACTGTAGCTCACCAGACTCCTCAGTCCATGGGGATTCTCCAGGCAAGAATACTGGAGTGGGTTGCCATGCCCTTTTCCAAGGGATCCTCCCGATCCAGGGAACTTCCCAACCCAGAGATCGAATCCACAACTCTAACCTCTCCTGCATTGGCAGGTGGGTTCTTTACCACTAGCACCATCTGGGAAGCCCCACAAGGAGGGTGCCTAAATTTAAATTACAAGGGAAAAATCACAAGTCATTCGTGTAAAGTTATATACAGTCCTGATATCTTTACATAATATTAAAATACCAAGACCACAAGGCAGACCTGTGGATCATATGAAGCTAGATGTGTTAAACTTGCTGAGTAGGGGATAACACCCATCTTTACAGAGGGAAAGTTAAGGAAATATCACACAGAGTTTATGGGGCTGGGATTAATAGTCTGGTTTCAGGACAGATCTGATAAATGAGGTCTGGGCGAAGATTGGTCAAGATATATAATCTATTTGAGTTGGTGAAACTGTCCATAGTCTTATATTTGGAACATGTGAATGCATGCTATCTGTGGAAATATTAGTTAGTTTGTGGTAGTATCTGATATATAAGACTGAGCTAGTGTTAAGACAATTTAAACTTTAGGTAATTTGTCTCCCAGGACATAGTTTGTACACTTTATCTGTGTTGCGAAGAAGAGTAGAATTTCATACTTTGTCTCGTTCATCTCTTATCTAGTATTTATAATTGTGCATTTCCTTTTTAATTTACTCTCTAGCCCTTTCATAACATTTAGGCTAGATCTTGATTTCTTGTATTCTCTTTATTTAAATATTTTATAATTCACCTAAAAGTCAAGCTAACTCATTGTATATTTTCCAGTTTTATTGAGATATAGTTGATATGTAACATTTTCGTGTTTACAACATAAGTATGTTGATTTGATAAACATAATGCAAAATGATTACTATAGCGTTAATACCTTCATCTTTTCACATAATTACCATTTCTTTTTCTGTGGTAGGAATATATAAGATCTACTGTCTTAGCATCTTTCAAGTTAATAATACAGTTTATTAGCTATAATCACCATGCTGCATATTAGAACTCATTTGTCTTGAAATTGGAAGTTTGTGCCCTTTGACCAATATTTCCCTATTTTTTCTTATTCCCCATTTAAGATTGTACAAATAAATGATATCATATGTTATTTTCTATTTCTCTGACATTTCACTTAGCATAATGTTCTTAAAGTCCACCCATATTATTGCAATAGCAGAATTTCTTTCTTTCTCAAGGTTGAATAATATTCCATTGTATGTATATAACATATCTGTTATCTATTTCTCCATCAGCTAACTCTTAAGTCTATTTCATATCCTGACTGTTGTGAATAATGCTGCAATGAATATGGGAGTGAAGCTATCTCTTCAAGTTCCTGTTTTCATTTCCTTTGTATATATGCCCAGAAGTGGAATTGCTGGACTGTAAGATATTTCTTTTTAATTTCTTAATGAACCGCCATACTTTTTTCCACAGTGGCTGTATCAAGAGTGCATAAGTATTTCTTTTCTCCATATTCTCACCAACACTTGTTATCTTGTCTTTTTTGATGATAACCATTCTAACATGTGTGAGGTGATACCTCCTTGAGGTTTTGATTTGCATTTTTCTGGTAATTAGATATGTTGAACACTTTTCCATGTACTTGTTGGTCATCTGTATATCTTTCTTGGAAAAATGTCTATACTCCATTATTCTTTATCACATTTCATAGTGAATATTTTGTCTTTTTGAATCTTGTGTTTTCCTACAGGCCTTAACATCTAAGAACTCTTTCTATCTGGTTAAAAGTGTGTAATAATATCATTTCTGAGTAAATCCTGCCCTCAGTGCTTTGAGATTTTTGAATATTGGCATTTCTTAGATATATGCTTCTTATACTGAGGTAGTAGTATTTAAGACTATTAAAATTGCTAGATAATTTGAGAACAGATGAATTTAATTTTTTGTCAATTTTTATTAAAGTTTATTTATTATTATGTAAAATTGCTTTGTTTCTTACCTTTAGAACTAGACTTAATAATATGTTTGCTTGGATTACAACAACATGCTTTGTCCCATATATCTCTGGGGGTGCAAATTCATTCTCTTTTACTCTTTTTTTAATTTATTTATTTATTTATTTATTCAGTGGGTTTTTTTCATACATTGACATGAATCAGCAATAGGTTTACACATATTCCCCATCCCGATCCCCCCTCCCACCTCCCTCTCCACCCGATTCCTCTGGGTCTTCCCAGTGCACCAGGCCCGAGCACTTGTCTCATGCATCACACCTGGGCTGGTGACCTGTTTCACCATAGATAGTATACATGCTGTTCTTTCACAACATCCCACCCTCACCTTCTCCCACAGAGTTTAAAAGTCTGTTCTGTACTTCTGTGTCTCTTTCTCTGTTTTGCATATAGGATTGTCGTTACCATCTTTCTAAATTCCATATATATGTGTTAGTATGCTGTAATGTTCTTTATCTTTCTGGCTTACTTCACTCTGTATAATGGGCTCCAGTTTCATCCATCTCATTAGCACTGGTTCAAATGAATTCTTTTTAACGGCTGAGTAATATTCCATGGTGTATATGTACCACAGCTTCCTTATCCATTCGTCTGCTGATGGCCATCTAGGTTGCTTCCATGTCCTGGCTATTATAAACAGTGCTGCGATGAACATTGGGGTGCACGTGTCTCTTTCAGATCTGGTTTCCTCAGTGTGTATGCCCAGAAGTGGGATTGCTGGGTCATATGGCAGTTCTATTTCCAGTTTTTTAAGAAATCTCCACACTGTTCTCCATAGCGGCTGTACTAGTTTGCATCCCACCAACAGTGTAAGAGGGTTCCCTTTTCTCCACACCCTCTCCAGCATTTATTGCTTGTAGACTTTTGGATAGCAGCCATCCTGACTGGCGTGTAATGGTACCTCATTGTGGTTTTGATTTGCATTTCTCTAATAATGAGTGATGTTGAGCACCTTTTCATGTGTTTGTTAGCCATCTGTATGTCTTCTTTGGCGAAATGTCTGTTTAGTTCTCTGGCCCATTTTTTGATTGGGTCATTTATTTTTCTGGAATTGAGCTGCAGGAGTTGCTTGTATATTTTTGAGATTAATCCTTTGTCTGTTTCTTCATTTGCTATTATTTTCTCCCAATCTGACGGCTGTCTTTTCACCTTACTTATAGTTTCTTTTGTAGTGCAAAAGCTTTTAGAGTGTTCATTAGGTCCATTTCGTTTAGTTTTGCTTTTATTTCCAATATTTCCTGGGAGTGGGTCATAGAGGATTTGGCTGTGGTTATGTCGGAGAGTGGGTTTCTGCCTATGTTCTCCTCTCCGGAGTTTTTATGTTCTGGTCTTACATTTAGATCTTTAATCATTTTGAGTTTATTTTTGTGTATGGTGTTAGAAAGTGTTCTAGTTTCATTCTTTTACAAGTGGTTGACCAGTTTTCCCAGCACCACTTGTTAAAGAGGTTGTCTTTTTTCCATTGTATATCTTTGCCTCCTTTGTCTAAGATAAGGTGTCCATAGGTTCGTGGATTTATCTCTGGGCTTTCTATTCTGTTCCATTGATCTATATTTCTGTCTTTGTGCCAGTACCATACTGTCTTGATGACTGTGGCTTTGTAGTAGAGACTGAAGTCAGGCAGGTTGATTCCTCCAGTTCCATTCTTCTTTCTCAAGATTGCTTTGGCTATTTGAGGTTTTTTTGTATTTCCATACAAATTGTGAAATTCTTTGTTCTAGTTCTGTGAAAAATACCGTTGGTAGCTTGATAGGGATTGCATTGAATCTATAGATTGCTTTGGGTAGACTAGCCATTTTGACAATATTGATTCTTCCAATCCATGAACACGGTATGTTTCTCCATCTGTTTGTGTCCTCTTTGATTTCTTTCATCAGTGTTTTATAGTTTTCTATGTATAGGTCTTTTGTTTCTTTAGGTAGATATACTCCTAAGTATTTTATTCTTTTTGTTGCAATGGTGAATGGTATTGTTTCCTTAATTTCTCTTTCTGTTTTTTCATTGTTAGTATACAGGAATGCAAGGGATTTTTGTGTGTTAATTTTATATCCTGCAACTTTACTGTATTCATTGATTAGCTCTAGTAATTTTCTGGTAGAGTCTTTAGGGTTTTCTATGTAGAGGATCATGTCATCTGCAAACAGCGAGAGTTTCACTTCTTCTTTTCCTATCTGGATTCCTCTTACTTCTTTTTCTGCTCTGATTGCCATGGCCAAAACTTCCAACACTATGTTGAATAGTAGTGGTGAGAGTGGGCATCCTTGTCTTGTTCCTGATATCAGGGGAAATGCTTTCAATTTTTCACCATTGAGGGTGATACTTGCTGTGGGTTTGTCATATATAGCTTTTATTATGTTGAGGTATGTTCCTTCTATTCCTGCTTTCTGGAGAGTTTTAATCATAAATGAGTGTTGAATTTTGTCAAAGGCTTTCTCTGCATCTATTGAGATAATCATATGTTTTTTATCTTTCAATTTGTTAATGTGGTGTATTACATTGATTGATTTGCGGATATTAAAGAATCCTTGCATTCCTGGGATAAAGCCCACTTGGTCATGGTGTATGATTTTTTTAATATGTTGTTGGATTCTGTTTGCTAGAATTTGTTAAGGATTTTTGCATCTATGTTAATCAGTGATATTGGCCTGTAGTTTTCTTTTTTTGTGGCATCTTTGTCTGGTTTTGGAATTAGGGTGATGGTGGCCTCATAGAATGAGTTTGGAAGCTTACCTTCCTCTGCAATTTTCTGGAAGAGTTTGAGTTAAGATAGGTGGTAAGCTCTTTTAAATTTTTGGTAGGAATTCAGCTGTGAAGCATCTGGTCTGGGCTTTTTGTTTGGCTGAGATTTTTTGATTTACAGTCCGATTTCTCTTGCTTGTGATGGGTCTTGTTAAGATCTTCTATTTCTTCCTGGTTCAGTTTGGAAAGTTATACTTTTCTAAGAATTTGTCCATTTCTTCCAAGTTGTCCATTTTATTGGCATAGAGCTGCTGGTAGTAGTCTCTTATGATCCTTTGTATTTCAGTGTTGTCTGTTGTGATCTCTCCATTTTCATTTCTAATTTTGTTAATTTGGTTCTTCTCTCTTTGCTTCTTAATGAGTCTTGCTAAAGGTTTGTCAATTTGTTTATTTTTTCAAAAAACCAGCTTTTAAGCTTTGTTGATGTTTGCTATGGGTCTCTTTAGTTTCTTTTGCATTTAATTTCTGCCCCTGATTTTTAGATTTCTTTCCTTCTGCTAACCCTGGGGTCTTCATTTCTTCCTTCTCTAATTGCTTTAGGTTGTAGAGTTAGGTTATTTATTTGGGTTTTTTTCTTGTTTCTTTCTTGATGTAAGCCTGTAATGCTATGAACCATCCCCTTAGCACTGCTTTTACAGTGTCCCATAGGTTTTGGGTTGTTGTGTTTTCATTTTCATTCATTTCTATGCATATTTTTATTTCTTTTTAAATTTCTTCTATGATTTGTTGGTTATGCAGAAGCGTGTTATTTAGCCTCCATATGTTTGAATTTTTAACAATTTTTTTCCTGTAATTGAGGTCTAATCTTACTGCACTGTGGTCAGAAAAGATGATTGGAATGGTTTCAATTTTTTTTAATTTACCAAGACTAGATTTATGGCCCAGGATGTGATCTATTCTGGAGAAGGTTCCGTGTGCACTTGAGAAAAAGGTGAAGTTGATTGTTTGGGGGTGAAATGTCCTATAGATATCAATTAGGTCTAGCTGGTCCATTGTGTCATTTAAGGTTTGTGTTCCTTGTTAATTTTCTGTTTAGTTGATCTATCCATAGTTGTGAGTGGGGTATTAAAGTCTCCCACTATTATTGTGTTACTATTAATTTCCTCTTTCATACTCGTTAGCGTTTGCTGTACATATTGCGGTGCTCCTATGTTGGGTGCATATATATTTATAATTGTTATATCTTCTTCTTGCATTAATCCTTTGATCATTATGTAGTGTCCTTCTTTGTCTCTTTTCACATCCTTTATTTGAAAGTCTATTTTATCTGATATGAGTATTGCGACTCCTGCTTTCTTTTTGTCTCCGTTTGCGTGAAATATTTTTTTCCAGCCCTTCACTTTTAGTCTGTATGTGTCTCTTGCTTTGAGGTGGGTCTCTTGTAGAGGCATATTAAGGGCTGTTTTTTGTATTCCATTCAGCCAGTCCTTTGTCTTTGTTGGGGCATTCAACCCATTTACATTTAAGGTAATTATTGATCAGGTTGTGGTCCCGTTGCCATTTACTTTGTTGGTTTGGGTTCACATTTATACAACCTTTCTGCATTTCCTGTCTAGAGAAGATCCTTTAGCATTTGTTGAAGAGCTGGTTTGGTGGTGCTGAATTCTCTCAGCTTTTGCTTGTCTGTAAAGTTTTTGAATTCTCCTTCATATTTGAATGAGATCCTTGCTGGATACAGTAATCTAGGTTGTAGGTTATTCTCTTTCATTACTTTCAGAACGTCCTGCCATTCCTTTCTGGCCTGGAGGGTTTCTATTGATAGCTCAGCTGTTATCCTTATGGGATATCCCTTTGTGTGTTTTGTTGTTTCCTCCCTTGCTGCTTTAATAATTTGTTCTTTGGTGTTTGATCTTTGTTAATTTGACTAATATGTGTCTTGGGGTGTTTCGCCTTGGGTTTATCCTGTTTGGGACTCTCTGGGTTTCTTGGACTTGTGTCACTATTTCTTTCCCCATTTTGGGGAAGTTTTCAGCTATTATCTCCTCGAGTATCTTCTCATGACCTTTCTTTTTGTCTTCTTCTTCTGGGACTCCTATGATTCGAATTTTGGGGTGTTTCACATTGTCCCAGAGGTCCCTGAGGTTGTCCTTATTTCTTTTGATTCTTTTTTCTTTTTCCTCTCTGCTTCATTTATTTCCACCATTTTATCTTCTACCTCACTTATCCTATCTTCTGCCTCCATTATTCTACTCTTGGTTCCCTCCAGAGTGTTTTTGATCTCATTTATTGCATTATTCATTTTATCTGGTTTTTTTATTCTTCTAGGTCTTTATTAAACATTTTCTTGCATCTTTTCAAATCTTTGTCTCCAGGCTATTTATCTGTAACTCGCATTTTTTTTTCAAGATTTTGGATCATTTTATTATCATTATTCTAAATTCTTTTTCAGGTAGATTCCCTATCTCCTCCTCTTTTGTTTGACTTGGTGGGCATTTTTCATGTTCCTTTACCTGTTGGGTATTTCTTTGCCTTTTCATCTTGTTTAGATTGCTGTGTCTGGACTGGGCTTTCTGTATTCTGGAGGTCTGTGGTTCCTTTTTATTGTGGAGGTTTTACCCAGTGGATGGTGTTAGACGATTGGCTTGTCAAGATTTCCTGGTTAGAAAAGTTTGCATCGGTGTTCTGGTGCATGGAACTTGATTTCTTCTCTCTGGAGAGCAATGGAGTGCTCCGTAATGAGTTTTGAGATGGGTCTATGTGTTAGGTGTCACCTTGGGCAGCCTGTATGTTGGCGTTTAGGGCTATGTTCCTGCGTTGCTGGAGAATTTGCTTGGTGTGTCTTGCTCTAAAACTTATTGGCTCTTGGGTGGTGGTTGGTTTCAGTGTAGGTATGGAGGCTTTTGGAAGGTCACTTATTACTTAAAGTTCCATGTGGTCAGGAGTTTTCTGGTGTTCTCAGGTTTTGGGCTTAAGTCTCCTGCCTCTGGATTTCAGTTTTATTCTTCCTGTAGTCTCAGGACTTCTCCAACTATACAGCACTGATAATAAAACTTCTAGGTTAATGGCGAAAAATTCTCCCCTGTTAGGGACACCCAGAGAGGTTCACAGAGTTACATGAAGAAGAGGAGAGGGAGGAGGGAGATAGTGTTGAGCAGGAGGAGAAAAAGGGGACTCAAGAGGACAGAGACAGATCTACGCAGTTGTCTGTTCCCAGAGTGTTCTCCGTTGCCCAGACACCCACCAAGATTCACAGAATTGGATTCGGAAGAAAAGGGGAAAGGAAGAAATAGAGGTGTTCTGAGGTAGAAAACAGAGAGTCAAGATTGGGAGTGAATAATCAACACACTCCTGAATAAAAATGGGAACTGAATATTGGATTCTTAAATGTTCACAATTTATATCATATATTGAAAAACAAAAATTAAAAATCTAGAGTAGAGATTAGACTCTTAAAAATACTATATTAAAAACAAAAACCAATACACACACACAAAAAATTTTTTTAAATATATATGAAGTTCAGTTTAAAAAATAGGGCTTCTCTCTTTTTTTTTTTTTTGGTCAAGGTTATAGTTGTCTTGAAAATGAAAAATTAAGAGTGGTTAGAGGAGTACTAGAGGACTTTAAAAGCAATAAGAGAAAAAGAAAAATAGAAAATAGAAGAGAAAAAGGAGAAAAAAAGAAAAAAAAATTTTCCCTAATTAAAAAAATTGTAAAAAAATCTATGAAAATGAAAGTTAAGGAGTAATGGGGGAGTAATAGGGAATTTTAAAGGAAAATAAAAGAGAAAAAATAAAAAATAAAAAAATTTTCTTTTTTCTTATTTAAAAAAAAAAGAAGTAAAATATATCTAGGAATTTCTCTGGAGCTGTTGCGGTCAGTGTCGGTTCGGCTCAGTTTCAGATATCTCCTCGTTCAAGCTTACACTTCTTGATATCTACAGGCCTCTTCCTGTGTAATTGGTGTTTTCTACAGGGATTTTAATCTGTCGCACCACTCTCTTCTGAAGCGGTTCCCTTTGTTTATTTGGCTTTTGTTTGCCGGTTTCTTCAGAGCCTCATTTCCGCCCTGACACAGGCGGGCGGAGGTGGACTCATTCAGGTAGCTAGTTCTGTCGCCCTGCAGGGAGGGGCTGGTGCTGCGGGGAGGGGCTGGCGCTGCGGGGAGAGGCTGACGCTGCTTTCTCCGTCTGTGCTGCTCAGGCTCCCGGCTGCTCTATATGGAGCCCGCCCCGCGCTGCGCGCAGCTCCAGCCCTCAGGTGTTCCACAAAAGCGCGGAACAAAAGGCTGCGTCCGCTCTTGTGCCCTCCCCGTCAGAGCGGTCCAGGCAGCCAGGGGCTTGACAGGCGCACTCTCCCCAGGTGCGGCGCGCCCACTCCCTTCTGCGGTCCCAATCTCGGTTTCCGACGGCGCCAGTCGGGTGCGTGCGCCTTCTGCCCTCCGCGTCCCCAGCCCCAGTCCCAGGCCGCACCGGTCGGGTGCCTGCGCCCTGTGTCTCGCCGCGACCTGCTCCCGCCTCCAGCAGGTCTGGGCCGGTCCGCAGTCTGCGAGCTCTTCTCTGGACTTTCTCGGTGCCTTAGTTCTGCGAAGGCCGGCAGCGTGTTCCGGCCGGTTAATTTTCTCTCTCTTCCCTGCTCTCCCACAGTTCAAGTTGGCAACTCACAAAAGCTCCCTCCAATTGTCCTCAGGGCACTCAGGCCCGGACCCTACCCCAAGCAATGGCGCCGCTCCTCTCGTTGCCGCCCCCACTTGCTGGTGGCAGATGCGGGTGTCTGGGGTACTTTTCTGCTGAGAGTTGCTTTTAGGCAAGTAATCGGTGGGTTTTATTTATTGTTTCCCTCCCAGTCAGGTTGCCCTCCTAGATTCAAACACTTCCCCCAGGCCCGCCAGTGCGAGGGTTTCCCGGTGTCTGGAAAGGTCCTCTAAAGACTCCCTTCCCGGGACGGCTCTCCGTCCTTAGCTCTTTTGTCTCACTTTTTATCTTTTATATTTTGTCCTACCTCCTTTCGAAGACAATGGGCTGCTTTTCTGGGCGCCTGATGACCTCAGCTAGCGGTCAGAAGTTGTTTTGTGAAGTTTGCTCTGCGTTCAGATATTCTTTTGATGAATTTGTAGGAGAGAAAGTGGTCTCCCCGTCCTACTCCTCTGCCATCTTGGCTCCTCTCCCCTCTTTTACTCTTAATTATACTTTAGAGGAAAAGTTTGATTAACTGCTGCTATAGCAGAATCATTATTATTAAGTAGTCTAATTTATTTAAATACATTTTTAGGGCCTTATTTTCTAATGTTTGAAATTTTCAGAGTTTTATGATTCTCATAGGTCTTGCTAATATTTTATTAGAAATATTTAGAAGAAGAGGAACTGGCATAAAATTAGAACTAAACTCTACATTTTGGTTGATTGGATAAAAGAACCAGAAGAATAAAAATCCTCTTCTTGATATTTTTATTGATTAATGTGACATGATATTGATATTTTTTCCCTCTGTCCTACCAATTTAACTTGCTCAGGAGACATATCTTTCCAAAATTCCAGCATGGAATTTTGATTATGTTAAGATAAACCATGGAGAAGGCAATGGCAACCCACTCCAGTACTCTTGCCTGGAAAATTCCACGGACTTCAGAGCCTGGTAGGCTGCAGTCCATGGGGTAACTAAGAGTTGTATATGCCCTCGCTTTCAATTTTTACTTTCATGCATTGGAGAAGGAAGTGGCAACCCACTCCAGTGTTCTTGGCTGGAGAATTCCAGGGATGGGGGAGCCTGGTGGGCTGCCGTATATGGGATCGCACAGAGTTGGACACAACTGAAGTGACTTAGCAGCAGCAAGATAAACCAATTATTGCTGGTGTTTTTACATGATAAAAGGAAATAATAAAGGGACATTTCTAAAATTATGTTACTGTGTTAACTGAGGGGTACCAGTGATACTTAGTGTTTTTTGAAGAAATGTAAAGTATATTTATAATATTATGTGATAGATTCGATGGCTAATTTGTTTCATTTTTGCTGTTGCCACTCTCACATATTTTCATTTGACTTTACAAATTTTAAAATTTGGCAGAACAAGAAATTAGAAGCCATTATAATAATCCCAAAGAAAGGCAATGCCAAAGAATGCTCAAACTACCACACAATTGCACTCATCTCACACGCTAGTAAAGTAATACTTAAAATTCTCCAAGCCAGGCTTCAGCAATACATGAACTGTGAACTTCCAGATGTTCAAGCTGGTTTTAGAAAAGGCAGAGGAACAAGAGATCAAATTGCCAACATCTGATGGATCATCGGAAAAGCAAGAGAGTTGCAGAGTTGCAAGAGAGTCTATTTCTGCTTTATTGACTATGCCAAAGCCTTTGACTGTGTGGATCACAATAAACTGTGGAAAATTCTGAAAGAGATGGGAATACCAGACCACCTGACCTGCCTCTTGAGAAACCTGTATGCAGGTTAGGAAGCAACAGTTAGAACTCGACATGGAACACAGACTGGTTCCAAATAGGAAAAGGAGTATGTCAAGGCTGTATATTGTCACCTTGCTTATTTAACTTATATGCTGAGTACATCATGAGAAATGCTGGTCTGGATGAAGCACAAGTGGAATCAAGATTGCCGGGAGAAATATCAATAACCTCAGATATGCAGATGACACCACCCTTATGGTAGAAAGTAAAGAAGAACTAAAGAGCCACCGCTTGATGAAAGTGAAAGAGGAGAGTGAAAAAGTTGGCCTAAAGCTCAACATTCAGAAAACTAAGATCATGGCATCTGGTCCCATCACTCCGTGGCAAATAGATGGGGAAACAGTGGCTGACTTTATTTTTTGGGGCTCCAAAATCACTGCAGATGGCGATTGCAACCATGAAATTAAAAGATGCTTACTCCTTGGAAGGAAAGTTATGACCAACCTAGATAGCATGTTAAAAAGCAGAGACGTTACTTTGCCAACAAAGGTCCCTCTAGTCAAGGCTATCGTTTTTCCAGTGGTCCTATATGGATGTGAGAGTTGGACTATAAAGAAAACTGAGCACCAAAGAATTGATGCTTTTGAACCGTGGCATTGGAGAAGACTCTTGAGAGTCCCTTGGACTGCAAGGAGATCCAACCAGTCCATCCACAAGGAGATAAGTCCTGGGTGTTCATTGGAAGGACTGATGTCAAGGCTGAAAGTCCAATACTTTGGCCATCTGATGCGAAGAGCTGACTCATTTGAAAAGACCCTGATGGTGGGAAAGATTGAGGGCAGGAGCAGAAGGGGACGACAGAGGATGAGATGGTTGTATGGCATCATTGACTCGATGGACATGGGTTTGGTTGAACCACGGGAGTTGGTGATGGACAGGGAGGCCTGGCGTTCCGCGGTTCATGTGGTCGCAAAGAGTTGAACACGACTGGGCAACTGAACTGAACTGACAATAAATAAATAATAAAGATATTCTTGCAAGAGATTTGGCAATGTCAGTAGCTTGTTTGTTTTGTTTTTCTCAAAGCAAACTAATCAACAGCTGTGACTACACACGACCTAAGTTAGATAATGACATATTGAAAATTGAGATAAGATATATAATATATATTTTATAAATGTATCAAGGCTTCCATTTAGTTACTTATGATTTCAGAGCCCAAATGTTCTGAACAGCTTGCTAATGTTTTAAAAGTTTTTTTAGATAGACTGTTTTGAGGAAGATCCTGAAGTTCTGAGGATATGAAATCATTGAGACGTTTTTCTATTGTGGAAAGAGAGATTTTATACCTGGTAATGGTAAAATCATGAAACATGTGCATATATTCCTATGTGTGTGCATTTGCACATGAGTGCACATGCCTACACACTCTTAACAATTGTCTCTCAGTCTTCTCTATGAATATTTTAGCAAGAGTAAACGTAAACCTCATTATGGAACAGCTTGGATTGCTTGAACATATGACCAATATGGATATTTGTGAATCTTTGTCTACCATTTCTATGTCTTACATCTAAATGATGAAACTTATCTGGGGTATGATGTTTTGAAGGAAAATAAAAAATATCTTTTTATCCCCACCCCAAATATATTTTATCCATCTCTGTCCCAGCATCTGAAAGGGAGAAACTAAGCCATCTGGAAAAGTTTGTGAGAATTGTAGCAGTTAGATGAAGGATACAGACGTGGCTCAGATGGTAAAGAATCTGCTTGCAATATAGGAGACCAGGTTTGATCCTTGGTTGGGAAGATCCCCTGAAGAATCCACTCAAATATTCCTGCCTGTAGAATTCCATGTACAGAGAAGCCTGGTGAGCTACAATCCATGGGGTCACAAAGTTGGACATGACTGAGTGACTAACACTTTCACTTTTCTAATCTAAAGGTAAAATAAAGACTGACTTTAATGGAAAACTATTTTCTTATAGTAAGATGAATGAAGTTCCTTTTGAAATGAAACGGGAAGAAGGGCTAGTAATTTCAGATGCATAAGAAGAAAAGTAGAGATGTTTCATTGTCTTAAATTTATGGGAATTGTTTTCATTCTCTGAGTTAGTGCCTCAGATGTTTGAAGTGTTAAAAGTTCCCCCAGGTAATTCTAATTGCTAGCTATGTCAAAAACCACTAACCTGGAAAAGTAGGTCTTAGATTTGCCAGGAGAGAGGAATAGAGTTGAAGTACAGAGATTGAGGAAGAAAAGAAAGGGAAAGAGAAAGAGAGATTGATGGAAGGGAGAGGATCTGGAAATATATAAAGCATTAATATCAGAAATCATATGGTTCTAGCTCTTCGTTTTTGATTCCTCAGGACTTTAAATGGCCTAGGATATCCATAAAATGTCTTGTCCCATGTTTTAGCCCTGGATGCAATCTTGAAACATAAAAAGGCATAAGAGATTGTGGGATAATATGAAGTCCTAGATAGCTGCATTCTTATGCTTATTATAGCATCATCATTCACGGTAGCCGAAGTATGGAAGCAACCTGTGTTCATTAATGAATCAAGTATTTGGGGGGAATATTTTTCAGCATTAGGGGCTTCCCTGGTAGCTCAGTGGTAAAAGAACCCGCCTGTCAATGCAGGAGACGTGAGTTAGATCCTTGGATTAGGAAGATCCCCTGGAGAAAGAAATGCCAGCCCACTCCAGTATTCATGACTGGGAAATCCTACGTACAGAGGAGCCTGGCAAGCTACAGTCCACGGGTTTGCAAGAAGAGTAAGATACAACTTAGTGACTAAAGGACAACAATTCAGTACGAAGAAGGAAATCCTGACATTTATGGACAGCATGGATAAAATTGGAGGGCAATATGCTAAATAGAATAAGTCAGACAGAGAATGACAAATACTTCCTGATATCTTTTACATGTGGAATAAAAAAGTCAAATGCATAGAAAGAGAAAGTAGAAAAGTAGTTTTCAGGAATGCAGGAAACAGGGAGAGGTGTATAAAAGGTATAGACTTTCAGTTATAGGAGGAAAAAAAAGTCTGAAGATCTAATGTTTAACAAGGTGACTCAAAAAAAAAAAAAAAACAAGGTGACTCAAAGTTGATGACACTATGCTATACAATTGAAATTTACTAAGATAGTAGAACTTAAATGTTCTTACCAAAATTTTAGGTGGTGGATGTGTTACTTAACTGGGAAATTCCCTTAAAAGGAGGGAATCCACATAAAATCATAAAATTACAATGTGCACTTTAAATATCTTACAGCTTTATTTGTCAATTATATCACAATAAATCTGGAAAAAATATTGCGGGGCATCATGAGATGGATCCGTAGTTGTCATAGTATCCTTATTGCTGATTGAGTAAATTCATTATTCCTTTTTAAAAATTAAACAACTCTCCACAATACAGTTCATTGAGCGGTTGCAGGTCAAGAGTATAGTACAGTATTTCTTAAGTTTCTGGGAAACAGCTGCCGCCGCAAGATATAGAAACACCACCCTGGCAAGGACCTGAACCCTGTACCTTATAGGCATCAATGATGTGAATTATCTTCACTGGATCAAAATGTACCACACAGTAACACATTCTTAAAATACGATATACATCATCAAACACAATATTTCAACCTCCATTTGGCCATTGCAGGGCATAGAAACCTACCTTTCTTGACCTGGATATTATATAGCTCTTAATGCTGCCAAAGATCTCATTAACATTTCTGGCTGCTTCAGACTGTATAATCATTTTGAGCTTGTAATGAATACTCCTTAGTCCTTCAGGAGGGTTTCTGGAAAGCATGTCCATGTTGATTCAACTTTAGAATCAGATGAAATTCTTCTTGAAGATTCAGATTCTTGAATTCATATATGCAAAATATCAAAATATGCAGATATTTGCATTCAGATATGCAAAATCAGAATCTTTGAGGGTAGGTCCTAAGAATCTACAAGTACAGTTTACCCCTTAGGTCTTTCTAATAAACCATGTTTGAGAATGGGTCTTATATTCCAGGTGGCTCAGTAGTATAAGAATCTGCCTGCTAATGTAGGAGACACAGGAGATGAAGGTTTCATTCCTGGGTTGGGAAGATCCTTTGGAGGTGGAAATGGCAACCCACTCCAGTATTCAAGCCTAGAGAATCCCATGGACAGAAGAGCCTGGTGAGTTACAGTCATGGGGTTGCAAAGAGTTCTACTTGACTGAGCAACTGAGCATGCACGCACTTATATTCCACTGGGAGAAATGGAGGGGCTGTTACCACCTACAAATACATAGATTTGAAGTAAATTAGGCATTGGTGAGAAACAACAAGAAAACTAAAGGCAGACCTATAGGTGAGTCTGAGACTAGATAGTGAAAGGGTTGGGGAAATAAAGAATGAAATGAACAGATTGAGAAGCTTTAGTTAAAACCGAAAAGATAACCCACTTTGGAAAACAAATATAAAACAGCCATCATGCCGTATAGAAAAGGAAAATAAGAAGTTATAGTCAGAAAGCTATATTTAAAAGCAGGGACTTTTTCAAGATTGTGATTCTGCACTGCACCTGTTTTGTGTTCCTATAGAAAAATCAAAGTCAAATAAAATTATTTTCGGTATTTCATGGGACCAAATCTTATCTGGTTCCTAATGCTTTGCACATTCAAATATGAATCTTGGTCTCCATTCCCATACACCAGAATTGTTATTTTAAAACTTCAAATTCTAAATTTTCATGATTTATCTACATGGATTCTAGATCCTGTTTCATTTTTTTTAATGAAATTTTTTGTTAATGTCTAATTGACATATAACATTATATTAGTTTCAGGTGTACAACATAATGATTCAATATTTGTATATATTGTGAAACGATCATCCACTCAGTAAGTCGAGTTAACCTTCATCACCAGGGACGTTTAGGGTTTTTCTTTCTGTGATGAGAACTTTTAAGATCTCTTTTAGAAACCTTCTGTTGTGCAATAAAGTATTATTAATTGTGGTCACTATGCTGTACATTACACCCCAGGACTTATTTTATATTTGTACCTTTTGACTCCTTTTACCGATTTCATCCCTTATCCCCCACCCCATGGCAGCCATCAATCTGTTCTCTGTATCTACGAGCTTAGAGTTTTTGTTTGTTTAGATTCCACATATAAGTAAGTAGATCAGTGTTTCTTAAATGTTTGTGTCATTAGATCACAATAATTGAAGAACCTCAGGGACAAGAGTTTTAGACGTAGTTTTGGGGCCCAGGAATTTGCCTTTAGTCACTCAAGTAGTTTTGTGAGGAAGTGATCTGGATGCCAGCCATTCCTCTTGATCTGTTCCTCTTGTCTCCTCTAGGATATTCCTCCTTTCAAGTCTTACTTTTCTCATGGAATGTTCAATTTCTCTGCTGCCTTGAATTCTTCTCCTTAGAATGAAGAGATTTAAGACACTTGCACTGTAAGATTTTCTTTAAATTTGTATTAATTGCCTAAATCTGCCATAATGAATTACCCAGAAACTGGGTGACTTAAAACAGCAGCAATTGATTGCTTTATTGTTCTGGAACCAGAAGTCTGAAATTAAGGCATCAGTAAGCCATGCTCCTTCTGAAGCCTCTAGAGGAGGATCCGTCCTTGCCTCTTCCACGTTCTGATAGCCCCAGGCATCCTTTGGGGTACAGCATCATAACTCAGTCTCTGTGTTGGTCTTCACGTGGCTGTCATCTCCCTCTGTGAATATGCCTCTGTCTTCACATGGTCTTCTCCCTCTCTCATTTTCTTCTTCTGAGGACACCAGTTATTTTGGACTAGGGCCAAACCTAATGTAGTATGACCTTGTTCTAACCTAGTTAGTTCTGCAAAGATCCTATTTCCAAATAAGGTCACGTTTACAGCTACCAAGGGATAGGACCTGAACATGTCTCTTGGGAGCTGCAAGTTAACTTATAGCAATACTGTATGTTACAGTCTAGCTACTTCCCCATCTCTTTCTTTCTCAGCTAAGATTCTGGAACAAATAGTTTACACTCAGTTGTTATCACTTCTTTGTCTCCTACTGCAATCTGGCTTTGGACTTCAACTAGGGCTTCCCTTGTAGCTCAGTCGATAAAGAATCTGTCTGCAATGCAGGAGGCCCAGAATCGATTCCTGCATCAGGAAGATCCCCTGGGGAAGGAAATGGCAACCCACTCCAGTATTCTTTCATGGAGAATCCCCATGGACAGAGGAGCCTGCAGGCTACAGTCCATGGGGTCGCAAGAGTTGGACACGATTTAGAGACTAAACCACCACCACCACCAGTCCACTGAATCCCTGGTTGTTAGAGTAATTATTAAAAATTTAATTGACAGATCTGAAGAACACTTATTAGTTCCTATCTCACTTGATATCCTTACTCTCCTCCAGAGTATTGATCATTCTTTTCCTGAAGCTCCTCCTATTTGAATGAACCTAAGTCCACTCCAGTATTCTTGGGCTTCCCTAATGGCTCAGCTGGTGAAGAATCTGCCTGCAATGCAGGAGACCTGGGTTCCATCCCTGGGTTGGTAAGATCACCTGGAGAAGGGAAAGGCTTCCCACTCCAATATTCTGGCCTTGAGAATTTCATGGACTGTATAGTCCATGGAGTTGCAAAGGGTCAGACATGACTGAGCAACTTTCACTTTCAAGTCCACCTGTTTACATAGAACTTTGTTTCATTTTGTTAGATCAATATAGCCACAAATGTTATAATGAAAGCAAATCTTACCTAAAAATTTTGCCACACATGCAGGTAATCTTAATTGAACTTGAGAAACACTAGCACTGAAATATTTCCTGATAATGGTGCTGTTAACTGGAAGATTTTACTATCCTTTGTTCTTTTAAGTGCTCTAACCATCACTTTCCATGTAAGATTACACAAAACACATACACCAGAAGGCAAAATTCTATTCTTTGCCTTAAGTTCACGTATCATATCACATCACCTATATAATAGTATTTAAAATTAAATTATTGCCACCATTACAATGTAACTCTCACCTTATTTTCTTTCTATATCCAGGAGTATAGTTCCTTTCCCTTCAGTAATCCTTTCTACTCATTATATTAATTATCTACTGATGATTAATGATATTACAACTCTGTTAGTGGCCTAAAACAATATACATTTGTTATCTCAGTTTTTATGGGTCAGGAGTTTTTTATGGGTCAGGTATAGCTTACATGTATCTTTTGCTTAGAGATGCACAAGACTGTGGTCTCATTTGAGGCTTGACTTGGGAAGGATCCACTTATAAACTCACTCAGATTACTGGCAGAATTCAATTCCTTTCAGTTTTATGGCTCTCAATTCCTTGCTGTCTCTTAGCTGGAGGCCATGCTTAGCAGCTAGAGGTCATTTGTAATTCCTCAATACATGAAGTTCCCTATTGTGAACATTTGTTTCTTCACAGCTAGTAAAGAGAAAGAGACTCCAGTCATATGAGTGCTATAATCTTGTATAGTCACACAATCATATACATATATGTCCATTTCATCAGTTGTTTAGTAGCAAGTCACAGATCCTTCTTACACTCAATGAGTGGGGCTCACAGGCATGACTCCTTTTGAGGTAAACATCAGGTGAGCCACATTATATGTCTTCTGTCCCTTGACATGTAGTCTTTTCACTCTAGATATTCCACTTAAGTAATTTCCTTCATATATGACTTCAACTGATAGCTGTATGCTGTTGATTCCAAAATCTATATTCCAGGCTAAATGTTTCTTCGAAGACTTCAGTCAATATAGTCAACTCTCTTTAGAAATTGTGGTGTGAATGTAGACATTTCTTTGTAGAAACCAATATCAACATTCTTCCTGTACCCCCAAATTTTTCCTTCTCCTTTTTGCCACCTTAGATGCTGACACAAACTGTGGCAAGTGCATGTGGCCACAAAACTGAGACTATGATTTAATATTCTAGGATAGAACCCAAGCATTAGTATATTAAAGAAACTTTCCAAGTGATTCTGATTTGTATCTGCAATTAATAACTGATGTATCTATAGCATTACTCTGCTTTGTCTGCTTTATAACATGAGTCACAATCTGAAATTATTCTTCTCTGTTATTGTCTTATTCTTTTCCTATCTCTCCTTTAGAATTGAAGCTCCTCAAAAGGTGGTTAACCACTATATCATGTGTGTGTGTGTGTGTATATGTACACAATATTTGGCATACAGTATGTATTCAGTAACTTACTTATTGAATCATTAGGTATTCAGTTCAGTCGCTCAGTAGTGTCCAATTCTTTGCAACCCATGGACTGCAGCACGCCAGGCCTCCCTGTCTATCACCAACTCCCAAAGTTTACTCAAACTCATGTCCATTGAGTCTGTGATGCCATCCAACCATCTCATCCTCTGTCATCCCCTTCTCCTCCCACCTTCAATGTTTCCCAGCATCAGGGTCTTTCCAAATGAGTCAGTTCTTCGCATCAGGTGGCCAAAGTATTGGAGTTTCAGCTTCAACATCAGTCCTTCCAATGAATATTCAGGACTGATTTCCTTTAGAATGGACGGGTTGGATCTCCTTGCAATCCAAGGGACTCTCAAGAGTCTCCTCCAACACTACAGTTCAAAAGGATAGATTCTTCGGCACTCAGCATTCTTTATAGTCCAATTCTCACATCCATACGTGGCTACTAGAAAAACCATAGCCTTGACTACACGGATCTTTGTTGGCAAAGTAATGTCTGCTTTTTAATATGCTGTCTAGGTTGGTGTTAACTTTTCCTCCAAGAAGGAAGTGTCTTTTAATTTTCTGGCTGTAGTCACCATCTCAGTGATTTTGGAGTCCCGCAAAATAAAGTCTGCGACTGTTTTCCCCATCTATTTGCCATGAGGTGATGGGACTGGATGTCATGATCTTAGTTTTCTGAATGTTGAGCTTTAAGCCAACTTTTTCACTCTCCTCTTTCTCTCTCATCAAGAGGCTCTTTAGTTCTTCACTTCCTGCCATAAGTGTGGTGTTATCTCCATATCTGAGGTTATTGATATTTCCCCCAGCAATCTTGATTCCAGCTTGTGTTTCATCCAGCCCAACATTTCTCATGATGTACTCGGCATGTAAGTTAAATAAGCAAGGTGACAATATACAGCCTTGACATACTCCTTTTCCTATTTGGAACCACTCTGTTGTTCCATGTCCAGTTCTGACTGTTGCTTCCTGACCTGCATACAGGTTTCTCAAGAGGCAGGTCAGGTGGTCTGGTATTCCCATCTCTTTCAGAATTTTCCACAGTTTATTGTGGTCCACACAGTCAAAGGCTTTGGCATAGTCAGTAAAGCAGAAATAGATGTTTTTCTGGAACTCTCTTGCTTTTTCAATGATCCAGCAAATGTTGTCAATTTGATCTCTGGTTCCTCTGCCTTTTCTAAAACCAACTTGAACATCTGGAAGTTCATGGGTCATGTATTGCTGAAGGCTGGCTTGGAGAATTTTGAGCATTACTTTACTAGTGTGTGAGATGAGTGTAATTGTGTGGTAGTTTGAGCATTCTTTGGCATTGCCTTTCTTTGGGATTGGAATGAAAACTGACCTTTTCCAGTCCTGTGGCCACTGCTGGGTTTTCCAAATTTGCTGGCATATTGTGTGCAGCAGTTTTATGGCATCATCATTTAGGATTTGAGATAGCTCAGCTGTAATTCCATCTCCTCCACTAGCTTTGTTCATAGTGATGCTTTCTAAGGCCCACTTGACTTCACATTCCAGGATGTCTGGCTCTATGTGAGTGATCACACCATCATGTTTATCTGGGTCATGAAGATCTTTTTTGTGCAGTTCTTCTGTGTATTCTTGCCACCTCTTTTTAATATCTTCTGCTTTTGTTAGGTCCATGCCATTTCTGTGCTTTATTGAGCCCATCTTCCCAGCGCCGCGCAGCCCATTAGGTGTTAAATACCACTATTGTAAGTCAGCATTATGTGCTTCATTGTTCAGTTGTGTCCGACTCTTTTCAACCCTGTGGACTGTAGCCCACCATGCTCCTCTGTCCATGGGCATTCTCTAGGCAAGATTACTGGAGTGGGTTTCCTTGCCCTTCTCCAGGCGTACTTCCCCACTCAGGGATCGAACCCAGGTCTCCTGCATTGCAAACAGATTCTTTTCTGTCTGAGCCACCATAGAAGCCTAGCATTCCTGGGCTAATATGCTAAGTGTTTTCTATACGTTATTTTATTAATCTTCACAAGACTCATGAGTCTATTTTTAAGTTTGTTATTCTCCTTTTTAGTGATTAAGTAAAGATGGCAGAGTAATTTTTCCAAGGTCACATGTGAAGTGGAACTAGAAATTAAACCAGGTCTGCAGTACTCCAGAGCTTATGGTTTTGACCAATATGCTCAACATATGCTTTCCAGCTATATTCATTTCTTGCTCAAGTTGTTATGCCTTTGAGTTTATTGTTTCTTTTGAATAATCTCTTCACTTAGTGATGTATTAATCCACTGTGATAGGAAGTCAAATCATCTATCTCGACCAGAATATAGTTTCTTCATTTTGTTCAACATTCTTATATATTCCACTTTCTGATTGATGATTATTCTAAATCCAGTTGTCGAACAATGCATACTACCTCTTCTTCAACAATGTTCTAGGCACAAAATAGGAGCATACCATCTCACATATCCCCTATTTTACACTTGGTTTCATAACTTTTATCCACAAATCTCTCTGCATTTTAAAAGCATGAATTTTCCAGTCATCCCATGAGGTAAATGAATATTTATTGTCATCATTTTACAGATGCGTGCAGTTAGGCATAGATTAATTAAATAAATTCTTGAAGGACAAACAATGAGTTGATTGTAAAATCAAGGTTAACATTGAACATTCCAGCATTTTGCTTCTAAAAGGAATGAATGGTGTGTTAAGTTGATTTAACTGTACATAGTTGAAAATGTTTATTTTAAGCTTTCTCAATATATCCTCCATTAGTTTTTGGACATTACCCAAAAGAATTCACAGTATTGATATCTAGCCCTTAGATATGTATGCAGTTTTTGTCTCTTGGCATCCATGGGAGATGGAGAAATGAAAATGAAGAAAGAATTTAGCCCATATAATTATATCTTCCTATAGAGATTCTAGTAATTATGTTTGGATACTTTTTTTTTACTATATAGTTTAAAGGTTTTTATTTTGTAATATAGCTCTAATTTAGCATATAGAAGTAAGCAGCTAATTAAGCTGAGATTACTTTCCACTCCCAGCCAACATTTAGAACATAATCAGAGTTATTATTACAAAATTGTTTGAAGTTACATTACTACTTATGAATATGAACCCCAACCAAAATGCATAACATAATAACATAATTAAGAAAGACTATATTATTTCAGTATGTTGCCACTCAGATAACCAAATTAAAACTATATGTCCTTCATTTCACCAGTTCTGGGGTTTTAGATTCATAAAGATCTGTAGTTGATCTGTAACCTCTTATATCTGGCTCTTAAACAAGATGATATATTTTTCTGGTTCATTTTTATTCTTTATTTTTTAATGTAAAATTAGTTTAGCAACATATGTATATAGTGCATCAGTGCATCAGTATAATTTTTAATTTGTTAAGATGTTGAGATTTTGTTGAATCAAAATTTAAATTTAGATGCATGGTCAAAATAACTGTGATCGAAACAATATTGTAGAAAATCCAACAAATAAGACATAAATCAGAAAAAGAAATTAATACACAAAAGTAAATTTGAATTTAAATAGGATTTTGTTTTCATCTGCATGTGTCATTTAAATCACTGATAAGAATTTGCACTAATATAAGATTTCATGGTAACATGACAAGTCTATTCTGCAGATGTGTATCTTAGAAAGATAGACATTACATATAAATCTTTATAATGAACAATGTTTTTAATCAGGAGTTTTTCAGTCTTCTGTTCCACAAACTCCTAAAGAGAATTGGCTACAGAGTCAGACACGACTAAGCAGCTAACAAAGTATATAATGATATCTCTGCTGCGCTGTGCTCAGTCGTGTCCGACTCTCTGTGACCCCATGGACTGTAGCCCACCAGGCTCCTCCGTCGATGGGATTTTCCAGGCAAGAATACTGGAGCTGGTTGCATTTTCCTACTCCAGGGGATTTTCCCAACCCAGTGATCGAATTCACATCTCTTGCATCTTCTGCTTGGCAGGCAGATTCTTTACCACTGTATAGAATCCTGGTGATATCTCATTGTGATTTTAATTTACATTTCCCTGATGGCTAATGTTGAACATTTTCTCATTTATTTACAGTTGTCATAGCTTCTTTGGTGAAATAACTGTTTATTTCTTTTGCCCATTTCCAACTGGATTATTTGTTGTTGTTTTTTATATTGCATTTCAAGTCTTCTTTATCTGTCTTGGATAGTAGTTCCTAATCAGTTCTGTAGTTTGCAAATCATTTCTTCCAGGCTGTAGCTTGTCTCATCTCTTCACATGGTCTCTGATAGAGCAAAACTTGTTTATTCTTATGAACCATAAGTCTTCTGATTTGATAAATTATTCTTGGTAATTCTTAGCAGTATTCAATTTTTTAGGAAGTCTATTATAGGAATTACAAGATAATTGACAAATCATATTTGTAAATGGCTACGTTAAAATAAATAGGATCCCACATGTTAGTCAGTTTACTCTTGGGTATTATTATATAAACTATGACAGCAAGATTTTTCTACAGCTTTCATGTCACATATCAGGATTATCATAATTTCTCTTTATTAAACCAAGAGCATAGCACTTTGGTATATTTCCTTATGGAACATGAAGGAAAATTTTACTAATCAGTTTCTAGAATTGATCAGTTTACTGAAAATTATGGACTATATATATATATATCCACATACACTTTTCTAAACTTTCTTCTTGTTAATTAAATAATTATATACTTTTTTTAAAAACAAGTAAATTGTGCTGCAAGGACCTTTGACAAAGAACAGTTTTTCTTAAAATACCATAGGCTCATTTCCTACTCTGTTAACAATATACTTGTGTATTCATTTCTTTCTAAGTATATCCCAATGGTTTGTGATAAAGAGAATATATTCAATAAGGTAAATAAAATGGAAATAATCAACCAAGCCTTTGGAAGGACCATGAGGTTAGTTAATATGATTATCTATCTTTAGTGACTTTTAGCTTTCTGAAATCTCTCTCTCTCTCTCTCACACACACACACATACTTACAAATGAATGTGGGAATTGCATATATAAAACTGCACTCATGTGTACATGCTAAGTCACTTCACTGGTATCTGACTCTCTGTGACCCTATGGACTGTAGCCTGCCGGCCTCCTCTGTCCATGGGTTTCTATAGGCAACAGTACTGGAGTTGGTTGCCACAACCCAGGGATGGAACCCACGTTTTTTATGTCTCAAACTGGCAGGCGGGTTCTTTACCTCAAGCGCCACCTGGGAAGCACGTAAAGTTGCATGTGTGTGCGTGCTAAATCAGTTCAGTGGTGTCCGGCTCTTTGCAACCCTATGAACCTCAGTTTCTTAGCTAGATAACAGAAAGTACTCTTGGTTTGAAAAGAATCAAAGGTTTCCCTCTTGCTAAACTGCTAAGGAAAATTGGTCCTTGGAAATTTTATAAAGGATTCACTGAAAGAAAATAAGCAATAGTTTTTACAATGAACATAGAAATAATTTTTCACTTTGTTATTTCTTATAATGATACTTGATGAAAGATGAGGAAATAATAGTAAAGTATAGCTCTGAGAAGGCATTTCTGCTAATGTAGTCTTAGTATTCAACTGAAAAGAATAGGTTATGCTTAGTATAATTTCCCCAATTAAATATGCATTTATTAAGTACTAAGAATAAAAGCTTGCTTTAATTTTCTATTTAAACACATCTCCTTTTTTCCAGAATCAACCTTTTTCTTAGTGCCTATTAAAGATAAATGTTTTAAGACCTGTTGTACTAGTCTAAACATACCTGATTACTTTTATTAAGTGATTTTCCAAGATCAAAATTATTTCACAAAGCAACTTCTGTAAGTAATGTTTAAAACAAATAGCATCTTTTAGAAAGAATGACAGCAAGCGTGAGATAAACTGGGTACAATTCTTAATAATTGCATTAAAGTAAAATGTTTTAAGAATGGATTCCAATTTAGATAATTTCATTCTTGTCTTCAAATTGTTGAAGTCCTGACACTAAAAATATGTGTTTTTGAATGTTTTCTTTGACATGGACCAAGGTTTGGAGATTGTAGTAGAACTCTGCTGTACAATAGAGGCAGTTCTGATTTAGTTTGCCACTTAACTTTATTGGCTCTGTTCTCATTGTGTCATTCTTGTGTATTTAATATTATAATCTTCTGAAGTATGAATATGATCCCTATTATCACTCTAAAAATTCTACAAACATGAATCCTTTAAGTGGTTAATTCTTTAAAGGATCAAAGCTAAGAAAAATTCAAGATTTATTCTTAAGCAAAACCTCATTGATTTTTCCTTAGTTATGATTATAGAGGGCAATTTCAGTTTAATGTAGAGCAGTATGTTTGAATCCCACATTACCTTTCTTACCATTTAATGGACTAAAATGTATTCATTTGATAGCAAGAATTCCATTTACGCAAACTATCCATCTAATCCAGAATCAGAATCTTACACATTGAATGAAAAGAACAGAAAGTAATTTTCAAATCAACAAGTTATTCTGTTTTCTGTGAACTTTCATCACCTCAAAAAAGGGATTTTACAATTATTTATGTACCATATTTACTTTAAATAATCAGTAAAAAATGTACAATTATATTTACCTTTCTAAAGGGATAAAACATTATCTACCTTTCTAAAGGGATTTGTGCTTTATTTTGTACCAATTAATCTAATTTGCAGATATACAATGATTATCATATAATCCATAGAAAATTGTCACTAATTTCTCTGGAAATGAATTATATTTTTATAAGCAATGTTATAATCTCTTCATTATATTCTAAAAGCATAAAGTAGCTTGCATCCACAGATATAAATTTAGTACCACATAAAATATTCTTCCTCTTCCACTTCCACTCCTTTCTTTGTGGGAAGGTGGGAGAACAAATTCTTACCTCAGCATTTCTACCTTAAATTCTTTAAGGAGAAATTCCTACTCTAGAACAGTTCTCTCTGCTATATAGCACTCTGTAATAGCATGGCCTCTAACAGCACTTTGCACTACTAGTATTATAGGACTGAAAATATTTTATTTTACTTAGATTCTTTAAAATCAATTTTTATTTGAATGCAGTTGATTTACAATTTCATGTTTCTGCTGTACAACATATCAGTTATACATATATCTACTCTTTCTTTAAGATTCTGTTCCCGTATAGGCCATTACAGAGTAATGAATAGAGCTCCCTGTGCTAAACTAATAGGATCTTATTAGTTATCTGTTTTATATATAGTAATGTGTATGTATCAGTATCAATCTCCCAACTTATTCCTTCTCCTTCCCCCGCCGTGGTAACTGTGAGTTGGTTTCTACATCTGTATCCCATTTCTGTTTTGTAAATAGGTTCATTTGTACCATTATTTTAAATTCCATACATAAGCAATATCATATGCTAGTTCTTTCTCTGACTTACCTCACTAAGTTTGACAATTTCTAGGTCCATCCATGTTGCTGCAAATGGCGTTATTTTGCTCTTTTTTATGGCTGAGTAATATTCCATTGTGTGTGTCTGTATACACCCACATTGTGTGTGTGTCTAAATTTACACACAGACACACACACACAGATACCACATCTTCATCTATCCCTCTGTTAATAGACATTTAGGTTGCTTTGGTCATGGATATTGTAAATAGTGCTGCAATGAACATTAAGATATGTATATCTCTTTGAATTATGGTGTTCTCCAGATGTATGCCCAGAAGTAGGATTGCTGGGTAATGTGGTAGTTCTACTTTTAGTTTTTTAAGGAATTTCCATACTGTTCTCCATAGTGGCTATACCAATTTACATTCCCACCAACAATGTAGGAGGGTTCCCTTTTCTTCATGCCCTCTCCAGCATTTATTTGTAGATTTTTTGGTAATGACCATTCTGACCAATGTGAGGTGATACCTCATTTTTGTAGTTTTGATTTGAATTTAGCTGATAATTAGTGATGATGAGCATCTTTTCATGTGCCTCTTGGCTATCTGTATGTCTTCTTTGGAGAAATGCCTATTTAGATCTTCTGCCCATTTTTTTATTAGCTTGGTTGTATTTTTGATATTGAGCTGTGTGAGCTATTTGCATGTTTTGAAATTAATCCCTTATAGGTCACTTCTTTTACAGATATTTTCTCCCATTCTGTGGGATGTCTTTTCATTCTGTTTATGGCTTACTTTGTTCTAAAGCTTTTAAGTTTAATTAAGAAATGTTTATTTTTGTTTTTATTCTTATTACTCTGGGTGTATCAAAAAAGATATTGCTGTGATTTATGTCAGAAAATGTTCTGCCTATGTTTTCCTCTAAGAGTTGTATAGTATCCAGTCTTACATTTTGGTCTTTAATTCATTTTGTGTTTATTTTTATGTATGGTGTTAGAGAATGTTCTAATTTCATTCTTTTACATGTAGTAGTCCAGTTTTCCCAACACCACTTATTGAAGAGACTGTTTTTTCCCCATTGCATATTATTGTCTCCTTTGTCATGGATTAAGTGACCATAGGTGAGTAGGTCTATCTCTGGATGTTCTATCTTATTTCATTGATCTATATTTCTGTTTTTTGTGCCGGTACCATAGTGTTTTGATTACTATAGCTTTGTAGTATAGTCTGAAGTTAGGGAATCTGATTCCTCCAGGTCTGTTTTCTCATTGTCAAGACTGCTTTGGGCATTTGGGATCATTTGTGTTTGTTTTATTTAGATTTTTAGTATCTCTTTTGCATTTATGATTTAAGCTCTATGATGGCAGAGGTCCAATATGGCATCTCCTCCCCTTTAGCTCAAGGCTTAGCTCAAGAATGGCACATGACAAATATGCAATAAATATTTGTTGAATACATACATGGATAAAACTGTCACTCTCTAGTAAGAATGATTATGATAATGGCATTGGCATATGATATAAAAATAAAATAAACTTTTTAAGATTCCTTTGAAAGCACATCTATAATCCATTCCTTTTGTCATTCATTCACCAGATACTTATTTTACTCCTAGATTTTCTTAAAAACCATTGCATTGGCTAGTGGGCATATCAAGATGAATAGAAGCCAATTTCTAAATTAAAAAAATTAGCAGTTCATTATGGAGATAGACACTTGTCCAAATAACTGTAACACAGAATCATAAATTCTGTAACAGAAACCTAAGTTTTGTGAAAAGAGCCCCACCTCATAGAGGAGTTGGCATAGAATTGCATATTGACCTGAAATATTTGACTTATATTACTTTTTTCTCTTCAGAATAAATAAGATAAAAGAGAGGCAAATATTCAGTTTGTGCTCCTTGTGTCCATGGTATAATGTAGAACATTTTTTTTTTCAGTTCTTTAAGGGGACTTTATTATTATTATTAATATTGAGGGTGTTTATACAGTAGCCACTACTATTCCTTCTGGTCTTCTTTTGGCAACATAAGTCATAGCTAAATAAAGAAAAGCAAATAACATTTTACTGGGTTACTGTTTTCTCAATTAATCTCTTTCCACGTGTTTCAGTTTCTTATTCCTTTCCAAGTCAAAATCCATCCACATTTCTCTTGGCGCTGACTACAAACACAATTTTGAAGGCACTAACAAAGTAGATGAATTTACTATAATATCTTTAGAGTTACCAGCAGTCATTGCATATGTTGGTACTGGTGCCCTGCACAGCCACAGTGGGATTTGGCTTAGACGTATGCAATGTATAACCACTTAGTGGAAGGTAATGGTTCCTGGCACTATGAGACTATCCTAAAAATAATGTAACCAGAATAGTATGAACTTGCTTTTGGCCTAAAATTAGCCTCAGTAATTGAAATTCTTAATCTACCTTCTTTTATTTCCTATTGATTTTATTTAAAGCAAATAATTCTTGTGGAATATTTGCATTTGATATTACTGAACTGGCTGATAACCATGGTTTGTGCTTGCCATGATATAGGGAACAGAGATTACGGGTCCTGCGGAAAATTTCATTGAGTAATAAATGTAGCTTGAGCCATTGCAAACTTTTAAAAACTGCTAGTATTTAAGATTAAAGCTCTGAGTTTAATACTTTTTTGATCAGTTGTTTTTTATATTTATTTATAGGACTATACTTTTAACCTCAGAAAATTATCTCAAAAATATCACCATGTCGACAGTGGTTTAGTATAGGAATGATTTAGTACAGAATAGATCTGTTGTCCCTATTATGTGGGAAAAAAATTAGACCATTTTTGTAATAGTAGATCAGAAATATATAGGTGATGGCACTTTTGAAAGCCTATCAAAACATGTAAATATTTTGTTACTAAAATTTCCTTTTTGTAGTCCTAACAGTGCAAAAATATAATGTGTAGCTAGATTTTCTTTTTTTTTTTTTTGTCTGTTTAATGTACTTCCCTACTTAATGACAGTTTACATCTTTTTCAGTTTCTTAAATGTCCCGGTAATAATAATGATGAACTCTATTTAATAATCTTTTCCTCTTTATCTCTATAAAGATAGAAGGCCAAGATGTTTGGATTATATTTGCACATATGATTGACAATCATAAATGCCAGGAATATTTTCTGGTAGTATAAGAAATATGAAATCTGAGTATGATATTTTAAAAAATCAATCTAATTATATAGCATAATACTTTTGTTCATTGGTCTATGGAAATATTAATCTTATGGAGATAGTTCTGTCATTTTTCAAAATTTCAAGTCATATTTCTTCTTTGACATGATGTTGAAACTGATTTTAAAATACTTTTTAAAAATAATCTTGTTAGCAAACAGGTAAAAATTAAGCAATAATGAGATCATTTTAACTTTCAGAATGAAATCAAGTGTATATGCACAAAATTATTTTAGTCAGTATAATTACTTCCTTAACTTTGATGTGCCTGTCAAATTAAAAATAATGTTGTATTGAAATGGGATGGGAATCCGAGTTCTTTTCATGGAACCAAAGAATGAACTTCACAAACACACAAATACTCAGAGCAGCAAGGAAACAGGATTTACTTTAGAGAGAAAGAAAGTACAAAGCTCTCAGCATAGCCCCTGAGAGGTTGTGAAGAGCCCTGAAAAGGCAGATATTACAGCAGTTCATATACTTACTAGTATTGATTTGTACTTTTTTGATTGGTTCTGACTTTTAACATATGTCATTTCTAGCCAATCAACTTAAAGGTCACAGTGTATAAATTGACATCTTTATGGCTTCTTTCAATCCTCAGATTGTTAGCTTTTTTAGACATTAAGTCACCATCCCCTGACCTTTTCTTATGACCCTCGGCCATTTTACAATGGAATAGATGTATAGGTTAAAAGTCAATGATCACCAGTTAATGGAACAAAAGTTACTTACTACCCTTTCCTGGATCTGAGAGCTGATAATTTATCAGGCCAAGCATACATTTCTCTGAGAGTCAGTAATTCAGGACAAAGGGTGTAGTTTTAGGTTAATGGAGCGGGGTGTTTATTAAAACAGACCAAGGTCTCAGAGTTCCTACACTAACTGCCTAACAATTTCTATCTCAGTATTAAACTAAGGAATTTTTTAGAAAGGGCACCTGAATGTTATTTCCTTTTTAACACTGAGTATCCAATGTTACAGATGGGTTACATCTGTAATCCAGTATTACAGATGTTAGACACAAATAATCAATGAGAAAAACTTTAGTAGGAACTTCCAAATGCTCAAAATCTCAATTTATGAAAGCTTTTCTGATATTCCTAGAGTTATTGTTTAAGTGTTACCTGATTTGCTCATGAATAAAAATATTTTGTCTTTGGTATTAACATTTTATGTATTTCTGAGTAATCTTTTTATCCAGTTATTGATATTATTTCTGAATCCTTTCAACCTGATTCTGGTTGATGAAACAAGGTTGTGGAGACACTATTTTGGTTCTTGAGCTTCAAGACTTTGGCCTCTTGTTCTGTATTAGCAAAGGTGGGATGAAGGGGGCACATTCCTGTTGTCTTTCTCTAACTAGGAGAGGGACTTTGAGAGAGAGGCGTGAAGTGAAAAGGGAGAGTGTTGTCCTGGGTACCTTTTTCTCTATTCAGTCTGAACATTGTACATCTAGTGTTTTGGTGTATTTAAACTCAGGAATGACTCTAGGAAATAATTTTCTTCTCTATCTTTATCTACTTTTCAGCTCATTAGCCCTGAAAGCTGCTCTGCCTGGACTAGTGGCAATAGATGAACACAAGGTTTCCTTCCACCGAGTGATTGCTCTGACAATGCTAAGGAGAGGTTCTTACGTCAGCTGAGAGAATAAAATGTTGATAGTGTTCCAGTGAGTGTAAAGATGTTACTGCTATTTAGTCTTCAGGAAAGCTATGGTTCCACTATGTAGCATATTAAGACTACATCCCATTTTATTGTGTTTTACATGTCACCAGGCATTTTTACAGAGACACATTATCAAGATTAATTTTCATAATTATTTCAGAGGGGAATGAACCTTCTGATTGTTAAATGCCCAAGGCACTCCCAGGACTGCCTGTAACCTGGGGTCTTTTTCAAGGAAGTAAAGATAAGAAAGTGATTACAGTTACTTGAATGCCTTCTTGTTGAGAGGTAAATGGGGCTTGTCTCAAAGAGTATTAGTTGCCCAAAGTCATATAAATTACCCAGCCTGGGGAGAAAATTAGGATATATTAATGGAATTTGAAGCAAGTGATAGAAAACATTTGTCTGACTTTGGTAAACTCTTACCCTACTCCAGAAGTCTCCAATAGGGTTTTTTGGATCCAAGTCTTTTCTTTCATCAAGTCCTCTATACCTGTCTCTCAACATTTTTCATTTTCCTTCTTTCTTTTTCCAACTCTCTAATAACCTTCTGTAAGAGGTTGTAATCCCAATCTAAAATTATGCTGCCAGTTTAAAAATCCAAGCACATAACAGTCCATCATGTTATAGCTTAATGAATATATAAATGAGGATGTTACTTATTAACTTATGAGAGTGAGATTTTCAGACAAACATTTTGGCAGACTTAACTTTTTTCTGGGGATGCCTGCTGGACATTGGAGATGGATTTTGGTATTGCTCATCTATTTCAAGCCTTATAAATCTAGGCTGTCTTTTTGAATGTAAATTAAAACCTCCAAATATTACCATAAAAGAAAAACTTCTAGGACCATTTCTGATAGGCTTGATAAAAGCATAAATTCTACCAGCTTTTTCTAAATGACTTGCTTTTTCTTCAAACCCAAGACTACTCCTAGTCACTTTTACTGCTTCTACTTCTGTGTGTCAACTCTCCCACCACCGCCACTTGTGCTACAAAAACTAATATATTCTTTAAGCATTATATTCTATAGGAGTTATAGTCTGTAAACCTTAAGCACTTTATTACCTAGTGAATTCTTTTGAGTACTAAGCAACTAAGTTTCTTTTAATATCTTTACATAAAGCTATTATATTCACTATGATAATAAATTTTTTTTAAACAAAGTTTCTTATTTCTTGACAAATTCAATACAAATATAAACATAAATTATAAAATATTAGTCTTTACAAATAATACTGAATGAGAGATTGGGTCAAATATTTGACACGATTTATGCTAAAAATAACAAATACAATTAAGACACATTATTTTTTTTGCAATGAAAAATTTGGGTTGCCATACAAAAGATAATTAAATTCTGTTTATGTAGGACTGGAAGGTGACATTTATCACAGGAAACTCCATTGTGGAAGAAGTTATACCCACAGTTTATTCAGTGGAAATTATGAGAATAAATTATTCTTCCAAGCTTTACATTTATTTTAAATAAAAAGTAAAATATAAATGCACCCATATAGTATAGCTCATTGGCTCAGAATATAATGCATTTTCTGAAGAAAATGAATAATCTTTACATGTCTCCATTCTATATTTATTAAATGATGCTAGTTTATTTGTCTATTTTATTATCTAATAACTCATCTTACCAATATGTAATTTAAATATAATAATACTATAAGAAAGTTTCATTATAAACTTTTATTTTATAAGTTTATTTCATAAGCTTATAGTTTTCAAAATAAAATGTAATTTAGTTTCAACTGAATTGGAAAGTATACCAGCAAAGTTCTTATTTTACTGGTACACTAGTTAAATTAAATTATAGTGAAAAAATAATTCCTATTCAGATTTTTATTTGGATCTATTGCTTTTCAAACATTTAATTTTTAACAATTTGTTTTAACTAATCTGCTACTGTGATTAGGTACTGTCTGTGTTCTTCACATGAAATTAAAGTCAGAATCCTGGTTATTTAAATGGAAAGAAGGAAGGTAGAAAAGAAAGAGAGGGCATGAGGGAAAAAAAAATTACACAAGTCTCTGAATAATCCATAAACCAGATTCTTTGGGACATACATTTATTAAAGTTTTATCAGTCTTTTTCATATTAATGATTTTAAAGTTCTAGAGATGTAGTTTTCTCAGACATTGTTTTATATACTTGATTTATTATTAAATTTATTTTTATATTTGAAAGAAAATATTTTTTATTGAACTGCAGTTAATTAACAAAGTTGTGTTAATTTCTGGTGTACAACAAAGTAATTCATTAATAATATATATATATATATACTTACGTATTTTCTTTTTCATTATGGTTTGTTACAGAATATTGAATATAGTTCCTTGGGCTCCAGAGTAGGACCTTGTTTTTTACTTTTTTTATATAGAGTAGTTTGTATCTGCTAATCAGAAACTCCTAATGTATTCTTCCTCCATCCCTTTTCCCCTTTTGTAACCCTAAGTTTGTTTTCTATGAACTTTAGTATGTTTCTGTTTCATAAATAAGTACATTTGTGTCATAGTTTGGATTCCATATATAAGTGATACCATATAGTATTAGTCTTTCAATTTCTGACTTACTTCACTTAGCATAGCAATCTCAAGGTCCAGTCAAGTTGCTGCAGATGGCATTCTTTCTTATTTATGACTAAGTATGTCCCATTTTTATATATATATACACCAGTCTTCTATCCAGTGTGCTAATGGGCATTTAGGTTGTTTCCATGTCTTGGCTGTTGTAATAGTGCTATAATGAACATTGGGGTGCATGTATCTTTTTGAATTACAGTTTTCTCTGGATATATGTATAGGAGTGGAATGTCTGGCCAGAATACACAGAAGAACTGTACAAAAAAGATCTTTGTGACCCAGATAATCACGATGGTGTGATCACTCACCTAGAGCCAGACATCCTGGAATGTGAAGTCAAGTGGGCCTTAGGAAGCATCACTGCAAACAAAGCTAGTGGAGGTGATGGAATTCCAGTTGAGCTATTTCAAATCCTGAAAGGTAATGCTGTGAAAGTGCTGCACTAGATATGCCAGCAAATTTGGGAAACTCAGCAGTGGCCACAGGACTGGAAAAGTTCAGCTTTCATTCCAGTCCCGAACAAAAGCAATGCCAAAGAATGCTGAAACTACCACACAATTGCACTCATCTCACATGCTAGTAAAGTGATGCTCAAAATTCTCCAAGCCAGGCTTCAACAATACCTGAACCATGAACTTCGAGATGTTCAAGCTGGATTTAGAAAAGGCAGAGGAACCAGAGATCAAATTGCCAACATTTACTGGATCATGGAAAACCATGAGAGTTCCAGAAAAACATCTATTTCTGCTTTATTGACTATGCCAAAGCCTTCAACTGTGTGGATCACAATAAACTGTGGAAAATTCTGAAAGAGATGGGAATACCAGACCACCTGACCTGCCTCTTGAGAAACCTGTATGCAGGCCAGGAAGCAACAGTTAGAACTGGACATGGAACAACAGACTGGTTCCAAATAGGAAAAGGAGTACGTCAAGGTTGTATATTATCACCCTGCTTATTTAACTTGTATGCAGAGTACATCATGAGATGTACTATTTTTGCTGGGATCTCAGTTAAGTGTTATTTGAATTTCAACGTTGAATAGTGACTCCTGTTATTCCTCACTTGATGATGTGGTTTCCTACAAAGTAATAAATACCATTTAAACAATTAATGGCAGAGTCACAAGACATGTAGGACCAAGGAATTACTGGGGGGGGGGGTGGGGAACACATTGGTTTACTATTATAAAAATACCTCTCCTTGAAACTTCTTGCCAGGACTATAGCTTTTAGCTCTAGTCATCATCTCTTCTTTCTCTCATTCAAGGCTTCATACAGTAAGCTTCTTACACTATAGCTCAGATCATATGTCCCTCTTCAGACCCTCAATTATTTCCACTGCCTATTAAATTAAAGGCTTAGCTGAATTTTAGCATTTGAGATGTTACTAATATGTCCCTGACTAGCTTTAAATCTGTCTTTCCTCTCATACATTCCCTGGGACTGTGGATAATACTGTTTCCTCTGATTAGAATGTGCCCTCTTATAACTTTGCCTGTCAAAAATTACAACCATTTTTTAATGCCGTATTAAATCAGCACATGCTGAGAGCCTTTGACCCCAGTAAAATGGGAAACCATGTTAACTCATTTTGTGTTCCACATTGACACTTGTGTTGCTCTCCTATATTCTTGTCATTATATAATTTGCCAGGAAATACCTTCCAGAACAGATAAGTGCCAATATCAAAAACAAAATGATGCTATGCCAGTTAGTAGTTCACATATTCTTTTAAAATAAATATGTTGCTAATTATTAGTTTACCAGACCACCTGACCTGCCTCTTGAGAAATCTGTATGCAGGTCAGGAAGCAACAATTAGAACTGGACATGGAACAACAGACTGGTTCCAAATAGGAAAAGGAGTATGTCAAGGCTGTGTATTGTCACCCTGCTTATGTAACTTATATGCAGAGTACATCATGAGAAACGCTGGGCTGGAGGAAGCAGAAGCTGGAATCAAGATTGCCGGGAGAAATATCAATAACCTCAGATATGCAGATGACACCACCTTTATGGCAGAAAGTGAATAAGAACTAAAGAGCCTCATGATGAAAGTGGAAGAGGAGAGTGAAAAAGTTGGCTTGAAGCTCAACATTCAGAAAACTAAGATCATGGTATACCGTCCCATCACTTCATGGCAAATAGATGGGGAAACAGTGGAAGACTTTATTTTGGGGGGCTCCAAAATCACTGCAGCCATGAAACTAAATGACACTTACTCCTTGGAAGAAAAGTTATGACCAACCTAGACAGCATATTAAAAAGCAGAGATGTTACTTTATCAGCAAAGGTCTGTCTAGTCAAAGCTATGGCTTTTCCAGTAGTTGTGTTTGAATGTGAACATTGGATTATAAAGAAAGCTGTGCACCAAAGAATCGATGCTTTTGAACTATGGTGTTGGAGAAGACTCTTGAGAGTCCCTTGAACTGCAAGGATGTCCAACCAGTCCATCCTAAAGGAGATCAGTCTTGAGTGTTCATTGGAAGGACTGATGTTGAAGCTGAAACTCCAATACTTTTGCCACCTGACACGAAGAGCTGACTCATTTGAAAAGACCCTGATGCTGGGAAAGATTGAAGGTGGTAGGAGAAGGAGACAGCAGAGGATAAGATGGTTGGATGGCATCACAGACTCAATGGTCATGAGTTTGATTAAACTCTGGGAGTTGGTGATGGACAGGGAGGCCTGGTGTCCTGCAGTCCATGGGATCGCAAAAAATCGGACACAACTGAGCCACTGAACTGAACTGAACTGATGACAGCTCTAATTTTAGTTTTTTGAGAAACCTCTGTACTGTTTTCCATAGTGACTGTACCAAAATACATTCCTAGTAGTGGAGGATGGTTCCCTTTGGAGAGAAAGGAATATTTAGATTTCTCTTAAGTGAAGTCGCTCAGTCATGTCCGACTCTTTGTGACCCCGTGGACTGTAGGCCACCAGGCTCCTCCGTCCATGTGATTTTCCAGGCAAGAATACTGGAGTGGGTTGCCATTTCCTTCTCCAGGGGATCTTTCTAACCCAGGGATCGAACCCAGGTCTCTCGCATTGCAGGCAGACGCTTTAACCTCTGAGCCACCAGGGCAACCCTATGTGCTTATTATAAAGTTCACATAAATATTGTAGTTAATTTGATAGGCAAAAGATTGCTCTTACTTATGCAAGAATATGATAATATTTCAGTTTCTTACCTAGTGTATTAAAGTTCATTCAATAATAACTAGAGAATAAACTTCAATTTCATTGTCTGAAAAGGTTCTTATTCAGGTCATGTATTTTTTTTTTAAATACTATTAAAATATTTCAAATTCCACATGTATAGAAACCTTAGTATTATTCAAGTATAAAACATAACAGATTAATATAATTTTGTAAAGATGAAAAATTACAGGTAGGCTGGGTATATGATTTATAAAGATTTTGGTGTAAAATTGTTTTGATCATTCCTCTAAGAAACTTATTACTGAATAGAGTTCTTTTTTGGATAAAAGGTCCTTCACTTACATTCATGTAATTACACCAGCTGTTGGCTTTAAGTAGTAGGAAATGTTTATAATAAACAACAACAGCAACGATAAGTACAGTTTAAATATCTCTCAATTTTCATTTGAAGTTGACTGGATGAGGTTGAATAACTCATAGTTTTATACATGTACTTTTAATTTTTCTTCAAAAGTATAATTAACAAATTAACTTTGATCTCAGTGAAACAATGTTTAAATAATTTCATACTGTTTTATGTCATTAAAGGCTTAATATAAATGTCAGCAGAATAAACATTAATACAATCATTTATGAATATTTCTTTTGGCTTGAGTAAACAACAGAAGAGTTATCCCTTGCATATTTTAAATATACTGCAAACTTTATTTAAAATAATCAACATCATTATTGTCATCTACACCATCATCATCACTATCATTTTTACTATGATCTCTACTGTAATTATCGCCATGAGAGTTATTGTACATTCTATACATATAATACATAAATTAATATCTTTATATTTCAATTACCTACCATTGCTAATATATCTCTGTTGATATTTTGAAAAAAGAAATTTTATCTATGTGTATATATACTTGTATATATATATAATATATGCTATCTAAAGCATATAATAGATATGCCTTTTAAAAATATAAATTATTCTGGTTGCATCAAGTGTGGTGTACTAGATGCTTACATAAATTTAGAAATGGTGCATGCTTAATTTTCATAGGGGTTTCTGATGGCTCAGACAATAAAGAATCTGCCTGCGATGTGAGAGACCCAGACGATCCCTGGATTGGAAAGATCCCCTGGAGGAGGAAATGGCAACCCACTCCAGTATTCTTGCTTTGAAAATTCTGTGGACAGAGGAGCCTGGTGGGCTGTAGTATATGGGGTTGCAGAGTCAGACCTGACTGAGCGTCTAACACAGTTTAACTTAAGTAACATCCTTCACTATTTCTAGTGGGGTTGTATATGGTTTTAGAAAGATTATTGTCGCTGTTTTTGTTTGTCTGCTTTATGTTAGTTAGGTAACTAGTTAGTTTTGTATTTAAAGAGGGTGAGTCAAGCTTTTTCTTTATGTGTTAAGGGTAAGGTGGGAGAAAGGAGAGAGAGTTTTAATTCAGGATAGGAGCAGTGGTTAAAAAAAATGATACAGGATATGGATTAAAGTTCAATGCTGAGGAACTAGTCTAAATCTGGAAGAACATGTGTGGTAAATAGTTTTTCGGTGGGAGTAATAAGAATAAAGGGGCTTCCCAAGTGGCACTGGTGTAAAGAACCCGCCTGCTCATGCAGGTGACAAGATATGTGGGTTCGATCCCTGGGCTGGGAAGGTTCCCTGGAGAAGGGCATAGCAACCCACTCCAGTATTCCTGCCTGAAGAATCCCATGGACCTAGGAGCCTGGCCGGCTATGGCCCGTGGGGTCACAAAGAGTTGGACACGATTGAGTGACATTACACACACAGTAAGAATAAGTGTTAAAACAATAAGGTTATTAGGACAAAGGGTGATCAGCAGTAGAGAAAGCAGTAAATTGAGAGAGCTTACATCTAAGGGCCTTTATTTCCTAAGTGAAAACAGAGGTAAGATCGGCTCTTGCAACCTCTTCACTCTTCTCCATCTCCTAAAGGGAAAATTAGAGGCCTAAGAAAATGAACAAGTTTTGAAATGACAGCAATGTAGGATGATGGGAAAGTGAATAGAGTGGAGAGATTTGGGAGGATTGAAAGTTATTGCTAAAGATATTTTATACTGGATATCAGTTTTCCACCACTATTGCTCTTAATTGTAGATTGAATTTAAGCAGGAAGAGTATCTTTACCAGCCATTTAAACATAGCAGAGTTACAGAGTTCAGATTGCCCGACATTCAAAACTACATGATATTTCTTATGTATAAGTTATATGAGAAGAGGAGAAAATACTAAATAAGGGAAGCTCAGGAAGGTCACTGAAGTATTCTGGGAATATCAGTGAAACTGCGTCAACCAGGAATTTATCTAAGTGAAATCCGCCATGTATTCTGGAATCTGACTTTTGCTGTGTCCTAACGTTATCCCCAGGTTATTAAGTTTACTTCTTTCTATCTATCTATCTATTCTGAGCATAGGTATATTTATGTAGCAACAAAGAAGCAGTTCTATAGTTTCTTAAGAAGATTCTAGATCTCTAAGGATTGAGAAATTTGATAATATTTCACAAGAACATTTTAAAGAATCATTATTATGGTGATTTGATCCTAGACTTGGATGAGGAGAAAATGAAGTACCTAGTTTCATGTATAAAGTCTCCAATGCATAAAATACATCGAGCCATCAAATTACTGTGTTTTTTCATTGGATGATCTCATTTTAAACCATGGTTTTAGTTATAAAGTAATACTTCTCACCTTCTTTCATCTTTTTCCTCAGCTCAGCCACCTATCATGTACTTCAGCCTTGTTTTTCTCAATGCTCAGCATATCTTAAACTATATTCTGAGTCCCCAAACCAAACTGTACTTTCTCTAGTATACCCTTTCAGTAAACAGTACCAGGGAAGCCAGAAAGCCATTGTTCTCTCACTTCTTCATTTGCTACTTTGAATCAATTATTAATCCCAATATTTGATAGTGGAGATAATTGATAATTTTCAGTTATTTGGTTTATCCAAATATTTGGGTTGCTTGAATTCCCTGGTGGCTCAGATGGTAAAGCGTCTGCCTATAATGCGGGAGACCTGATTGGATCCCTGGGTTGGGAAGATCCCCGGGAAAAGGAAATGGCAACCCACTCCAGTACTTTTGCCTGGAAAATCCCATGGATGGAGGAGCCTGGTGGGCTACAGTCCATAGGGTCACAAAGAGTGGGACACGACTGAGTGACTTCACTTTCACTTTTTGTTCAAATATTCAGGTTACTCAGATATTCAGGTTATCTTCAGCTCTCATTTGACTATTACTCCTCTCAATTATCTCTATGTCTGCATCTTTGTATCTGCAGTCTTGATGCCATTATCCAAGCACTTTGACTGATACCATCTTACTAAAACATTCCCTAGTCTTTAAAATCTTTAGTGACTTTCCATTACCTTAGGATAAATAAGAATCTGTTTCCTTAACATGCTTATCACGCCCTCCATAATCTGGTGTATGCCTACCTCTTTTGCTTCGTGTCTTGCCACTTCCAGTATACTGAACTTTTTGTCTGCCAATTTCTTTCTTTGCTTTTTTTTTTAAGTTTAGTACCATGGCGTCTCAAATATCTGTGTCATTTTTATGCTGCCCCTCTTCTGCCTGGTACATTACCCCCTGAGCCCTATGTTTTCCTGGACCAGTTCTTTCTTACCCTACAGTTGTAAATTTAAATGCTACTTCCTTTAGGAGAGCTCCTTAATTTCTGAGACATTTTTGGATGCCCCTCTGTGTTCTTATAGCATTCTATATTTCCCCTGTCTTAAGATCACTCTTGTGATAAAGACTTATTCATTGACTGTTTCGTTGACTTTGCCTTCCTACACTGCTCTGAGAGCACAGATCAGGTCTACCTCCTTCATCTCCATAAGGTGGTATACTATCTGACACAGCCTCTCAATAAATGGTTATTAATGAATGACTAGGATGTTAATGAGTTCAAGTTCAATATGATAGTGGATATTTTTATTTTTACTATTCAGAATTTTAGTTTATCTCCTAATGTGCTCTTTTAAAATACTCCCTTTCAACATTTATTTTCATTTTTAGGACAAGGTCTTTGCTTATGTCTCTGTAAATAAATCTATGTATAAATTAATTTATGAAATACATATTTGGATCAAGATTCTCATTCAAAATGCTCCACACTGGCTACTTCTATATTTCAAACAATATTCTTGGGTTTTATGTAAAACTATTCATAATCTATTTTTTAACTATTTAATTTTCCATTACAAAAGACAATGATGCTTTATTAGGTCTAAACACACAAATGATTTTAGCTTACCTTTTAAGAGAACTCCTCATTAGAGTTTGCCTTAGCTACTGAAATTTGAATAATATCACGAGCATGTAAAGGCAAAATCATCAGCTTTGTGCTGGTTTTTGAAAGTCCACATGATTATTTAAAGAATAAATAAGGCAAACCTATGCCTCTGGTCATGTTTCATCTTGCCCACACCCAGACATTCTTCTCTTCATAAGCACATTTACATCCATTGCTTACCACCAGAGAGGGAGATCAATAATAATGAATAATATTATGTAACTCAGTCAAAGAGGCATATTACATGGACTTTAAAGTGAATTACATGGAAACCCCCCCTGAAATGCCACAGTAGCCATTAATGGGATCCTTAGAGTGCAGTGCATGCCACACTAGCTTTAGACAGCATGATGTTTGCCCATAAGTAAATCTTTGTCATCACATGTAGCTATTTCTTTAAACTTTCTCTCCAGTTATGGACAACTGTGAACCAATATGGCATATTTACCTAACAGCCTCCAAAGAAGAATTATATATAGTTTTATTTATTTATTTATTTATTTTGAAAAAAAAAAAAAAAAGCCTTATAATTTATTCTGGAAGTCTTAATACATGTTTTGATTGCATTTGTCATTATTTTTCCTAAGTCCAGAGAAATCAGTGGTGACATATTAGAAATATCAAAGTTAAAAAAAATATTTTAAAAATGTATCTGTAGAGAGAAGCAAGTTTTAAACTGATGATAGCATTCAAAAAGAAAAATTGCTGCCAATTTCAACATTGGTCTGTAATAGATTGAAAATTTTTAAATGATTTTTCACCATAGATCATCTAAGAAGCACTGATTAATTTATAAAGAAGAACTCTAATGAGAAATTAAAGTTTTGCCATTTGCTAATAAAGTCTATAAGATCTGCGAATACCATATTTTTTTGTTTGTATTAAGAGAAATTTGCATGAAAGGAGTTTCTTAGTTCTTAAATAGTATTCAGGTTGGACGAGAAAATAAACCTCAATCACTTCTAGAAAGAAAATAAGTGACTTACTTCAGTTATCTTACCCCAAGAAGGCTAGTAGATCCAAATTATGTGAGTTTTAACTTTTATTTCTACTTAACATTTAGGACATGCTACCTTACAGACTCTTGAACATAATATATGTTAGTAATTCTCTTTTATCTAAATTACCACACAATCATATAAGAAAGCTCATGTGAAAAGAGCACAATTGTATTTTTATTTTCAGTGTAATATTTTATAAAGAAATGTTATATTTAACATATTTTTGAGTGAACAAGAAATTTTAAGAAGAAATGATACCATCTAGCTGTTATAGCTTTGTAAATAAGAGTTTACAGAAACATGTACATTCTAAAGATCTTATAGCCTTGATCAAATAGACCCAAATGTTTTTTGGAACATGTTTGTCTTTTATAATTTGTGTTTGCTAATCCATTCAGCCTGGAAATTAAAAAAACTGGAAAAATAATAGTTGAAGAAAATATTTTTCTAGCTGTCCCTTAACAACTGTTTTGGAACCTTTATCTTATTTCTGAGAGTCTGCAAGGGAAAATCTCATCTATGCTTAGAAATACATGTAGCATTTTCCGTTTTCACTTCATTCATTCGTACTGGTTTCATCTCTGGCACTTTGAGATGATGTTAGGTGTTGAGGCTTCAGAAACCCTGAAAAGTCTTGTCTCTGTCACTGTTTTTTGCTGCCACTGTGACTGATGCCAGTAGGATATCCTGTCACCATTGACTGAAGTTGTTCTGAGGCAAAGCTGAACCTCTCTGAAACTTTCTTCCTCTTGCAAGAACTAGCACAGTGGTGTCAAAGATGTTAGAGTGTTTTGCAGACACAATTGTTATAACAGAAACATACTCTGGCTGAAAAGGGATGTTGTTTTCTTTGAGCTTTCTGTCAATACTGTTGTTGGAATAGACCTCAGACTCCGTAATGTACTCCTAGCAGCTCATTGTCTGTTAAATTAAGTTCCTTCAGGTTTTAAGTTTGCTCTGTGTGTGTGTGTTTGCTTTTGATTTTGATAGCTTGCCTGTTTATTTTTAATTCAGAGCTTTTGTCTGAACCAAGCATGGACTCATTGAGGATAGGGCTAGAAGAGATACGAACAACCTGCATAACACATCTAACAGGATCCTTTGCTGGGGCAATTTCAATGTACCAAGCTTGGGATTTGACTGTCAGTGATCTACTTTTTAACCCTCATTTGGCCCTCAAAAGTCAACTGCATCCTGCATCTTAGGTTGCTCACAGGTTAGGTAGAGGTGAATTTGGTACAAGAGTAAGCATTTCTTAGAGCATCATTTGCTAAATGGGATGTTCACGAACCTTAGCCTTGCTTTATTCTTCACAATATATGATTATAAGATTATACATCATCATACATTTTGTCATTGTTCTCTTTTTCTTCTGTGTCTTAACCTTTTTCTATCCCATGTGTCCATTGTTCAGGTCTCCTACTGTGGTTTCTTCTCACTGAAAAATGACAAAGTTAGCTGAATCATTTGGCCTTAATGAATCAGAAAAGGAACTGAAGTTGAAAATCATGTTTTAAGTCATTTTTTGAAACTATTTTTATTGTTTTTCTAAATGCCAGTGAATTTTCAACATTTCATGAAACTATTTTCTTGCTGTCCTGGTAATGTTCATGTAGCCCATCACTGTCCCAAACTCACTTTGAAGTATGCTTTAAATCATGATATAGTCCAAGTCTTTGAGAATTGTTTTCTTTGTTATAAGAAAATAAAATCTTTGGTTTTACTCACCCAGAATAGTAGATTGAGTTTATTTGATTACTCTTCAATTAAACCACCACATGTACCATTTTAGTACTTCTTTTGTAAGTACTTCCTGAGTTAACAGCTCAGTGTAAAGTTTAAAGAGCTACTAAGTAGATTTAAGCAATCTCATTTAAAGGAAGATACCATGTTTATGTACCCCATTAATTGAAAGGTATTAATAAAAGATGTGGCTTATTAGGCAATAAGAATGAAAACTGAAAGTGTTCACTTTTCCTGCAGTGTCTGAGGTTGGCATGAAGCCTTTGAGGAAATTATTGTTTTAAATTAATTTGAAAATTGTATATACCCTCTCAATTTCTAAAACAAGAATATGATTGAGAGATTATTTTCTCTTAATGGTATTTCTAGAAGTATTTAAACAAGTGCTAGTAGTAGCCAACACTGTAAAACTGGTAAGATGAGAGTGGACTCCCAGATAACCTAGAAAAAGCCCATGTTAAATTTGACTTTTTGATAAACAGTGAATAACTTTTTAGAATAAGTGTGTCTCAAATATGCATGAGACAGTTACTCTAAAAACTATTATTTATCTGAAATTCACATGTAACTGGACATCCTCTATTTTCATTTGCTAAATCCATAACCCTAAACTGGGACCCAAAGAAGACAATCACAGAAGTGATTACTAGTGAATCTATTTAAATAGCTTCAGTTCAGTTGCTCAGTCATGTCCAACTCTTTGTAACCCCATGAACTGCAGCACACCAGGCCTCCCTGTCCATCACCAACTCCCAGAGTCCACCCAAACCCATGTCCATTGAGTCGGTGATGCCATTCAACCATCTCATCTTCTGTCGTCCCCTTCTCCTCCTGCCCTCAATCTTTCCCAGCATCAACGTCTTTTCAAATAAGTCAGCTCTTCTCATCAAATGGCCAATGTATTGGAGTTTCAGCTTCAACATCAGTCCTTCCAATGAACACCCAGGACTGATCTCCTTTAGGATGGCTTAGTTAATCCTTTTTCTTTATTAAGAAAATAGGAATTATCTCCAAAATATCATAATAGCTCATGCATATGCAAGAAAAATGCCTGTTTAATTAGTTCTTGCTCTAGTTATCAGTAGACAAGTAAAGACAGTATATCTTTTTTGTCAGTTTGGTTTATTTCTCTTTCTCAGTTCTTATCTCATGGTAACAAAGATTTGGAACTACTGACTAATTACAGCTTAGGTAGGCAGGATGTCTTGGCTATTTGTATGTAACAATTCAGATGCAGAACACTACTGCTTTTTTAGAATAAATGCTATAATTGTAATGGTTCTAGTGGTAAAGAATCCTGCCAGTGCAGGAGACACAGGGGATTCCAGTTTGATCCCTGGGTTGGGAAGATTCCTTGGAGGAGGAAATGGCAACCCACTTTAGTATTCTTTCCAGGAGAACCTCATGGACTCCCAAGGAGCCTGCCAGGCTGCAGTCCCTGGGGTCACAAAGAGTCAGACACGGCTGAGCACACAGCATACACTACTTACTCTCTACCACATGTAGCAAGACATTCAACGTATATGTCCATATATCTACAGGGTAACAATAACCTTCTATTTTTGTAATTAAATAATTTGATATGTTTATAGCATGGAGTATTTTTCTTCTACATTAATCAGAAATAAAGACTACTGGCTTTATACTTAAGAGTCCTTAATATGGCTATAGTTTGGAATTGATAAGGTGGAATTGTAAGTAGTATTACATGAATGTTGCCTTTGAAATGATTGTGTTTAAGGGGGAAAGTATTATGATCAGTACACTTCACTACTGGTGCAAAAATAACTCAGAGAACATATCTAATACCACCAAACCAAGCATTATTTGCTAACAAAAGAGAGTATTTTTCTAATCTGCACACAATGATGTGTAATACTTCCCAAGCATGCCAATAAATAACAATTTGAATAAAAGAGAGCATGAATATTAGCAATACAATCTTATTGGGTCACATAATCCCCCTCTAATACACAAACATAATCTACTTGTTTCTTTGGTGCTTGTTAACAGTTTTCTGATTATTCATGTGTCCAAAAAAAAAATTAATGCTTGAAGCTCTAAACCTGGTGAATATAATGAGCATGGCTCCCCATGGATCTGAAAAAATTAGATTGTTGGTTTGAGACAGATGCAGCTATAACCAGAGGGAATGCTTTCGTATTCACATCACAACGTAGCAGAAACATCATTTAGAAGCTTTAATACATATTAATACTCTGTTCAGAATAATTATAAGCTCCAGCAAACAAAAAATAAAGATCCAGGAAAAGAATGAACTTAGTACTAGAAGATCCACTAAAGACAGTTATAGACATAGGGTAATTTCATAATTAATTTCAGTATAAGGACTAAAATAAAATCCTATGTAAATGCACTAGAAATGCATTCAAAACAAGGTCAGAAGAAGGAATACAGAGTGATACTTTTCATAGTATAAAGCAAATGAAATAAACCATGAATCCACTAGTCATAGTTTTCTTATTTCTTCATTAAATAGATTCATATTTGTGTCCTCAGAAAGTAATTTATTAGTTCAGGATTTTATTTGGTCTATCTCACTAAATTTAGTAGCATATTTACCACATAAGGTTTTTTAACACACACACATACACACACACACAAGTGCTTAAGATATTTGTTAAAGATATCATATACCAAAGGCAAACTTTGCTCCAAGAGACTCATAAACATAGTTTTAAAACAAGTAAATACTAAATATAGAGATAATTTACCCAGATACTTTGAAAAGCAAAGCAAAAGGAATCTTTATTTATTGAGTACCTACATGGTACTTGAGTGTTTTTAAGACCCTTATAACAGTCACCTAAGTTATCATACCCATTTTAAAAACAGGTGTGTGGCCTTAAAAGGAATATAGGACATGTCCAAAGTCACAGAACTAATAATCATAAAAGGCCGGGTTAAAGCCCCCAATCTGATGCTTAATAGTCATATAATTCATTTAAGATACTTAATATCTGTAAATCAGTCCTGAATATTCATTGGAAGGACTGATGTTGAAGCTGAAACTCCAATACTTTGGCCACCTGATACAAAGAACTGACTCCTTGAAAGAGACCCTGATGCTGGGAAAGATTGAAGGCAGGAGGAGAGGGGATGACAGGGGATGAGATGGTGGCATCACTGAGTGGATGGACATGCGTTTGAGCAAGCTTTGGGAGTTGGTGATGGACAGGGAAGCCCAGCATGCTGCAGTCCATGGGGTCACAAAGAGTTGGACATGACTGAGTGACTGAACTGAACTGAATCTCGGTATGCCTCAGTTTCCTATTCTATAAAGGAAAAGATAATAATTACCTATCCAACTTGTTATTGTAATTAGTAAATCAATGAGTAAACATAGAGCACTTAGAATTGTAATACGTTACCGACTTTTTTGTGACCCCATGAACTATACCTGCCAGGCTCTTCTGTCCATGGGATTTCCCAGGCAAGAATACTGGAGTGGGTTGCCATTTCCTTCTTCAGGGGACCTTCCTGATCCAAGGATCAAACCCAAGTCTTTTGTGTCTCCTGCATTGACAGGTGGATTCTTTATCTCTGGGCCAACGAAGAAGTGCCATACTATAAAATAAAATACAGTAATTACCTATACAATGGGTTATTGTCATGAGCAAATTAATTAGTAAACACATGCTCTTAGAGCTGTAACAGCATGTAGTAAATTCTATAAGTGTACGGGTCTACAGCTTGTTTCACTGCACTATAAACTGGACATTGAATTTATGCAGCTAACAATATGCAAACATTTATAGGACTAAACCAGTGTTGCTTTATATAGATTTATTCATTGCCTGTTGCAAGGTTGACTAAAATACCTGCATTTGATATTTCTTGACAATTAACTTCATTAATTGAAAAATAATGAATGCATAAATCATAAGTGGTATATTATTACTATTGCTACCTGGTTTTTCGAATGCTAAATACAGGCCAGGAAGTGAGCTAAGCAGCATGCTGGAGAACGCATAGAAAATGGCAAATGGGTAGTTGAGGTCTGTGAATTTTTAAAAAGCCAGAAAGCCACATCATTGATATATGAAGAGGATCCAAAGAAATAGTTTTTAAAATTAGTTGAAGAACTGAGATACCAGCTGTGTCTAATTGAATATTTGGCAACAATGGAAATGCTGTGTACCTACTCTCTGATATAGGAGTCACAAGCCACACATATAGCTATTGAATACTGAGAATGTGGGTATTGGAACTGACGGACAATTTTGTATCTTATTGTATTTTAAATAGTTTAAATAACTGCATGTGGCTATTGGACAGCACAGCTCTCAATAGACTGCAAGGGAGAGCCCACGCCTTTGCTGCTTAGCAGTTGAGACACCCGTGGTAACAGAATTCATGAGGAGGGTCCTTGGTCACTTATCCTGTGGGAAGAAGTAACCCGAGTCTAAGAAGGAGAGTGGGGTAGCCGATTGAGCCAATGAAAACCAAAGTAGGAAGAAATTGCAGAGATCGCAAGCTTATAGTCCTTGGTCCACAGTGTTTGAAAAAATAGAAAAATTTACATAAAAGCCTCAACTTCCAGCTTCTCTGAAAAAAAAAAATAGAAATATATGGAACAAATTAACCTCTCTGAGGCATATTTTCATCATGTGTGAAATGTAAAAGCTAGATGAAAAGACATCATTCCATCCTGAAAGTATACCCTATGATTATACATTATTCTGTTAGACATTTCTGGTTTTTATTCTGTTTAGCACAGTTGTATATAGCAATTGTCTAATAACTCCAAGGTCATATCTTCTGTCCTCAGAAAGTTCAGTTAGTTTCAGACTATTGACTAGCCAGCCATCTCATAAATATTTCTTTGTTTGTGGGGAAAAGTGTGTTTCTGCTAAGTGTAAGTGTTTCTGCTGAGAAAAGTAAAAGTGCAGCTTTCTTTCACTGTGGTTATTATTGTAATCTTCACACATAGATAGTACTCAATAGAAGTTGGACCATTACATTTGCCACTGCCTGGATGAGCTTGACTTTGTCATAAAAAGTGTAATTAACTTTTCAGATAACTGATTACAACCCTAAGCTGTACAAATACATTAGGTAATCTTGGAATAAATTGCTCATCTTGACTCAGTGCCCTAGACACTCAATTTGTCCTGCATAAATACTTTATCCCTAAACAATAGTCTATATACTGAGTTTACCTTAGCACCAGGAAGACATGTGTTTGACAATAAGTATTGAGGTAATAAATACATTTTATTTTCAAGGTCTTTATTCCTTATGGTTATTGATTTATAACAATGTCTTGCAAATAAATATTCAATAAGAACTCCCTGGAATTTAGAAATAATGCCTGCGAAATGCATGATAAATGGCAAATCTCATATAAAAAATGCCTCAGGTTCATGTTCTTTAGTTTGACTCTGTTTTTCTATGAGATTTCTAAAAATCTTGAGCTGTCAAAGTGTTTTTGACCACCTCTCTGTTTTGGATAATTTCAACCCAATTTTTTTTTTTTTTTTTTAAGATTACTTAGTTTACTGAAAATTAATTCTTCCTTTGAAGTTATATACATTCTGTAACAACTTAAAATACCATAGATTGTTTATAGCATTATTTTTAGATGATCACATAATAACATAGATACATTTTGGTAATGTATAGTATCAAGTAAATGAATCATTGATACATACAAATCTATGCTGTAAAAGTTTCTCTCTTACTACAGTTCATTCTTTTGTCACATAGATCTTTTTTTCCCTAACATTTAATCTTGATAAATGTTGCATTCTAGGTAACACTTATTATTTCTGAACCATAAATATTACAGATGAGTAATTTTGTCACCTCAGTCAGTTCTGACTTCATACTCCACTTATACATAATATTTTGAATAGTATTAGTCATAAAGCAATTGTCTATCAATAGAGACAAAAAATGTGTGCTACCTTTACATAAACACTCATCCTGTTTTAATACTATAACTTCACAAATTCCCTAGTCTTTATATTGTTTACATGATATAATTTTCCTCAAAGAACTTTGTCTTGGGAGTGAATATTTGAATGTGCACTTTCAAGTATTGATAGCTTTGGTAGGTCAGACAATGCTAGAATAAGATTTGACCCATCTATATTCTATAATTCCAGAATAAAGAATTTAATGAAAATTGAGTCATCATTTTTACTGTAACAGTCTAGGAGAGACTAAGAAAAAAAGTGAAGACTAAGAAAAGGAGAAAAAGACAGTTAAATACATTGGAGTGTAAGAAGGCAGTACAAGCCATGCACAAAAATACTAGGGAAAAAAATAAGAAAAGATACATTTCACTTTTGAAAAGCAAGAAAACTTTTGAAGGCAAGTGCCATTCATGTCAGACTTTGAGTAACAAATAGGATTTTGACAGTTAAGAAAGGGACATAGACCAAGAGGGCAGGTTAGAGTTAACTTCTAGATGGCTTAAATAGCAGCTGAATTTTATTGCAGGAATTAGGGAGATACTGAAGATGTTTAATTTACAGGGATATGGAAGATGTTTCTTAATTGTTATTAAGAGCCTACTTCTCAAACTTTAGTATACAGCAGAATTACTTGAAGGCATTTTGAAACACAGATTACTTGACCTCTCCCCAGTGTTTCTGATTCAGTAAACTTGAGTGGAACCTGAAAATTTGCCTTTCTAATTAGTTCCCAGATGATGCTGACCCAGCTTGCCTATAAACATTTCTCTCAGTGGTTCTCTGCAGCCTCCCAGGTAAGGGAGGGAAATAATAATATTGAACTGTTTTTTTTGTTTGTTTCTTTGTTTTTTTTAACTAGCAGCTAACTAGTAATGCATACTGAAGTTCTCTGACAGATAAATCCTGAAAGGAAAATCATGTAAATAGACAGAGTTGAGTCTTGAATTGAGTAAACGATAGTAAGATGCCAGAAACTATTAATATATTAATAATACTAGTCTACTTGTATGAGTTAGAGCCCTGGTAGGGAACGGAATTCATGAAGATAGTTTACATAAAGAGTGTTTAATAAAGAAATAGTTAGAGAAATACTGACACAGTTGAGGCAGCTGGCCAGTCCAGTGCCAAGGGGAAGTGAAAACAGTGTTCTCAGAATCCATGGAGAGCTGGAGCCATGATGCAGAGGCTGGTCCCTGGAAAGTTCTGGAGTTTAAGAGGGATACAGCTGTTATCAAAGAAGTATTGAAGCAGGAAAAGAGGTAGAAAGAAATATCTCAGCACCTCTCTCCCCTGTACTCCTGTCTCCTGCCAGCACCTCTTTTTGGTCAAAATTCAACTTGAAGCCAGTATGTGAGGTACATCCAGAGGAAGTAGCCAGTGTGATCGGTATCCAAGGCACAGGCGAGTTCTCAGAAGACAGGATTATAAGCGAGGGACTTTCTTCCCTTGTGTTAATTTTAAGCTCTACTCCCAGTTTTATTTTATGACTTTGGGCAGCAACAGGCTGAGTGTTGAGAAGCATAGAAAGGAGATGAGCAATCCAAATGCTAACTTACGAGGGACTCACAAGTGTTTTTAGAACTGCTTCATCAATTGGACAAAAGTTCAAATATTCCTACTACAGTAAAACCTTAGGCAGAAGCTCTCATAACTCAGAAATGCTGTTAAAATCCTGTTGTTTGCTCTGAATATAAGACATTAATGTTCAAGCTGCAAAGGGACAATTTTCTCTTTCTTTAAGGCCCTGAGCCTATGTTATTAATTCTGAGGAGGCAGTAAGAACTTAGTTGTCCCACCATCAAAGAGCAAATGCCTTTAAAATTGGTTTAAAGACCTGGAGGTAGTTTGATGTGATAAATACAAGAACCATTTTATAATTCTCAGCCATAAACAAGAGATCGCCTTTATTGTCTCAGTTATTTTAGGATCCCTTTTTGTAGTCTCTCCAGAATTTCTGAAGCAAAAGCAGAGGCAGAATTCATTGTCTGACAGTAAGACAGTACTTGACATTGTATATAATATAGGGATCTCAATTGTCTTAGCCTTTTTAAGTCCTTTGACTTTTCTAAATGCATCCTAAGTATAAGGTAAAGTAAGTAAATCAGTCTTCACCCAAACTGCCACATGTTTAACTCATTCTGCATTTTTGTTCATGTAGTTTATTTTCCTGAAAACCATCCTTTCTTATTTTATGTCTTCTTGTTAAATATGTAACTTTCATCTCAAATAATTGTCTTTCCATGAATCCTTCTTTGATTCTTTCATCAAGAAACTTGAATACCCAGAGCACAATATGTTACTTTTAAGCCACTTTGATCTTTCTTTATGTTACAGTTAAAAATAGCTAAACATTTTGTACCCACCATTCGAAGCACATTTTACCATTTGTTGCTGTTATATATTGAGAAATGTTTGTATGGATCCTGAGTGTGGACTATCTGAATAGCTGTGAATTTCTGTAAGTTGTTTTAGGGTCATTTTATCTCTCTAGTCTATTCTGTAAAATGATTCCTATATAATTTACCTCAAAGTGTTTTTATAGTGGAGTTCAAATGAACAAATAATGATGAAAATTAGCAAATGGAAGAGTATATGAATGTAAATATAGTAACTAGAAATCTTAGTTTAATTACTTATTATTTTTAGTATCTTTTATATGGCAGGAAAGCAGAAAGTTTGTATTAAGTTGAATAAAATTAGAAATTCACAGAAAGCCATGCTGGAGTTACAAATCCTTCATCATCCTGAGTGCATTAAGAAAAGAAGAGGGAAAAATATCTCAATTTTTGTTTTTTTCATGATTACATAGAGCAAAACACATACCTATGTATATGTGTGTAAATACGTATGTGAAGCTTGTTTCAAAAAAGACGTTCATAAAATACATCTTTTATGATGATGTATGAGAAATGTCAAAGTGTTCCAACAGAATAGTTAGATGAAAGAGGTGAGCCACTGATGTCAAAAGTAAAATCAGGCATGGAAAATGAGATAAAATCAGGATTCCTATTAATATCCTACACATATGCCATTAGAACTGCATCACTTGCTAGAGTTTGGCCAAGAGATTAGTTCTAAATATTCTAGAACCTGAAACAAAGTTTTATTGTATTTGTAGGCCCCATCAAATATTATGAGAACCAAAGCTGCTGCTAAGTCACTTCAGTCGTGTCCGACTCTATGCGACCCCATAGATGGCAGCCCACCAGGCTCCCTCATCCCTGGGATTCTCCAGGCAAGAACACTGGAGTGGGTTGTCATTTCCTTCTCCTATGCATGAAACCAAAGAGAAGGGGGAAAAATGATTATTTGGTCAAGAGAAGCACAATTATATCTGGAACTGAGTCCAAAGAAAGAATTCATCCTTTAGCCTCTTTAAGACAGCATATCTTAATGTGGTGAAGGTGACATTCTTGGAGTCAGTGGATGGTGCAGTTGGATATGTCCCTGCATTGCAATGGAGGAACCATGCCGAGACATAGTTCTCTAAGCCTACACCACAGGGGTCATTATCATGGAGATATGTGATTTTCTCGGGATGACAATCAAAAGACACACTTTCATATACTCAAGAAGATGGAACTGTGTGTTTTTCAGAAAATCCATCATAAACTTTGGTGCTCCAAGTTGAGCTCTTGATTACTATTGTCAAGTGGATAATGTGATGGCAAGTATCCTTTTTCTGGTCTAGGGACATTTGATTTAACAGTTAGTCCTACAGGGTCTACAACTGATAGGTTCTGACAGATGCCTAAATTAAAGGTCATTAAGTGGGAAGGTTGATCTCAGTACAGGTAAAAAAGGAATTCTGTAAATATCTTGGAAATGTAACCTCAAAGTGTTAACAGTTTTATCTCTATTGTGTGAGACTGTAGGAAGGAAGGGATTATTGGGTATTTTCTCTATTTACATATTTCATACTTTAAGTATTTTTGCAGTATAATATATCACTTGATGTTAAAAAATATTTTAGAACCTCATAGCAAATCAAAACTAAATGTGGCAAGTGATTCTGAGTTCTCTGCACAACCAACTTAATGTCTGTTCTCAGCCATAAATCAGTGGTTCCCAAACTATTGGCCACAACTCACTGGTGGAATGCCATGAGGTAGAAATGCAGATAAATACACTTTGGAAGACAACTTTATTATGTCATCCTCTTGGTAATTCACAAAATGTGTGACTCTTTAAAAATCCTTTGAAGTCTTGTATTAAAGAATCATTTTTGGACTTTGTTTACCCTATAGAGGTTGGAAGTGAGCAGGACAGCTGTGTGAGGGACTCCTGAAAGCATATGTGTGTGAAATGGATGTCTGGTTGCCACAAGATTAGATGGACATGACTGATAATTAGTCAGCTGGGACCAGGGATGCTAAAAAATGCTATAATATATAAGAACATTTCACAAAACAAAGATACCAAAGTGCTTAAAATACTAAAACTTCCTTCATTGAGAGATATTGCTTTTAACAAACTTATTTGACATTAAACAGTATTTTGTAACATTCTTATTACATAATGTACAATGATGATTGTTCTGAAATTTATATTTTGATTTATGACTGTCAAGTTATAGAATCCAATGTACCCTTCTTGACCTTCCATTTGGTTATCTTAAAAAATATCTCATTGTGGTTTTGATTTGCATTTCTCTAATAATGAGTGATGTTGAGCACCTTTTCATGTGTTTGTTAGCCATCTGTATGTCTTCTTTGGAGAAATGTCTGTTTAGTTCTCTGGTCCATTTTTTGATTGGGTCATTTATTTTTCTGGAATTGAGCTTCAGGAGTTGCTTGTATATTTTTGAGATTAATCCTTTGTCTGTTTCTTCATTTGCTATTATTTTCTCCCAATCTGACGGCTGTCTTTTCACCTTACTTATAGTTTCCTTTGTAGTGCAAAAAGCTTTTAAGTTTCATTAGATCCCATTTGTTTAGTTTTGCTTTTATTTCCAATATTCTGGGAGGTGGGTCATAGAGGATCTTGCTGTGATTTATGTCGGAGAGTGTTTTGCCTATGTTCTCCTCTAGGAGTTTTATAGTTTCTGGTCTTACATTTAGATCTTTAATCCATTTTGAGTTTATTTTTGTGTATGGTGTTAGAAAGTGTTCTAGTTTCATTCTTTTACAAGTGGTTGACCAGTTTTCCCAGCACCACTTGTTAAAGAGGTGTCTTTTTTCCATTGTATTCCTTGCCTCCTTTGTCAAAGATAAGGTGTCCATAGGTTCGTGGATTTATCTCTGGGCTTTCTATTCTGTTCCATTTGTCTATATTTCTGTCTTGTGCCAGTACCACACTGTCTGATGACTGTGGCTTTGTAGTAGAGTCTGAAGTCAGCAGGTTGATTCCTCCAGTTCCATTCTTCTTTCTTCAAGATTACTTTGGCTATTCGAGGTTTTTTGTATTTCCATACAAATTGTGAAATTATTTGGTCTAGTTCTGTTGAAAATACCGTTGGTAGCTTGATAGGGATTGCATTGAATCTATAGATTGCTTTGGGTAGAATAGCCATTTTGACAATATTGATTCTTCCAATCCATGAACACGGTATGTTTCTCCATCTGTTTGTGTCCTCTTTGATTTCTTCATCAGTGTTTTATAGTTTTCTATGTATAGGTCTTTTGTTTCTTTAGGTAGATATACTCCTAGTATTTTATTCTTTTTTTGTTGCAATGGTGATGGTTATTGTTTCCATTAATTCTCTTATCAATGTTTTCTTTAGTTGTATATAGGAATAGCAGGATTATCTGATGTGTTATTTATATCCCTGCACTTACTATATATAATCTGAATTTAGTCAGGATGGCTCTATCCAAATACTACAAGCAATTTAAAGCTGGAGAGTGATAGAGAAAAGGAGAACCTCTATACCATGTTGGTGGGATGACAAACATAGTATAGCCACTATTGGAAAACAGTGTTATATGGAGATATCCTTAAAAAACTGGAAATAGAACATCCATTATGGACCCAGCCATCCCACTTCTGGCTACACACTGAGGAAAACAGATCTGAAGACACAGTGACACCCCAATGTCATCGCAGCACTGTTTATAAAAGCCAGGACATGGAAGCAACCTAGATGCCCATCAGCAGATGAATGGATAAGGAAGCTGTGGTACATATACACCATGGAATTTTACTCAGCCGTCAAAAGAATTCATTTGAACCAGTCCTAATGAGATGGATGAAACTGGAGCCCCTTATACAGAGTGAAGTAAGCCAGAAAGATAAAGAACATTACAGCATACTAACACATATATATGGAATTTAGAAAGATGGTAACGATAACCCTATATGCAAAACAGAAAAAGAGACACAGAAATACAGAACAGACTTTTGAACTCTGTGGGAGAAGGTGAGGGTGGGATGTTTCAAAAGAACAGCATGTATACTATCTATGGTGAAACAGATCACCAGCCCAGGTGGGATGCATGAGACAAGTGCTTGGGCCTGGTGCACTGGGAAGACCCAGAGGAATCGGGTGGAGAGGGAGATGGGAGGGGGGATCAGGATGGGGAATACGTGTAAATCTATGGCTGATTCATATCAATGTATGACAAAACCCACTGAAATGTTGTGAAGTAATTAGCCTCCAACTAATAAAAAAATTAAAAAAAAAAATATCTCAAAGAATGTGTCTAAAAAAAAAATGACATATTCCCATTCCCCACCAAAATGTCCACTTCCCCAAATCAGAATGTTTATCTTGGTAAACAGAACTATCAGTCATTCTTTTGTTCAAGAGAGAAACCATGAGCCTGAATTTTTGTTTACATCCCATAGCTTCTTTAGTCTATTGTACCTACAAAGTATATTTTTATTCTTTATTTCTAAAACCATGAAGGCCAAAAACCTGAAGTGAGGTTACAATATAAAGACTAACTACTAAAAAATGAGATACTTTCCTTTAAAGGAGGAGGAAAAATAGAATAGAAATGAAAAATAATTTAGAAAAAATGGAACCCCAGTTTTAAAGAGATAGAGTGAACTAAAGTTGGAGATTAAACTGTTAACTGAAATACGAGAATAGCTAGCCAAGTCATGGTGTCTCTGCATCCTCTTTCCAACCCATTCCTCATCTCTTCCACCCCTCTTCTCAGCTCTCTCCTCAACTCACTTCCCACACAGACTTCTTTGCTCAGAGACAGGCTACCCGCTTCACCTGTGATCTGCAGATTTGGGGTTGTCACGGTGAGCAGGAGTTATCAGAGGAGCCTTTCCCCTGTCCTGTTCAAGTAAGAAATGACAGATGTTGCCTAAACAAAGTTTTGGGACTAGAGGGAAAAAAAAATCTATATACTGATAGTTACTTACTTTTAGTTGTATTCCAGTTTCACTGTTGTTTTAACACCAAGCTTATTAATCAGTTACTTTGTTCTGTATCCCGACTTGTTCCTCTTCTTCCTCCTGTCTGCTTTCCAATTTCCCTCTTTTTTAAAAAAACCTTTTTTAACGTTTCTGTGATTCTTTGCTGTATTCCCTATGAAAATGAACGGAAAGAGGACTTAGATTTATGTGCATATTTTAAAATGTGTGTATTTATAAATACCTTAATCTTTTTCTTTACTAAAAAATTATATTTGATTGAAACAGAAGTTACTCTTTTCCCCAACTTTATTGAGATATAATTGACATATAACACTGTATAATTTTAAGATGTGCAATGTGTTGATTTGATATATTCATATGTTTTAAAATAATCACCATGGTAGTATTAACTAACACTTCCATCCATTCCATCCCATCATACAAACACATTTCTTTTTGATGATAATAATATAAAAGATCTACTCTCCTAGCAAATTTCTGGTTTATAATACAGTTTTTATTAGCTATAGCCACCATGCTCTACAAAGTAGCTCCTCAGAACTTATTTTTCCTACACTGGAATCTTGAACTTTTTAACCACTATCTCTCCATTTTCCCTACCTCCCAACCCTTGGTAACCTGACTTTACTCTTTCTCTGGGTTTGTTTTGTCAGATTCTGCATGTAAGTGATAGCACGTAATTTGTGAAAGTTTACTCTTTTTTTTTAATTTAATAAGTAATTACTGAATACCTATGTTTATTAAAGATGGACATTTTAGAGTGTTATTTTTACAATGGTTCTTTTTTTTTTACTTTATGAATATTGCATTTTATTTATTTATTTTTTCCATTTATTTTTATCAGTTAGAGGCTAATTACTTTACAATATTGTAGTGGTTTTTGTCATACATTGACATGAATCAGCCATGGATTTACATGTATTCCCCATCCCGATCCTCCCTCCCACCTCCCTCTCTACCCAATCCCTCTGGGTCTTCCCAGTGCACCAGGCCCAAGCACTTGTCTCATGCATCCAGCCTGGACTGGTGATCTGTTTCGCCCTAGATAATATACATGTTTTGATGCTGTTCTCTCGAAACATCCCACCCTCGCCTTCTCCCACAGAGTCCAAAAGTCTGTTCTGTACATCTGTGTCTCTTTTTCTGTTTTGCATATAGGGTTATCATTACCATCTTTCTAAATTCCATATATATGTGTTAGTATACTGTATTGGTCTTTATCTTTCTGGCTTACTTCACTCTGTATAACGGGCTCCAGTTTCATCCATCTCATTAGAACTGATTCAACTGAATTCTTTTTAATGGCTGAGTGATATTCCGTGGTGTATATGTAACAATCGTTCATTTTTATACAGCATGTATATAGACACACAAACAGCCATGTCTCTGGAGAGTCAAAATATGAAAAAAAAATTTCTTAAACATTTTTAGACATCTCACATTTATAGTGAATATATGTTACTTTTGTAATTAGAAAAATAAGTAAATATATTTCAATGCTGCAATTCTTTATGTGGAGTCCTGACAACCATATCATAGAATAATGTCCATTGAAAGGCAAAAGAGACACAGAAGTACAGAACAGACTTTTGAACTCTGTGGGAGAAGGTGAGGGTGGGATGTTTCGAAAGAACAGCATGTATACTGTCTATGGTGAAACAGATCACCAGCCCAGGTAGGATGCATGAGACAAGTGCTCGGGCCTGGTGCACTGGGAAGACCCGGAGGAATCGGTTGGAGAGGGAGGTGGGAGGGGGGATCGGGATGGGGAATACGTGTAAATCTATGGCTGATTCATATCAATGTATGACAAAACCCACTGAAATGTTGTGAAGTAATTAGCCTCCAACTAATAAAAAAATAAAAAATAAATAAATAAATAAAAAAAGAAAGGTAGTCTGACCATAGGAAGTTTTTCAGCCAAGCTGAGAGATCAGCTGCAAGTACTGACACAAGGAAAATTCATTGCTCCTATGTGCAGGAGCAGTGCAGATTGTCCTTGTTTAAATGTCTGAAGTTTATTGCTAATGTAATAAATTTTCATTACATTTCATTTACAGTAAAGAAGAATATAGTAAAGAAATGAAGCACTGCTCGTTTGAATCCTCTGTAAATGAGAGATGACATACTATTTCCTGTAGTACTTGTAAAGAATGTGCAAAGAAAGGAGATTGTTTTATATGAGAGGTTCAAAACGGTAACTAATATTGCTAGTCAAGGCTACAAGTATGTAATTAGCTGAAGGTTAAAAAAGTACAAAGCAAACAGAAAAAAAAGCAACTCATGTGAATAGAGTAAAATTCTTAAAGATATACTTTTGATTCCATGTGCAGTTGAAATAATTTATTACTTTTATTAAGTGGGATGAATAAAGAACAAAATTTATAAACAACAATTAGTAATAATGGAATAAAAGTGATCATGTATTCTTGACTCGATTTTCCAACATAAGCATTCTTTTAATTGTAGGTTAACTATTGATTTGGTTAAAGCACTATTGGATTAGCAAATTTAAGAGATTCATCCTTGAGTATTTTCCCCACTTATTTTGCTCTGTTTATTGTATAGATTACATCTTGTCTCTCTTAGTAAAATAACACTGTGAAATGAAAATGCAGGTTGTATATTCATTGCATTGCAGATTCAAAGGCATTGCAGGTTGCAGGGGAGTACTGTGTCATCAACAGAGTACACATTCTCTTTTTTCCTATTATGTGTTTTGGATATCAGCACATTAAACCTAGCTCATTCTTTCCAGTACCTACAATAGCCCCTCACATAGACATGGTAAAGTTATATTTTACTTTTCCATTATTCTTTGGAATTTAGGACATTTCCATTTAGTTACTGTTTCTTAATGATGCAAAGATGGTATGCATGCATCTTTTTATGGTCAGGAAATGATGTTGGATTCTTTTGTGACCCCATGGACTGCAGCCTACCAGGCTTCTCTGTCCATGGGATTTCCCCAGGCAAGGATACTGGAGTGGGTTGCCATTGCCTTCTCCAGGGGATCTTCCTGACCCATGGATTGAACCTGTGTCTTCTGCATTGCAGGTGGATTCTTTACCACTGAACCACCTGGGAAGACCCAGGAAGAGGATAGTGAGACCAAAATGAGTGCTGGCCAAAGACAACTTGAAATGTTAGGTTGATCAGTGAACTGTAAGCAGACTAATTTTAATTTTTAGGAACACCTAAAAATGACAGATTTAAAAATGATAATTTCTTAGTCTCATACAAGAATCCTTTCCATAGTTGTTTAAGCAAAAAATAAGATCCAGTTCTACATAAAAAATTTTACTAGCATATGACATTCTTTTTTTTTCCTATTATGTGTTTTGGATATCAGCACATTAAGGGATATGCTATCTTTCTCTCTAATACCTACAATAGCCCATCACATAGAAATGGTAAGATTATATTTTACTTTTCCATTATTCTTTGGAATTCAGGACATTTCCATTTAGTTACTGTTTTTTAATGATGCAAAGATGTACATTTATTCATATGGTATATGCACATATGCACACATATATATCTATACATTATGTGTATATATATGTATGTATATATTTAATGTGTATATATACACTTGATTAATTGTATCTGTAAAGAAAATCCTTAAACATAGAATTATGTGTATTCATTATTATATATATCATATATACATAATATGCAAGTTATTAACATAATGTATCTATATACACGTATATGTTGGAGCAATTATATTTATAAGGACAATTATTAAAAGTAGAATTACTATGCTGAAAGCTATACATGCTTAAACTTTGGAAATATTTACATAGTCAAATTTGTGTTCTTTATTGTCATTCACACAAAAGTCTGCTTCACTCCCAGACTAAAGGAAACAAATTAAAAATAAAAAAATCCTGTTTTATTCTAGTATTTTATGGCTTCAATGTTCATATTGTATTTTTGATGCTGTTTTTTAAATTAAAAAAATTTTTTACTAGGGAAAGGAATGAGGGTATAAATGTTCAGTGAGAAAAATCAAAGCTTAAATGGTTAAATACTACTTATTCATTGTCATGGATCTGCAGATATCTAGGACAATGGTGAACATAGCCTGTGTGTGAGAATAATAGCACAAAAACATATTTAAAGAATAATAGCACTAATATTAATACTTACCAGGTTTTAAGTATTTCAGTTAGTCATTTATTTTAGTTCTTTAATCAAGAGACATTGTTGAAAAAAAAGTTTGTAGAGTTATTAACTTTTGAGGCATACTAATACATCAGTAGTCAAACAATAATGTCGAATGAAGAGTCATATAGAACTGATGATTTGACTCACCAGAAAGATGACCAGTACAGCACACTCTGTGCTGAGTATGTATTGTGGAGCAGGATAATCTAGAATCCAAAGAAGGAAAAGCCATCCTAAGGAAACAGGAGGGTAATAGTTTGAAACAAAGTGAGATACAGGCTGGGTTGAGTTTCCTTAGCATGGTGTTTAGAGATCGCATCCTGATAGGTTAATCAAGTAGAATGAAAAAGCACAGTTCTTTCATACAGAAGACAAAACATATTTCAGGGCAAAGTCATATACCATGTTGGGAGGTACAGAGGATTCATAGCAGAATTTTGCATTAGAGACCCTGATCCATGAGAGCTTTCACTGTTACTTTTATGCTTTCTGGTAGGGGAACTCCCAGAGGTATTTGAATAGGTGAGAGATCTAAAAACATTTATTATTTGGAGGAATTTCCTTTGATGCCAAAGTAGCAAGTGACTAGGGGAGAGGGATCAGGAAAGCAATGAAATTCCATATATAAAATTGATGGAATTTTATTTTTCCAGGATACATTAATAATGAATCCATGCTCTGGATCCAAGGCAGCTCTTATCTCTATCTTAGAAAGTTTTCATGTCTGTCACTTGTATTTCATTCAAAGAGTTGCTTCATCCTCTGTGTTCTACACATTATTGTTTATGATCAGTGACAACTCAGCAGCCTTAGAAATAGTAAACTACATGAGAAATTCTTGTCCTATATTTCTCTGTCAGTCAGTTCATTCACTCAGTTGTGTCCGCTTGTGACCCCATAGACTGCGGAACGCCAGGCCTCCCTGTCCATCACCAACTCCTGGAGTTTACTCAAACTCATGTCCATTGAGTAAGTGATGCCATCCAACCATCTCATCCTCTGTTGTCTCCTTCTCCTCCCACCTTCAATCATTCCCAGCATCAGGGTCTTTTCAAATGAGTCAGTTCTTCACATCAGGTGGCCAAAGCATTGGAGTTTCAGCTTCAACATCAGTCCCTCCAATGGACACTCAGGACCGATCTCCCCCAGCGTGGACTGATTGGATCTCCTTGCAGTCCAAGGGACTCTCAAGAGTCTTCTCCAACACCACAGTTCAAAAGCATCAATTCTTCAGTGCTTAGCTTTCTTTATAGTCCAACTCTCACATCCATACATGACTACTGGAAAAACCACAGCCTTGACTACACAGAACTTTGCTGGCAAAGTAATGTCTCTGCTTTTTTATATGCTATCTAGGTTGGTCATAACTTTCCTTTCAAGAAGTAAGCGTCTTTTAATTTTCTGGTTGCATTCACCATCTGCAGTGATTTTGGAGCCCCACAAAATAAAGACTGCTACTATTCCCCCATCTATTTCCCATGAAGTGATGGGACCAGATGCCATGATCTTAGTTTTCTGAATGTTGAGCTTTAAGCCAACGTTTTCACTCTCCCCTTTTCACTTTCATCAAGAGGCTCTTTAGTTCACTTTCTGCCATAAGAGTGTTGTCATCTGCATATCTGAGGTTATTGATATTTCTCCCAGCAATCTTGATTCCAGCTTATGCTTCATCCAGCCCAGCATTTCATGTGATGTACTCTGCATATAAGTTAAATAAGCTGGGTAACAATATACAGCCTTGACTTACTCGTTTTCCTATTGGGAACCAGTCTGTTGTTCTATGTCCAGTTCTAACTATTGCTTCCTGACCTGCATACAGATTTCTCAAGAGGCTGGTCAGATGCTCTGGTATTCTCATCTCTTTCAGAATTTTCCACAGTTTGTGTTGATCCACAAAGTCAAAGGCTTTGGCATAGTGAATAAAGCAGAAATTGATGTTTTTCTGGAACTCGCTTGCTTTTTCGATGACCCAGTGGATGTTGGCAATTTGATCTCTGACCTCTGTGTTTTTTAAATCCAGCATGAACATCTGGAAGTTCTCAGTTCAGGTATTGTTGAATTCTGGCTTGGAGAATTTTGAGCATTACTTTCCTAGCGTGTGAGATGAGTGCAACTGTGAGGTAGTTTGAGCGTTCTTTAGCATTGCCTTTCTTTGGGATTGGAATGAAAATTGACCTTTTCCAGTCCTGTGGCCACTGCTGAGTAGTCCAAACTTGCTGGCATATTGAGTGCAGCATTTTAACAGCATCATCTTTTAGGATTTGAGATAGCTCAGCTGGAATTCCATCACCTCCACTAGCTTTGTTTGTAGTGATGCTTCCTAAGGCCCACTGGACTTCACATTCAAGGATATCTGGCTCTAGGTGAGTGATACCATCATCGTGATTATTTGGGTCATGAAGATCTTTTTTGTACAGTTCTTCTGTGTATTTTTGCCACCTCTTCTTAATGTCTTCTGCTTCTGTTAGGTCCGTACCATTTCTGTCCTTTATTGAGCCCATCTTTGCATGAAATGTTTCCTTGGTATCTCTAATTTTCTTGAAGAGATCTCTAGTCTTTCCCATTCTGTTGTTTTCCTCTATTTCTTTGCACTGATCACTGAGGAAGGCTTTCTTATCTCTCCTTGCTCTTCTTTGGAACTCTGCATTCAGATGGGAATATCTTTCCTTTTCTCCTTTGCTTTTCACTTCTCTTCTTTTCTCAGGTATTTGTAAGGCCTCCTCAGACAGCCATTTTGCTTTTTTGCATTTCTTTTTGTTTAGGATGATCTTGATCCCTGTCTCCTGTACAATGTCTATATTACTTTAAAAAAAAAAAAAAGCTTGCATTACTTTGTAGGTTTTATTGGAGAAAGAAACCCTGAAAAATACATGTTTCATTTCTGATACTTAGTGCAAACTCTGGAACAGATATGCTTCACTTGGAGATAATTAAAAGCAAATAATCCTCATGACTTTGTGAGACAGATCCCTAGATATGGGCAATGCCATCACTTGTAATACTTGAGTGTGACGTGACAGGTGCCAGGTGTTCAGGCTTCCATGTTTTTAAATTAAAAAGGAAGAAAAGAAAAAAAGATCATTCACAAATGAAGCAGAACAGAGTCTGCCAGCACAGAATGCCTGTCTTATATAAGTAAATTGCATGTGTGTGTTTTTTTTTTTTTAAACTAAGGACCAAACAACCTGTTTCAGTTCACGTTGTTTATAATGTTCCCAAGCCTTTGGTTCTCAAAAATCACTCCCATACAACTCAGGTTATTTGAGAAGCAGTATGGATTCTTGTCAGCCTCCTGAGGGTGAGCCGACATTGTTTGATTGATTGAAATCGTCACAACTAAGGTCCACTCCATAGTCCTTTGTTTGTTAGAAAATATGATTCTGAAACTATCAGTTATTTTCCTTTTCACTTGTTAATTGACCTTTTTCATTTAGTTGTAAAATCTAAACTGGAAGAAAGAAAAAGACATTGCCTTAATCTTCATGTTTTTAGTCTACTTTTGCAAGGGAGCCTATTTGTAAAGGTAAAATTAATTAAATCTCTCCTTATTTGGTTTAGAATACATGATTGATGTGTACTTTAACGAGGATAGAAAGATAACCTCATTTTTTCACCAATATTCAGTATTTAATCTTCTGTTTAAAATCTCCTCCTCTTCCAGTTTTCCACACTGTGAAATGTTACTCTTATTCAATCAGTTGTTCCTACAGGAAATTTGTAATTCTGGAAATTTTCCCTATTCATACAAGGTATAAAAATATGCTTGCTTTCATAAGACATCTTGAAATGTCAGTGAAATTATTTTTATAAATATAATTCCAAGATCACAATAAAATAACTACATGTCCTCTGCAGATGAGGGCTTTTAGTATGTTCCTAGAAGATAAAAGTGGGATGGAAGACTTACAACTGGTTAATTAGTGAGAATCATTGTCAGCTAATTATACAGGCAAAGGGACATGCAGCTTGAGAAAGAAATAACCTGTCCTCTAGACACTCCCAAGGGGCTTCACTGATGGGTCAGCAGTAAATAATCTGCCTACAATGCTGGAGACACAGGTTCCATCTCTGGATCAGGAAGATCCTGTGGAGAAGGAAATGGCAACCCCCTCCAGTGTTCTTGCCTGGGAAATTCCCATGGACAGAGGAGCCTAGACTGCTACTGTCCAAGGAGTTGAACAAGAGATACTTGTGCCTTAGGCTGAGTTTAAACAAGATCCATGGTAGGACATGAGACTGTTTTCAATGCCTATTTGTTTAACAGTACATGTAAAAATTTTAAAAAAGTTGAATGGGAAGCACTAAAATATAATGCCTAGAATAACCAAGCCACATGTTGGCTCAGTTTGTTCACACACACACACACATGTAAAAGTTACAAGCACAATTTGTATCAAATAGCCAGTTCCTTTTTCCACTCATTTCTGACTACCAATCGGAACCTATCTCTGCTCCTAATTCTTGGCTCTGTTTTCTTCCTGTGACCCCTATTCCTGCCCCTCCATAATTATTACTGGCATTTAGACTTCAGATCCCCCTATGAACTTGAATCTATTTCACTACTGATACTATAGGTGAGACTTCAGCTTTGGGTAGGAAATCATTGTTTAATTTTAATCCCATAGAAGACATTTTTAGATATATGTTGGTGTCCAAAGAAAGAGGTGTTTAGGCAGCTATTGTGTAGGTAGCCTAAATTTATTTAAGCCATACATTAGTGTTACCCAGAAAATAAGCTCAAATCCTTAAGAATCTTAAAAATGTCTTTTCTTTTCATCTATGTCAAACTTTTAGCAACAACATGTATGTGTTAGTTTCTACTAAAATAAACACTAAGCCCTCACTTTTCCCCTTTTTGTGTAAATTTATTACTTTATAAGCTCCTATCTCAAAAATATTCTTACAAAGAAGTTATTCATTGACTCCTGACTGAAAAATCACTCGTATTAGTTAGTTGTATGATGATAAATTCTTCTGGAGAAGGGAATGGCAACCCACTCTGCTATTCTTGCCTGGTGAATCCCATGGACAGAGGCGCCTGGCTGGCTATAGCCCATGGGGTCGCAAAGAGTCAGACACGACTAAGCAACTAATACTTAATTATAATTAGTTACTCTATAGCTATTAAAAGGGATTTATTATATTTATGTGAATATTAATTTCCTTCTAATTAATTGAGATAAAGGCAAGAATGACCTATTAAAAAAGGTAGATGGCAGTGATTAAACCATGTTATGTATATCAAATACACATCATATAAAATGTATAACTCTTAACAAATAAATAATATTTCTCCCCCCATTTCTTTTCCTTAGACATCTAAAAATATATTTATCAACTTTATGTTCTGTTCCTCAATTTTCTATACTTGCATAAAAATCTTTCTAATTCAGGAAAACATATATAATATTCAAATATCAAATACTGTGTTTTTGTCTATAATGTATTACAAAAGGAGACTTAAATATAATTGCAATTAAAATATAATTTCTGTTATTTGGTGGTAAAGAGTCTCTATTCTCAAGAATAGGCTATAGTAAAAGAGAGGGACTGTAATGAGTGTCTCATGTACAATTGTACATAATGACTTAATAACCTAATATCCTTCTGAAGAGCATCATTATACACTCTCCTTCACTTTTGTGATGGACAAACGACTTCCAGAAATCCTACTCATGATGAAATCCTGCATTTAAAAAATTTACTGGCAGTCCAAAATAGAATTATTTTTGAACTGAGCTTATATGGTAGAATAGCAATCCTTTATAGTAATTATGGGTTCCAAAAATCTCTAACATGAGTTTCAAGTACACATTGCACTATGGTCATAGAAAATCAAATAACGTGATTCCTTGTAACTCTCCATGAGTTCATCCCACACTTAGTGATCCATTACTGACATAATAAGAGCTTAAACAAAAATTGTTTGTGATAAAACTCTTAATAGTAAGCTAAAGTCTGGGATATTTAAGACTTAACATGCTTAAAGGATACTTTTAAAAGACTAAAAATTGACCTTAGAGGCACACAAGAGTAAAGACATGGACATCTTAATAGCTTTTCTTAATACTGTACTAAATAGGAGTGACTGTCATTAATGTTGATTCACTTAATAAACAAATTTTTTTAATTGAGAGAAGGTGAATACAATAAGAAATGAACATATATTTGTTCATTGTAAGACATTTAACAGTTTCTAGGGTTCAACCAGGAAGAAAACACCATGAGTTCTAAAAGTGATAATGATATTTAGAGGCAGACATAGTCAGTGGATCTAGGAATAAAACTAACTGGGTATATTCAGGACATTGAGTTGAGTCTATTATATGGCATACTCTGTGAAATTTTAACTGATGATAAAATAAAAAATTTAGAGGAATTAAATAACATACCCAGTGTCACATAATGAACAAATGATGAAATCAGGAAGTCAGTCCTAGCGATCTGATTCTGGAACTTAGTTGAAGCTAAGTTCAGGTATAGAGTAACAAACAGAAAAAGAAAAAAAAAAAAACAAAACAGTTTTTTTAGTTTCAGAGACATTATGGTAACTTTGTTGGTTGTATTTCTTCTTTCTCATCTATATTACTTCTTAATTAGTAAATGGCCAGATTAAACAAAATAAACATAGTCACAGGACAGAGGCAGAAGTATAAATTGATAAGAGCAGTAACCAGATTGTGTCATCTTATGGGCAAAGCAGACTTAACTACCATATCTCTATACTAATGACTTAAAGAACTCAAGTACCAGAACTGAATCATTGCAATGAGAAATATCTATTCTGGGTATGTGAATAATAATTATTAATTTCATAACTTTATGAAATGTTTATCTTAAAGATACAGGAGAAAGAAGCACTACTTCATTTGTAATTTAAGAAATATATTTCAGCTCTATATTTCTATCATAGCTTGATGATTTTTAATGAGTAGAACATAGAATTGGCTATCAGAAGCCTGGAGCATTGGCCTGGTCTACTACTCATTTACTCTTTGACTGTAATAGTCACCTCTCTGACCTTAAGTGTGTGTCCTCCATTGTGAAATTAGACTTTTGATCTCTGCCTTATCTACTTCAGGGGCTTGTTTTCACAATCAATTAGGGTGTTTATATATATCACAGACATGTATATGCTTGTTGTGCTTATATGTTCATGTATATATGTGTGTAATTGAAAAAATACATGTACTAAACCATTTAGGAACCTACTACTCTTTCTGTGTATAAATTAATTTCATTTAAAATAGTTTTTGCACTGAAATAATGCCTGGCACTGTCACAAACCCATTGATTAATAGTATAAAATCTGTGTTTATGTAAATCAAAATTACAAAGTACAAAGACATATGCTTAACAAAGTCACTTTGCCAATCTAATTAGCTCTGCTTTGTTTAGACTAGTAGAGCACACATTCTTTGGAAGGAAGCCTAAAAAACTACTGTGAAAGTTGGAATGAAAGATAAAGCAATAGAGGCTGGACCAGATACCAGCAAAAATTTAATCTGTCTTCTGAGTCTCTATGTTTCCCTCTGAACTTCAGTTGGTTTCATAGTACACATCACTGTTAGCTTCCCCCCCGCCAAATTTTATGTTTCCTTTTTGGAGAAGCTATCTCCTTGAAAACAAGTTTGAAATGCCCTCTGTACTGTTACCATTTTATTCCTTTTTTGTAATAATATTTTCAAACAGGAGGAAAAAGCATAAGCTTTTTCTTAACTGATAATATTCTAGTTCTCCCCTTTTTGAAATTTCATTCCAGATAGAATTATTTCTTTATTAGGGTACATGTTGAGTGATAGATTTATAAGAAAAAACAAAATTATGAAGATTTAGAGGTGTTATTTCACACATTTCTGTTTTGAGAATAGAAATTCTTGGAAAAAAATTGACACGCAGAGGACAGACCATACATAGGTCAGTGTCTATCATATGCAAAGAACTCTTAACAAATGCCAGGAAGCACATGGAGCACCCAATATAAATCATATTAGAAAGCAAGTAAAAGGAAATACATTCAGATGGACAATTAATATGAAAAGCTGTTCAAACTTACTAGTTATTACAATGTAACTTACAGTTACAGTGAGTTGACACTTTATATCCTTTGTGTGTGTTTAATCACTCAGTCATGTCCCGACTCTTTGAGGTCCCATGGAATGTGACCTGCCAGGCTCCTCTGTCCTTGAGATTTGCCAGGGCAGAATATTGGAGCTGGTTGCCATTTCCTACTCCAGGGGATCTTCCCGACCCAAGGATCAAAGGGATTGAACCCTTGTCCCCTTCATCTCCTGCATTGGCAGGCAGATTCTTTACCGCAAGTGCCACCCTGGAAACCTCCTTATATCCTTCAGACTTGTAAAAAATTCGGAAAACTTGTAATAGCTATTGCTGGCTGGGATGCAGGAAAATGTTTATGTTGCTGGTAGAAATATGTATATTGCTGGTAGAAATATGTATATTGCTGGTAGAAATAAATATATTGGTGTAGCATAACTTTTACTGATTTTAAAGTATTGTGTTTTCTGGCTGCTGTCAAGATCCAATTGACCAGAGGTAATAAGGTTCTATTATAACTGACTTGGGCTTCTCTCAGCTCAGTCAGTAAAGAATCCACCTGAAATGAAGGAGACTCTGGTTCGATTCCTGGGTGGGGAAGATCCGCTGGAGAAGGGATAGGCTACCCACTCCAGTATTCTTGGACTTTCCTGGTGGCTCAGCTGGTAAAGAGTCTGCCTGCAGTGTGGCAGACCTGGTTTCAATCCCTGGCTTGGGAAGATTCCCTGGAGAAGGGAACAGCTACCCACTTCAGTATTCTGGCCTGGAGAATTCCATGGATTCTATAGTCCATGAGGCCGCAAAGAGTTGGACACGACTGAGCGACCTTCATATTCATAACTGACGTGGGGCTTCTCTAAAGGTTCAGATGGTAAAGAATCGGCCTGCAATGCAGGAGACTTGGGTACCATCCCTGGGTTGAGAAGATCCCCTGGAGGAGGGCGCGGCAGCCCACTCCAGTATTCTTGCCTGGAGAATCCCCATGGACAGAGGAGCCTGTGGAGCTAACAGTCCATGGGGTCGCAAAGTCGGACACGACTGAGCGACTAAGCACAGCACAGAAATATGAATACCCCCATCTAGTTAATTAAGACATTTATCACTTCTCATAGTTATGTTTTTAAAAGAACATTTAACATTTTAGTGAGAACAACCATTTAAAAAAACATTCTGGTTACATTTGTTAAAATATATATACTCTTTGACCCAGCAGCCTTCTTCGTAAAAGGCATCACTCAGATCTGAAATCACCAGTGCTTAACTATACATGTACAGTTCTTCATTTGAAGCATTGTGAAGGGGTGGGAGGGGTGGGGAGGGGGGCAGGCAGGCAGGTAGTTTTCTGAAGAGTAGTCATTTTTTATGAGGTTATATATGTTTCCCAGGTAGTATTGTTTGATTCATTTCATGTCATGACTTTGAATATTTTGATTTGTGCATTATGTTATACATGTTGCTCCATTTTATGTGAATATTAAAAGATCAGTTTTTAAAAAATTAAAGACACAGTAAAGCATTTGTTCATAGTAGTAATAATTTGCAGAGATGCTGTCTTCTAAATTAATATTACAGTTGGATAATCACATTAAAAAATCTACCTCAGGAAAGATGTCAGTTCATAGGAAAAGATATGAAATTCTTTGCTTCATGCTTCATCTAAAACTATAAAACCAGCTCTAAAAAGCTGTTTTCTATGAACTAGTGCAAGATAATTAGTTGAAATAACTTTTTGATATAACTGTTCTAATACTAGTTTTGATTTTTTTAAATTAATTAATTTATTTTAATTGGAGGCTAATTATAATATTATAGTGGTTTTTGCCATACATTCACATGAATCAGCCATGGGTGTACATGTGTCCCCCATCCTGAACGCCCCTCCCACCTCCCTCCCCATCCCATCCCTCAGGGTCATCCCAGTGCACCAGCCCTGAGCGCCCTGTCTCATATATTGAGCCTGGACTGGTGATCTATTTCACATATGGTAATATATATGTTTCAATGCTATTCTCTCAAATCATCCCACCCTCACCTTGATTTCTGTGTGAAAAATTAGAATTTTCTATATATGATAGAAATTCTGATAAATACATATGTTAAATACTAAACAAAAATGTATTTAATTTTAACAACTTTTAAAATAATCTTTGTTGTGAAATAAATATCTAGAAAAATTAGTATGGCAGAATTGATTAATACATATGTATATATGTATGTATATATATATATATTTTTTTTTGTACTACTTTTCACCCAAGTTATTGGATTCTGTTTGGAGGCTGGGAATAAGGAATTTCAAGATAAAAAAATTATATACTGAAGAAAAATTACTGTATCATAATCATGAAAGCTTAAGTTTCTCACATTTTCCAGTAAAACCTTCATTCTGGTGATATAGAGGTATTTTTATAGTGTAAAAAATACATAATGAGTGATAAAATAAAGGAGATAGATATAAACTAAAATCTGAAGAAGAAAAAATAAAAGTTTTAGGATTTAATTTAATACTCCTGCCATGTATATTGAACATTGCAATTAAAATTTCACATACAATTCTGACTCATAATTATAATCTATTTGAATATAGAATATAGAATGTATATTCTAACTACAACAGAGGGTCATACAACCCACATCTCTGCAAGGGTAATTCATGGCTCAATTCTGAACAATAAGGTGCCATCTTTTTCTACCATTAGCATATTCTAAATTTGTGAAATGTGATTATTATAGCTACATTAATGATAACCTGTAAGTTCCTTAACTATTTCCTCCATGCCTCCAAAAAAAAAAAAAAAAAAGAGCATTTTAAGTACAGATCTAGTTTTATCTTTGGATAAACCTAGAAAATGTGTTGTGCTTAGTCATTCAGTTATGTCTGACTCTTTGAGACTCCATGGACTATATAGCCCACCAGGCTCCTCTGTCTGTGAGGATTCTCCAGGCAAGAATACTGGAGTGGGTTGCCATGCCCTCCTCCAGGAGATCTTCCCAACCCAGGAATCGAACCCAGGTCTCCCACATTGCAGGCAGATTCTTTGCCATCTGAGCCACCAGGGAAGTCTGTATTAGGATCATGATGATTCCTAGGAAATTTGTACTGACTCTTTAATGGTAATGTCTGTAAAGCTTTATTTGATGATCTGTGTATAGCCTAGAAGTTGAAACAAGGTAGCTTCTCCTGCATGCTTGTTTCTTGTTGACCACTTGAGGACCAGAAATAATTTTCTTAGACACTTTGGTAGCAAGGATGCAGAAGATCCTAGAGACAGCATTTAAAGGAAAGAAACTTTTGTGCTATTTCACATAAATATATATCTATCTATCCATCTACCTATAGGTAAAGATAGATAACTAAGATGATATAACAAGAAGAGCTCTTCATATTTTTCCCTTCCCATATAAATAAATGACTATTTTGATTTGATATTTTTATTCAAGGCAGTATTAGAAGATATAATTTTGATAGCCAAGCCTTCAATCCTCCTTTAAATATGTGAGATTATACCTTCACTGTAATTGCTTGTGATTTTGAAAATCTATGAAACTTAATAAGATGTGAATAGCTTGTTTACATATAAAACATAAAGTATTTAAAAGTATAGTAAATTGGTGGTTGAGCTCTGTAGGTGTTCTCCTCTGGCAAGTTGTTTAGCATATATAAATCACTAAAATAATGGAAAATAACCCAAGCTCAAGTAGGATAGGAATGACTATTTAAGAAAATAGTTTTAAAAGTAGTTTGAGAATAAATTCAGAAAAAAATGCCATTGAAGAAACCATACTCTTTTGGAAAAAGCTTTTCTGAAATTTGCTTGTGACTAAGAATTGTGAAGTCCCATAAATTATTAAGGACTGAATTTTACACACCTGCTGTCACTACCAGCAATAGGGCAAATCTGTCCAGTTTGGCTTTATTTGCATTAGAAAATGGAAGAGAAGTGAGAAGTAATTACAAAAGTCATCTTCCCAAACCTTGCTGTTCAACTTTGAAATGCAAATTCCATGCAATGATTGTAGAATTTTGGCAAATGATGACAGGGAATGGCATAAAAAATCCAAATAGTCCCCAAACCTAGGGATTTCTGACTGGTCCTAGGATGAATTAATTTTATTTTCTTTCCTTTCCTAGGAATAAAGTTCTGGATATTTGATCCATTTGCCTTTCTGTTCTTGCAATCCTATAGAAAGAAGGCTAACATAATTGGAAAATAATTGGGAAGTTACAAAATTATAAGAAGAACAACAACACTTGCAGCAATAGTTTGTATTCTGGTCTTTGTTGAAAGGCAAGTGAAGTTTGAAGGGCTGTTCTTCATATTTGTCTTTTTAAAAATGTTTGTGTAGATAGCTCTTGAGTTGTACAAGCTTGCCTACTCTCTGCATTGTGATCTCACAGAATTGCATCAACTTTAAGGGCAGATAGTTTCAGACTGACAGTGATTGTCAGTATGAAAGTGACTATAAAATGAATATCATTTTATTCAGTGTCACAAGGTCATCACATTATGTGTGTGAACTTAAATGTTTCTACTTTCTGTCTGGCTCTTCAAAACAACTCCAAGTGGATAATATATTAAACTGAATGCCATATAACCTACATAAGTTTGTCATTATCAACCATTAAATAAATGGCCAAGGTAGCATTTGTGCCAAGTTTGTCTGACTGTAGTATTCCCATCCCCTTTCTGCTTCATGTCAAATACTAGCTTCCTAAATTTCTCTTTCTTCACAAACACAGGCTTCTTTGTCTGGTACTGCTTTTGTTATATAGATATTTTGGTCTGATATTGAGACAAGGATCTCACATCTTCAGATGAGTTTCTAATTTTTTAATACATGATACTTGTTTTAGGCATTCCAATCACATTCTCTCATTCTTACCTACTTAAGTATTACTTCTCACTTCTTTCCCAGAAGTCTTGTCCCCCTAACATTATTCTCTGGCCCGCTCACTCTCTGTAGAAAACACATTTTTCTCCATCCTTTTGGGATGTCTCCTTTGCTCCAGGCCTTAGAAGCCCTAAGCTTATATACTAGTTTATGAAACATGACTAAGTAAGTGTGATTTTTTTTCTCATTTTATGGCTGAGAACACTGAAGCTTATAAAGTTTAAATACTTGCTCAGGGTTACATAGCTCTTAAGTGAAGGATCTGAGAATTGCACTAGGTCTGTATTTAAATAGTATGCAATATTACCTTCCCTTAAGTGAGGAGTGTGGAAGGTTGATTTGTCATAATTTGTATCCCGCTCTATAATAATCACTACAGTCACTTTTCCTCCCAAAACAGGATACCAATCTATTCCCCATGCAAAGATAAGAAAGGTTTGCTAGTAATGGAAACTGATATGTGATTAAAAAAAAAAAAGAATATCATGGAATTTGAAAGAATATTATATTTCTTTGGTAACATTTTAAGATTGCTAAGGAGCCACCCTTTGAAAACGTTTTGTTGTATCATGTTGTAATGTGATTTATATTGTCTCTATATTATTTATAGCAATTTCCTAAACCTCATCAGTTTTTGAATTTGCTTATATATAATGAAGAAAGACTTCTTCGGGACCAAGTTTTTAAGGCAGAGTGTGTGTGTATGTAATGAAAGATTTGATTTTCATTTATATATATAATATCCTAACTTTGAATACTGAATTTTTTGCTACTGTGGTAATAATTTAATAATTCTTAGTAGTTTGAATAAAAAGATTTGAGAACCACATATGAGTGATAAAATGTAAGTATATTCTTTGTTTTTAAAGGAAAAGGACAAGAATTCATTAGCAAGATAGAGGAATAAACTCAGAAATCAATAACCCAAGAGAAAACACAGAAAATCAACCAAATAAGAATTTATAATTTCATTAGAGGCATATTGGTCATTGCTTCTTTATATGTCACTATTTTAGAAAAAACTAATTCCATCTAGCATGAGTTTATATTTGACAGTTTTTCTCTAGACATTTATAGGAGATATGAACAGTACTATATTAAAACATGTTTGTGTTTTAGGACAATCATAATTTTTTTAAAAAGCCTCTATTATAGATCTTTAAAAACCTCCTCATTAGTCTGAGTAGTGACAGGTTCACACAGACCTCTCTATCACCACTGAAATGCCAACAAAAATAGTAATTGCTTTTTTTCTCTAGGATCAATTTTCTTGCCATAGTTCAGGCTGCTGAACAATCATTCCATCAGTCGTTTGGCTGTGGTCCTTGAATAAACTCCATTTTTCTCCCATGGCTAGAATCAGCATTTGATTCAGAAAGATTTACTGACACTTTATAACTCTGATAGTTTTCTCCTTTTATTAAATATCTTTAAAATTTCTTATAAACTTTTATAATAGTAATAGAAAATATTCAAGTAGCTATTATCGTGCTGTTAAAACCAACATCTTCTCCTACACTTTAGTTGAGGAGCATTGGGCATTGTTTAGATAAGTAAAAGAAAAACAAAAAGTAATTTTAAAGAATTAAAAAGTAATTAAAAAGAATTTTAAAGAGTTATGAATCTTAATAAACAAAAATGATTGGCTAGCTCTTTTTCAAAGCATAGTTTGGTTCTTCACCCGTGGCCAAATTGGGATAATTTACTGAGAGATATATATAGAATGTTCCTTAAAAGTCGAAGAATGAGTTTTCAAAGCTACAAAGATAAAATGCAAACTTGACGTTAGAATTTGTGTATCCACTGGGAAATTCTCTGCAGCAAGTTCTTTTAAATGTCATTGAACACGTTCTTAACCTCTCCAGCTTTTTCCACTACTGCGTTGTTCTGCTTCATTTATTTTTGCTTCTCATATCACATCCAAGCTTGCTGTTCTTCTTCAAGGTGGTCAGCTGCTTTCTTCTCTCAAGTTTGCTTTTCTGTACCCACTCTCAATGCTAGACTTTGTGTCCTCATCCAGATACTGAATGTGTTCCAATGATTTAAACGGGGATTGGTGATAGTGTGGGCTTCCCTGGTGGGTCAGATGGTAAAGTGTCTGCCTGCATGTGGGAGCCCCGGGTTCAATCCCTGGGTCAGGAAGATCCCCTGGAGAAGGAAATGGCACCCCACTCCAGTACTCTTGCCTGGAAAATTCCATGGATAGAGGAGCCTGGTAGGCTACAGTCCATGGGGTCGCAAAGAGTCGGACACGACTGAGCGACTTCACTTTCACTTTCACTTTTGGTGATAGTGTAGATATCTAAATATGCTAATAACAGCTGGTGTATTTTAATAGGAAAATGTTCACCTTTATGTACTGACCATTTTTTATGATAACATTTTCATATATTCTCCCTCAGGGACTCTGTCTTCCTCTTGTAAAGTAAGTTTGAAATATTTTGAAATACAACATTTTCATAAATGTCCAGCTATGCTATAAAATACCGTTCTTTCCTGAATTCTATGTGAAAAAAAAATCCAGTATATTTTTACCATTTTAGCTTGCATAGGCATGATTCTTAGTAAGAATAAACTTAAATCTGATGACTGCTTTTTCTTCATACTCCAAAATGATGACTTTAAAATGTATTTTAGTTTATAGATTGCAATGCACAGTGATAAACATCATCTCATTAGATATTTATAATAAGCCTCTAATATCCTTAGGAATCCTATTGTTAATGAAAAATATTATGAAGTTAAATGACTTGTGCAAGGCTATATCATTTTGGATATTTTCAAAGATAATAAAAACCCTATTCAAACTCATAAATAATAAAAAAAAAGTTGTTATTCACATAATAGAAAAGGCAAGTTTCAAGGTTGACTTTACACAGTGGGTTCAGCTCTAGAGCTACTTCCTTAGAATTTTTGGCCTTTGCCACCATGAATTCTTTTTCTGAGGGGAATGAGGGGAAGGGAGTGGAGAGCTTTAGGATGGGAATGAAATGACTAGAGGATATACTGATTTCAGATTTCTTTGAAGAAATGTGAAGCAAGGAGAGAGGCTTTCTGTGGCTACTGTAAAATTAAATTCAAATTTCCCAGAAACCATACCTAGCTTCATTTCACCCCGTGGCCCAAATTTGGCCACATGCTCACTTCTGCTCTAATTCATGTTGACAGAGGTAAGTCATTCATTGATACATTTCTATTTTTTCTCCTTCATAAAACAATGATTATAAATAGAACAGTAAATAGTTACTGTGTGTGCAGTTAGCTATTTAATTTCTCTCACCTATGGTAGAACATGAGTGCCTCAGGGGAGGGTTTGTGTCCTTATTGTCTCCCAGATAACACAGCATAACCAAGCCCCTTCAACATAGCAGGTAGTTGATAAATATTTGGTTATTAAGTTAATAAAAGATACAGGAAGTTCTTGTAATTACTTTTGTATGGCTGTTAGTATTTTACTTAGGTAGAGTGGGAACTGGAGACCATCTACTCTTCCTGGGATAAAATTTACTGCAGGTGATGTGGATTTGATCCCTAGGTCGGGAAGATCCCCTGGAGTAGGAAATGACAACCCACTCCAATGTTCTTGCCTAGAAAATCCTGTGGACAGAGGAGACTGGCAGACCATAGTCTATGGGACCCCAAAGAGTCAGACATGACTAAGCACCATCCACACACACAGAGCACACTCAGGTAAATAAATAAATAAAAACTACATATAGTGCTTCTGTAAGTCTAAGACCTTAGTGGTTTAGGAGGATGACAATTTAAAATATAGAGTAGACCATGTTAAATGCTTTAATCAGTGTTCAAAGGATTAAGGAAGTATAAGGAAAGGAAATAAGAATTTTCTTTAAAATGATTTAAGAAATCTCCAGGATGTAGTGACATTTAAGCTATATCATACTGAAAGATTTTTATGGCAAGATAGTACAATGACATTTTGTTAGAGGGAACAAACAGAGCACTGTGAATGTGCAAGATACCAGAGAATTCATACAAGATATGTGTACTTTGTACACTATAGTGTTACACAGTAATATATGTGATTAAATAATTAACATAATGCTAGACATTATTATAATTATAAAATCAGCATTAATTATAATATTAAGTGTAAATGAAGTCAGACTTGTAAACTGAGCCGAAGTTGCAAGGGTTTTGAATTCCCTACCAAAGGGATTGGTTTCCTCACTTTCTAAAATTAGAGCTATCCCATTGGTTATTAGGAAACAAATTATTTCCCACAATATCAAAATAATGTGATAGCATTTGTATTCATGTTTATCACTTATATATTACAAACGTTTTTAAAGCTGTATGCGAAGAACTATGGGTGGGTGAAGACCAAAATATTTATTTCTTATTGTAAAGCACAACTTACTTATTTTTTAATGTTCATATAAATCTGATATTTTACTTAATATCTATGCAATACAGAACAATAAAAATTTTAGCCAAACCTGATTGTTTTGTTTAAGCAAATTCCTTGAATTGTACTAAATTTAATAAAGATTTCAAATTGATTGAACTTAGTATCTGATGTACAAATATGTATAGACATTGTAAATAAATTTTTACTCAATCATACTGAAAATTTTATGTTCATCTTTTTAGAACTCATACTTGATTATGGTTTCCTACATTAATATGACTGAGTTAAAGTATTAGGGTTCAATATGTAGTAATTTATTCTAAATGTTAGGTGATAAGTGTACTTATATCTATAAAAATTAAATTATGTAGAGAGTACAATTATTGTATTAAGCATTGTTCATCTACTTTAAAATTATCTTTTCATTTTGTTTCTTTTGTAGTATTTTATGTTTTTCCATCAAGTTTTTTTTGTTTGTTTGTTTGTTAGTTTTCAATAGGAGCAAGATGTTCTTGGGATGCTATTAGAAATAATTCAGAAATAAGATGTAAGAACACCACTTTTTTGAGTATTATTCATGTAAGCTGTTTTCAAAAATATCAAAGAACCACCAAAATGGGTCACATTCTCCAAATGATAGATTTGGGTTTTGGAACAAATGTTGCGTACTTCCTTCCTTAAAAACCATGCCATTCTAAGGAAGAACTAATTATCTTAAAGGCTCTGAGTCAACTGTTGCCAAATGGTCTCACAGTTAGCGACAGAAGAGAAATGCAGCACAGTGCAGTAAACCTTAGGGATTCACCTGGCCTCCTTCACAGCCAAGATTGTTCCTATGGTGTCAGACAACAATTACAGAACCTGCAACTGAAGGTGACTCAGAAAAGGGCAAACAGGAAAGTGTAACTCTCTCAACCAGGTCACCCACAGCACAGGAAAGAATAACCAGAACACAGTGAGAGAGTAAGATGAGGCTAGAAACATTTTAAAAAGCAGATTTAAGTAGGTAATTATCTCTAGTGATGTCTAGAGAAGTAGAGCGAATACTGGCATTATGTTTACCATAACCCTTCACTGTGTGTAATCTTGAGAAATCATATTCTCTGTCTGTAGCCTTCAGTTTCTTCACAAATAAAATCAAGGAAAGGGGTAAATAATTTCTTAAGCTGTTTTTAAATGGTCACATTCTATAAATCTTTATATAAAATCATATATCTATAAAATATTTTAATGTAAGTACCAAAAGAAGTACATCTTTTCTACACAACACATAGAATAGACCTGGCACATAACAGGCACTTGGAGCAGTATTTGTTGAGTGAATAAATAAGCCAGAAAATAAAAGTGAGAGGTCAATGGGTTGGTTAAATGGCTATCAGCCGAAGGAAAGAATATGTTAGCATGACAGTGTTGCATTAAGACTTTGTCTCTCCCTTCCTCTTTAAGGTAAATTGCATCTTTGGTGATGGTAGGGCGAGGCGGGTATGAAGGGATACCCTAGGATGTTTCAAAGTCTCTTACAGGTTTTCACATTCCTGGTTGGAAAAGCTGAAAACTGGTTTGAAGTCCTTAAGACAAAAAAAAAAAAAAAAAGTACCATTTCTGACCAGTTCTCTGTCATTCAAATAACTCCAGTCCGTCCCCTGATCAGATTGCTATTTGGTGAGGAACAAAGCCTAACATTTCCTTGGCTACACTTTCAAGTTGAATAAATTAGAGAACAATATCATTAGAGTTAATACACAGTATTTAATTTCAAAATTCATCTCTCCAACTGGTACATCGTGGCTAACCCTTGCCAAATATAGCCATCGCATTTGTTTAATTAGCTTCTTCTTACTATAACAAATCACTGAGCTACCTTGAATGGAAATCTGATGATTGCACTTTATGTATTTAAAACATCACCTGATTTTCAGAAAATGTTATGTTATCATCAGATTGGGGGGATAATTATATACTCCAAATAGTTGCAACATTGTCTTCCTAATGTTTATAGATTTCCAAGCCAGATTCAGTTTCCAGAAATGCATGATGAAAATGCAGTTAGATTAGAGTAGATGCTATAGGGAAATGGAAATTGTCATTTTATTTTCAGGTTGGTCTTTGGGTTTGGCAGGACATTAAATTACACTATGGAACATTGATCTGTCAAGTGAAAATTTAAGCTGTGGTGCATTTTCTGATGTGCAGTCTGAGACTAAGCATTTATTTTTCTGGTCTGTTTTGCTGTTCCTAGAAATTAATAATGACAGAAATAAATACATTTTATACAGTAAGATATCCAGCAGTGGATGTTGACACAATCTGATTTATTTGTTTAATATTGAGACTTCAATAGAGTTGCTCAGACAGTGTAGAGTTGTACATTATGGGTATTACATTTAAAAGTGGAAACTTTAAATGGATATGTTATGCCAATTTGCAAGGTAATAATTATTAAAAATATAAAATATCTACAGCAAACTTTAAATAATACACTCATACTGACACTGGTTACTTGTTTAATATTTTGAAGATGTTAGAATAATAGAAGGAGATTTTTAAAGAAAACTGGTGATACATTAGTTTGTGCAGGCAGAGGCTACAACTACTGATAAAATTCTTGAGTTGAAATTGATTAAACAAAGAGCTAAAATATTAAAACTGAGAGATTTAAAGCTTAATTTTTTAAAAAGAAAATAACATTTCATTGTTTTAGACTTTAAAAAGATATGACTGTGTAGTGTAATTTTCTAATTTTCATGAAAAAGAAATGTGATCTTAGAGGTCCAAATAATTTCTCAAGATCAGTAAGAAAAAGGAACAAGCAAGTTTATTCAATTATTTTTTTTCTGAATGGATTTTAATTGCAAATATTAATATTTATATGTTAATAACATGTCTATAACATTTATATAACATGTTTTATTTTATGTTGGAGCATGGTTGATTAAGAGTGTTGTATTAGTTTCAGGTGTATAGCAAAGTGATCCAGTTATACATATACATGTATCTATTCTTTTTCAAATTCTTTTCACATTTACATTATTATAGAATGTTGAACAGCCTCCCCCTCCATGCTATCCAATAGGTCCTTGTTGGTTATCTAATATTTTAAATATAACAATAACAAAAAGATAACCCTATAAACCATCAGTCCCCAACCTCTTTGTCCCTAGGAACCAGTTTCATGGAAGACAATTTTTTCGTGGACTGACAGTGATGAGGGATGGTTTGGGGATGATTCAAGCACATTACACTTATTATGCACTTTATTTTTATTATCATACATCAGTTCCACCTCAGATCATCATGCATTAGATCCTGGAGATTGGGGACCCCTGCTATAAACCTATGAGGCTTGTGGGGGGAGATCATTACAAGATGGTAACAGCTGGTATAAAATGTTGAAAGTAGTACATATTCAGATTTTGAGAAAATGTTGAGAGAAAATTCCAAATTTGTAATCATAAATTTAAACACAACGCTGTTTTTTCCAGCAACACATAGTTATTAGATGCAGTTATACCTTATGTAGGTGATGTCCAGAGTTTAGCTTTGCTAGGGAAGTATAACAGAAATGGAAAGGATCCAAATTGTGTAAGGTTTTTGTGTCAACCTGATGATAATCATGGTCCTTGGATTCCAAGCTGAAAAAGAAGGAAATTAGAGAGAAACTGAATGAGAAAGTGGCAGGCTCAAGTGATTGAAGATCTCCATGAGACTGAAGAGTTTTTTACACTGGAGAGATGCTTGGGGTGAAGATACAGATACAGAGGAATGTGAGCAGAAACCCTGGGATTAAATGAGCCAGGGAGAAGGAGGAAAGTAAGAGGAAGAGGATCAATCTAGATAGAAGCCTAAAGACTTGTGAGGAACAAGCAGAGGAAACGGGCCTGAAGAGCAAGCTCAGAAGCCAGAGTAGGGGGAGGAAAACCAAAAGGCTGTGAGCCACTGGTTTGGATGAAATTGGATGAAAAATTTAGATTAACAATGAGAAGCTCTAGAATTTGAGCATTTTTGTTAGTTGTTAAAAATGGCAACTCTAAATGTCATACTCAAGACATTAGCATCAATAAAGACTCAAAGAAAGCTTTAGAAAAGATAATGAGCTGCCTTTGATAATGTATCAGTTATGTGCTTTAGGCAGTTAAAGTGGAGATCCTGTATCTACAGTCTTTAATTAGGTATCTTTAGGCAGATTCTTTTTTACATATAATCATATTATTTATTTATTTTTGACTGTACTTTGTCTTCTTTGCTACATGGGCTTCTCTCTAGTTACTGAGAGTAGAGGCTTCTCTCTAGCTAAGGTACATGGATTCTCACGACAGTAGCTGCTCTTGTGTCAGAGCGCGGGCTCTAGAGCATGCAGGCTCAGTAGTTGTAGCTCTCAGGCTCCAGAGTACAGGATCAATAGTTGTCACATAGGTACTGAGTTGTTCCATGGCATGTGAGATTTTCCCCTGACCAGGGATCGAACCTGTGTCTCCTGCATTAGCCACTGAGCCACAAGGGAAGCCCTGAGCTGATGCTTTTAACTATATGGGTTAATGGTTTTCATTATAAGAATGATGGTCCTTTCAATCCCTCAATTCAGTGTATTCAAGGCTTCCTAAAATTCTCCAGCTAAAATGCCTGAAATTACCCAAAACACTTTGTGTGTATGAGTGAACAAATGTGTTAGCATCAGATTTGGGGGAGAGGGAATGGGCTTGTTATTCTAGAATGTTCCTTGTAAGAAATGGCATAACTAAAGAGTATGAAAGGCAAATAAGAATCAGAAAAACTTTTCATTAATAAGATAATAACTTTAGAATATACAGAATATAAACATGTCTGTAAAAGACTCAACCCATTCCTCTTAAAATGTATGCAAGCCATAGTACTCAAATTAATAGACTTAAAAGGCAAGTATAAGAGAAGCACAACTCATTTTCTTGCTTTTGAAATACAAAAAATTCATGTGGATATTCTATCACTAATTACTCTCCTAATTCCCTCCTAACTGCTTGTTTGACTTTACAAAAAAAATTTTCAGGTATACAGCAAAGTGTTTCATTAATATACATACATATATTCATTGTTTTTCTGATTCTTTTTCTTGAAGATAAGTTTATTTGTAAATTGCTCTGTTAGTCATCAATACTATTAAGACGCCTTTCTTGTCAAGATTTCTTTTCTTGATGCTCTCTGTATTTTATATTAAAAGATGCTTGCTTTTTGGAAGAAAAGCTATTGTAAACCTAGACAGTGTATTAAAAAGCAGAGACATTACTTTGCCAACAAGGGTCCGTATAGTCAAAGCTGTGGTTTTTTCCAGTAGTCATGTATGGATTTGAGAGTTGGACTGTAAAGAAGGCTGAGTTCCAAAGAATTGGTGCTTTTGAACTGTGGTGTTGGAGAAGACTCTTGAGGGTCCCTTGGACTGCAAGGAGATCCAACCAGTCCATCCTAAAGGAAGTCAGTCATGAATATTCTTCAGAAGGACTGATGCTGAAGCTGAGGCTCCAATATTTTGGCCACCTGATGCGAAGAGCCAACTCACTGGAAAAGACCCTGGTGCCGGGAAAAATTGAAGGCAGGAGGAGAAGACGATGACAGAGGATGCGATGGTTGGATGGCATCACTGACTCAATGGACATGAGTTTGTGCAAGCTCTGCGAGAGATAGTGACGGACAGGGAAGCCTGGCATGCTGCAGTCCATGGGGTCACAAAGAGTTGGACACAATTGAGCGACTGAACAACAACATATTTTGTATCGCCATGTCCCGGGATATCTTTCTGAGACAGTGAATCTAATTTGAGTTTTAGTGATGGTGACAGAAATTAAAAAGGCACCAAAGATCTAGTCTCTTTAATGTATATAGGTTATAACAGAATATTGGGTATAGTTCTCTGTGCTATATACAGTAGGTCCCTGGTTATCTATGTTGTGTATAGTACAAGCTCCTAGTTTATCCCTTTCCCCATTGTGCCCATTTGGTAACCATTGGTTTGTTTTTCTAAATCTGTGAGTCTGTTTCTATTTTGTAAATAAGTTCATTTATATCATTTTTAAAAATTAGATTCCACATATTAGTGATACCTTAATATTTGGTCTTCTTTGTCAGACTTACTTCACTTACTATGATAGTCTATGTCCACCCATATTGCAGCAAATGGCATCATTTCATTCTTTTTTATGGCTAAGTAATATTCCATTGGGCATATGTACCACACCTTCTTTATCTGTTCCTCTGTTGATAGATATTTAGGTTGCTTCCATGTCCTGGCTATTGTAAATAATGTTACAATTAACACTGGGGTGCTTGTATATTTTTTCAGAAGGAAGAAACATATAAATTCCTCCTGTCACTTCAGTGAAGCCAGAAACACTGAGGTAATATACAGAGGCTGCTGTCCCCAGAACTGCAGCCTCAGCAAGAAGAGGGCAACGTGGAGAGGTGCACCTAACAAGTCGAGTGAGACCCCAATTCTGGGTCACAAGTGAGCAGTGAGCATTTTGCAGAGTCCCTTTAGTGATCTAATTCATAAACTTGTTACTTAAAGGAAACTTTAAAGAATTGAGATGAAATGTTGAGATTTCTATTAATAATAGTGGCTCTGATGAACAAAAACACATCTTAATACAAACTATAAAGAAGTATTGTGACACAGGAAAGTGCATGAGTAGAATATGAACCGGTCAAGCAGATGAACGAAAAAGTTAAATAGAAGCATTTCCAGCTTCTCTTGAATTTTCATCAAGAGATCCTACTTAAGAAGTAATTGACAGTGTCAATATCGAAAACCCATTTAGTGTCATTTAGAATTCATCGATGCTTATGAACTCTCGTGTTGGAGAAGACTCTTCAGAGACCCTTGGACTACAAGGAGATCCAACCAGTCAATCCTAAAGGAAATCAGTCCTGAGTATTCATTGGAAGGACTGATGCTGAGGCTGAAACTCTAGTACTTTGGCCATCTGATGCGAAGAACTGACTCATTGGAAAAGACCCTGAAGGTGGGACAGAGTGAAGGCAGGAGGAGAAAGGGTCGACAGAGGATGAGATGGTTGGATGGCAAGACCGATTCGATGGGCATAAGCTCCAGGACTTGGTGATGGACAGGGAAGCCTGGTGTGCTGCAGTCCATGGGGTTGCAAAGAGTTGGATATGGCTGAGCAACTGAACTGAACTGAGAATTCATTGTATATAATCACATGTAACTTTACCATTTTATAAATTGGCATTGTTCTCAATTCATAGTCTAGACTCAGTCTTTCTCAACTAAACTTTAGTTTTCTAAGAATTATGATAAAGATGAATAATTAGATATAGATAGAGTTCAGTAATCCATGTTATTTAAATTGAACTTGGTTTGTATTTCCAAACTTGCATATGTTAGTTTAGTTTTCATCCTGAAATAATCATTGTAATCTTGGTAGAAAGGGAATACTCTCCTGTTATGAATTATGCTTCAAGGGATATTCTGAAATCAACAATTTTTCCTAAAATTCTTATAAAGTCAATTTGTTATTGATTATTGCTTAGATATTTAATTGAAAACCTAACAGCACACTTGCTTTGGTGTTGTCAAATGATTTAGTGTGATGAGAAAATGCTGAAAATTTAAAAATTATAAATGAATTTTTAGATTTTTTGTTGATTTAACTTTAATAGGGATAAGTCAACATTTTATCTGATAGATCACTAAAGCTAGCAGACTTCATACAATTTGCAAATATAAATTAATATAGAACAGATTAGGTAAAGCTTTAGATACATGAATAAATTGAAAAATAAATTTCCATTTAAATACTTTAGCACTCGCCGTTCTCCAGGCACTGTTAAACAATTGGGATAATCTAGAAAACACAGCAACAAAGATCTGATGCTTGCCTTCGTAGCACTTAAATACAGATTGGAAAGACTGGTAATATACAATAGTGATAAATGTATTCAGTATATTAAGAGATTTAAGTGTCCCTTGCAGTGAAGTAGGGAGGGAGTAGAATAAAATATTAAATAAGGGGATAAAGTAAACCTCACTGAGAAGGGAGGATGTAAGCAAGTGCCTAGAAGCTGTGGGGTTTGGTTGTGCAGGCATCTCGGTGAAGAGAGCTCCCCCTGGGATGAGCACCTAGTTCAGAAGTCTATGTTAAAACAATGCTTGGCATGAACAAGGACTGCACTGAAAAGACAGATTCTGTTTAGGGGTGGTATGAATGGGTTTAGAAGAGATGGGCTCAGACACAGAAATACAGATAGATTGATAGACCAACTTATTCCATCTCTTGGTCCTCTCTCTTGAACTACTTTAGGAAGTCATCTCTTTTTATATTCCATAGTAAGAATATAAAACACAGCTCACTAGACAGACTACTATTTCAAATGGCTTAGCCTAATCAAGGGATAAATTTTCAAATATTTAGCAGTGTCACATTCCACTCATTAGGAGTCCTGTCCATATCTGTTAAATTTCACAGTTAGACTGATATTTACCCTCATGAGGGTTTCTAAAGCGTTACATTTTTCATTGGCAATATTTGAGATTACTTATTTTCTGAAACTGTGTCTTTAATTTTCCATTTAAGAATTAGAAGAAAACATAAAGGTTGTAAGAAATAATATTACATGAAATCTTAATAGAAATTCTATGTTGTTGATTAGTCTCATATCAGAAATGAAAAGACACCTTCATCACAAATGATGAACCAGCTGTGAACAACAGAAATACTGGAAATATTCTAGTTTTAGGGCAAATTTCATTGTATATAAACTCATGGAATATGAGGACCCAAATCCCTGGAGCAGAAGAAATTTAACTTATGCAATATACCAAAATGAGAACTGCTCGAAAACTGGAGGTATGGAAGTACTATACTTGTATAATATTTTAGTTAGCCTAAAGCAACGATAATCACAGACAAGCTCTATGCAATGTTATTTATGTCCACATAGTTGAATTAATTTTCTTTTAATCTTTGTCTGCCCCAGGAAATATTTCAATTGAATTTTACATTTCTTTCCAAGAAATCAGGAACTCTGGAATCCAATCTCATTTACTTTAACTTTTTTTCTCACAGTTATTTCCAAATCCTAAATGAATTCAAAGCCAAAAATTTATCTTGCATTTACTTCTTAAATATGTAAAAATGACGTGATATATGTGAACTTAATATAATTCTGTGTTTACGTGTACTCATCTACTTATTAAACATGTATTGGTCTATCATATTAGACATTCATCTCAATACATGTAAGACATAAAATAATAGTTACTTTTGGAGGTACTATGTGTACTGGTTGCAAAAGGAGCTCTAAGTCAAATACTCTGGGCTCAATAATTAACTCCATCTCCTCCTAGCTGTGTCTCCTTAGGCAAGTTAATTAACCTCTCTGCCTCAATGACCCTATGCCAAAAATGGGAATTAATAGTGGTTCTTACAAAATAAAGTAATTGTGAGGAATAAAAAATGTCACATAAAGTGCTCAGCATTATGCCTGTCATCTAGTAAAAATTCAACAAATATATACTATTTTTAATATGTGGACATTTTAAAGTATCCTGTGATGTAATTACAACATTACTTTTAAAATATGGAATGGTTTTCCATTTTTAAAATGACAGAAGAATGGGACAGAGTCCCCAAAAACAATGACATATCTTGGTTTTTGAGAAGGAAAATAAAGAGCAATGCAAAATTTCCAGTGAATGAATTACAGATATCATAATACAGAGTTTCAAAGGTGACCAACATGACTGATTTCAAAAAGAAAAAAAGAAAAACAGTTTGATAATTTTTTATACTTGAATGTTTTCTTTTTTGTCTTTGGACAAAATCCTTTGGATGGATTTTAGTTCAAATCTTAATGAACTCTGTAGAACTTTCAAACAGCTGAATACAAATCTCTATGACATAAATATTTCAATATAATATAAGAAAAACAGTTTTTCCAATATAACGGCCTAAAAAAGTTATAAGAGACTCACAAAGAATATTTAAACTATGTTCATTAACTTTAAAGGAAGACTAGAAATTATATGTAAGGGTGAATTCTTGGAGGTTTTTAAGTAGGTTCACCAGCCTTGGGAAAGTTTCTGAATTTCTAAGTTTATTCTGTAAACCTGTGCCTAGTCACATATCTCAATACTATCACTTACAAAATGAATGTTAAATATGACTAAGGTTAGAAAGCCATATTTACAACTAAGGGCTTTTTTTTTTTTTAAATCAGCAATATAACTGAGACTTGACACTGAATTTAAAGTGTGTGCAGCAATCTGATAGAGGAAAATCTGATAGAGGAAAATTTAGATATCCAAATTAAGAAAACCAGGATTTAGGAACCAAATAAGTTTGAGAGTAGTTTTATCAAGCTGCGTTCAAACTCATTGAAGAAGAAGTGAAGTGTATCAGTCGTGTCCAACTCTTTTTGACCACATGGACTGTAGCCCACCAGGCTCCTCCGTCCATGGAACTTTCCAGGCAAGAGTCCTGGAGTGGGTTGCCATTTCCTTCTCCAGGGGATCTTCCTGACCCAGGTATCAAACCTCGGTCTCCCACATTGCAGGCAGAGGCTTTACTGTCTAGGCCACCAGAGTCAAACTCATTGGGATTTCTTAATTTCTTGAATAGTTTATCTGTCTCACTAAGAAGCCGTACTAGAAAGATGCATAGTAAGAACCTGTAAGAACCAGACTGTCTGTCTTTAAATTAAAACATAGCACAGATAGTAGATTTTAGAGCTCTCCAGTGACCATCCAGTACAACTCTCTATATCCTTCCACCCCCACATCATTTTCTTGATAGATAAACTGGTGGCTCAGTTGGTAAAGAATCTGCCTGCAATGTAGGAGACCCAGGTTCATTGCCCAGGTGGGGAAGATCCCCGGAGAAGGAAATGACAACCCACTTCAGTATTCTTGACTGGAGAAGCCCACGGACAGAAGAGACTGGAGGACTACAGTCCATAGCATCAAAGGAGTTGGACACAACTTAGCGACTAAACAACCACCAAACTAAGAGTTCAACATTGTCTTCATCTTCCAAAAGTGTGTTTTCTTCCTCAAAATGATACTACTATTTAAGAAGAAATGTAGTGGTAAGAAACAGGAAGGCTGGAAATTCAGGTATTGGTATGTGGAGGGACTGCCCAGACACAACTACAGAGTTTTTAAATTTTGTAGTTGAGGAGATAACTATCTCAGTTTGGAGAGAACAGGCAGCTAGAATTTGTAGGTCTGATTACCAGAAAGGAGGAAAATACACAGAGAAGAGCTCTAGAAATCTACATATGTGTTACTCTGAGAATTTTATTTGATTAACAACTTTCACATATGTCAAGTGACATTTGACAAGGATAAGCAAAGAATAACTGCTAGAAAAGAATGATTACAAGAGAACTTTAAACAGAATTCGCAACGTTTTCTTAGGTCTGGGAATCTTTTGAATTTCTATCAGAGTAGTGAATTTTCTTTGAATACATGGAATATTCAGTAGAGAGCACAGAAGTGTTGAGCTTTGGTATTAAAGATAAATAACTCTAAAGACAACCTCAGACTTATAAAGATGTCGTTAAAACAAGCTTTGTAGTTAGTTGGACCCACAAATAACTTAATAATTCGCAGAAACAATCCTAACTCCTTCTAAGAGAATAAACATATCTAACACTAAGCAGAGTAAGATCTCGATATCTGAGAACCAATAAAAACATTATTGGACATAAGGAAAAATAGGAAAATTTGACTCATAACTGGGAAATAATTGCCAATAACAATAGACATGGAAATGACATGATAGAATTAACAGACAAGAAATTCAAAACACTGTTACAAATATAAATATATCAAGAAGTTAAAGAAAAGCATGATAATTTACATTCTTCAGAAGAAAAGTACAATTTCAGAAGATTTTGCTCAAACTGATCTTATATTTAGACATGTTATATGAATGTAATAATGATAACAATTATAACAAAAAGACCAGATAGCAGTTACTATTTTGGAATATGCTGTACCTCCTGGCTCTTTGCTAAGTGCTATACACATATTGCCTAATATAATCTTTATAGAATCTACATAATAATTATTACATTTATTATTTTTTTCAAGTATAAAGAAGAGGTTGAAAAGTATCGTGTAATTCATTAGAGAGAATTACAAAAGAAGATACCAAAGCAGATTTAAGTCCACCTCTGTCTGAATTCAAAAGTACATCGTAACATTGTTTCTCATATCCTAAAAGTTATGAGCATAAATTTCACTTTAGAATTTATTTTTAACCTACACTGCCACGTTTAAGAAATGTTCTAAGGTTCTGTTTTATATTTTTTATTTCATACGAAATTTCAGTTCAGTTCAGCCGTTCAGTCATGTCTGACTCTTTGTGACCCCATGAACTGCAGCACACCAGGCTTCCCTATCCATCACCAACTCCCGGAGCTTACTGAAGCTCAAGTCCATTGAGTCGGTGATGCCATCCAACCATCTCATCCTCTGTCGTCCCCTTCTCCTCCTACCTTTAATCTTTCCCAGCATCAGGGTCTTTTCCAGTTAGTCAGTTCTTTGCATCAGGTGGCCAAAGTATTGAAGTTTCAGCTTCAGCATCAGTCCTTCCAATGAATATTCAGGACTGATTTCCTTTAGCGTGGACTAGTTGGATCTCCTTGCAGTCTGAGGAATTCTCAAGTGTCTTCTCCAACACCACAATTCAAAAGCATCAATTTTTCAGTGCTCAGCTTTCTTTATAGTCCAACGCTCACATCCATACTGGGACTACTGGGAAAACCATAGCTTTGAATAGATGGACCTTTGTTGGCAAAGTAATGTCTCTGCTTTTTAATATGCTGTCTAGTTTGGTCATAACTTCTCTTCCAAGGAGCAAGTGTCTTGTAATTTCATGGCTGCACTCACCATCTGCAGTGATTTTGGAGCCCAGAAAACAGTCTGTCACTGTTTCCACTGTTTCCCCATCTATTTGCTTTGAAGTGATGGGACCAGATGCCATGATCTTAATTTTCTGAATGTTGAGCTCTAAGACAACTTTTTCACTCTCTTCTTTCACTTTCATCAAGAGGCTCTTTAGTTCTTCCTTGCTTTCTGCCATAAGGGTGGTGTCATCTGCATATCTGAGGTTACTGATATTTCTGCTGGCAATCTTGATTCTAGCTTGTGCTTCCTCCAGCCTAGTTTCTCATGATATACTCTGCATTTATGTTAAATAAGCAGGGTGACTATATACAGCCTTGACATATTCCTTTCCATATTTGGAACCAGTCTGTGTTTCATGTCCAGTTCTAACTGAGGAAGGTAAGATGGTCTGATATTCCCATCTCTTTCAGAATTTTCCACAATATGTTGTGATCCACACAGTCAACGGCTTTGGCATAGTCAATAAAAGCTATTCAAAGTGTATCCTGCAAATGCAGATAATTGTCTGTACTCAGAAATCAGTCTGTCATTTATTTATAAGAATAACTATTCGTCAGGATAATTCTAGAGCCTTTACTTAGAATCATTAGTGTATTAGTTATATTTTTTTAAACTACGTGGAGTTATTTAATATTTTTGTACATATTTTTTATCAAACAATTCAAGAAATATTTAATATATGAGATCATTTAAAAGCCACTTGAAAATGTGCTAAACATTAACACTCTGGTTTCTCATCAGATCTTATAAATCTTTTATCTTTTTAAACATAAATGCTGTCACCAAATTAAAAAAAATACATAAATATGTCCTTATACAATAAATATGCAGCTTGGAGACAACAAAAACAGCAACAATCTTTTCTTAAATTCTAAAATAAAAAGTTAGAAATACAATAATTAAGTCTAGTATATTTTTCTTATGGTCAGTTTTCTTTCAAATGTATAGTGATAATGCAGAATATATACTTAAAGTTATATGTTATTCAGATTTTCATAAGAAATAGAAAAATACCTTAAGTCAAAATTATTCATAATAATGTGAAAAATTGTTAAGATTTCTGAAGCTCTGTTACATAATTTAGAGGCAAGTTAAAAATTTTATCATACAAATAAATCCCAATATTTACTTGTATTCTTTCTATTTTTCTTCTCATGTTTTTAAGAAAAAGAGAAAGTAAGAAGTAGGTTTAGACTAAATTGTGAGGCTATGTAAGTTTTCATATATGTCTATCTTTGATAATTTAAAACTATACTCCAGTTTTTAAACAGTGCTCTCAAAATAAGCATTTACCTAAAGAGCAGTCTGTGTTAGTTGCTCAGTGGTATCTGACTCTTTGCATCCCCATGGACTGGGATCCTCTGTCCATGGGATTCTCAAGGCAAGAATATCAGAGTGGGTTGCCATTTCCTTCTCCAGGGGATCTTCCCACCTCAGGGATCAAACCTGGGTCTCCTGCATTGCAGGTGAATTCTTTACCATCTGAGCCACCAGGGAGGCTCTAAAGAACAGTCTCAAACTTCACAATTTGGTCAGCTTTTCAGCCTATTTTCCTATTGCTCCTCTTATGCACAACTCAAAGTAAATGCCAACTAAACCATTCACCTTTCATAGACCTCTTAGTCCAGTGGTTTTCAAACTCTTAATATGCATGTGAATAACCTGGAAAATTTGTTAAAATATATTTACCTGCTCAACTGGTCTTGGGTGGAGTCATCATTAGAAATGAATATGCTACAAATCCAGACACCAGACATTGAGTAGCCAGGTTTTTAGAGTGCTACATGCTGTTCTGCTTTTCCTCTTCAGCCTCTAACACTGGTTAGATGTGATTCTCCTCTGTGGTCCTTTATGTTCTTGCTGATTCATTGGCTGAATCACCTCTTTCATCCTATGCTAAGAGAGAATATTGTATACCTAGCATCATTATCCGGAGAAGGCAGTGGCACCCCACTCCAGTACTCTTGCCTGGAAAATCCCATGGGTGGAGGAGCCTGGTAGGCTGCGGTCCATGGGGTCGCGAAGAGTCCGACAGGACTGAATGACTTCACTTTCACTTTTCACTTTCACACATTGGAGAAGGAAATGGCAACCCACTCCAGTGTTCTTGCCTGGAGAATCCCAGGGACGGGGGAGCCTGGTGGGCTGCCGTCTGTGGGATCACATGGAGTCAGACATGACTGAAGTGACTTAGCAGCAGCATCATTATCCTGAAGTTTTATCTTCAGTTTTGTGTGTGTAGTCAGTGATCTGCTAAACTTTGAGGACTATTTATTACTGATAATCCTAGTATCGAGCATGGTGGCTGACCCATAGTGCCTACCAAATAAATATGTATTGTAAAATAATTTATAGGAGTGATAGAGAGAGAGAGAGAAATAGAAGATAAGAAAAAGGAAGAAAGGTAAAAAGAATTTGGTACTATGATACCATATGTCACAGCAATTTTCATACAGATCCTTCCACATACAGAACTACTACAATAAGGAAAATAACAGTAATTGAAGCTTTTATTGTATTTGTTGTTGTTTTGAAAAGTCGTTCGGTCGTGTCCGACTCTTTGCAACCCCATGGACTGGAGCCCTTTAGGCTCCTCTGTCCATGGGATTCTCCAGGCAAGAATACTGGGGTGGGTTGCCATGCCCTCCTCCAGGGGATCTTCCTGAGCCGTTAACTCGGATTTCCTGCATTGCAAGCAGATTCTTTATTGTCTGAGTCACCATGGAAGCCCTTTATTGTGTTTGGGGGAGGGAGCAATTTTTTCCATTCTCTCACTTTCTAAACAGCAGTGTTTCCAGGGAGGATAGACAGATGGACAGACAGACTCTAGTGCCACAAGCATATTTTGCAATAGGCATGCAAAGAAAGAGATTGTCTTCTATCATTTAATTATTCTTAGTATTTATTGGGGATTTAAAGTGAATCCCTCCCCTTTTAATGTAAAAAGCAGTTATGATAATAGAAGATGAGAAATTTTTTCAGGAGATGAAATTCTGAATATTTTCTAGATGATCATCAGTGCTGCAAATGAAGCGAATGCTTATTATCAACCTTAACTCAGATCTGGGCTCCAGGATGTGCCAAGTGCAGAGCAATAAAATAAGAACTTACTATCATAGCAGATCCTTTTAGATTGTGATTTCACTGAGGGACCGACAATCATCACTAAAAAAAAAAAAAAGCTTTATATTTTATTTTTACTTAATGTCTTGGGATTTAGCAAGAAGTGCATTGATACCATATTTGAAGACTTACTCAGTTATATACATTATCATATTCATGAAATATTAATCTGCCTTGAGATCTTCTTTGTTAAATGAATTATTTCACTTAAAAATTTCTCGCTGGTGCTAGTTACTTCTTCTTTGCCATCAGTTACATAGTTTTTTTTTTTTCTCTTTCAGGTTTTGAACTTGAAAAGATTGGAATCAGTACAAGGAGGGAGAGAGGTAAGAAAATCAAAGGGAGAGGGATGGAGAAGAAGAGAAAAGGGTTTCAGTGTTGCCATGATGTGGTGGGTGATGTTGACTGAATGTGATGATGTTAAGGATGATGGGGATATGTTGAAAGGGATTTTGATAACATCTCATTCACTCTGACCAAAACACATTTTACACATGTTTATGTAAATGAGTTATTTGTACTTGGTCATCTGAAACTGAAGAAAATATCCTGTCTCCAGTGAGGTAAGTGTTTTGTTTCTGTTAAAGTGGATTTTTAAAGCAGTAGGGCCCTCTAGACAGCGCAGAAAAACCTTTTTGAGCAAAGATTTGATGCAATATTGAAAATGATTTACTGAAAAGTTAGCATAATTCTAACAATGAAAACATTTTATGGCATCTGTGATTCTTCACTCTCGTGTCCAGGGTTTTTGGCATATGCTGCTAGGTGGGTGTGCATTGTTCGATGGTGTGAAGTTGCTCTGGTAAGACTAGTGATTCTAAAATTTCCTTTAATTAGTGTCTACTCCAGATGCTTTATACAGAAGGGAAATTTTTAGTAGTATCAAACAGAATATCATATTATTTACATGATGTACATTATTACCTAATTTTAATTAGATAAAATCCTTTTCAGTCTAAACGTGTAAATGCTCTACTTTTCTCTGTTGCTGGGTTGCTGGGTGTTGTGAGATGGTGGGATATGTAATTCAGTAAATCAATATTTTCTTGTTACTCAAAAGGTAATTTTATTTTTGGTGATATTTACAGAATAATTTGGGTCAAAAGTGAGGACACTTAGTCTATAAAATGTGAAAATAATGTGACCTTCCTCCCCATCTGTGATTTCTCTTTCTGTAAAAACATATTTCTTATGTATTTAATGCATGGTGTTTGCCCCTCTTTCTTTGCTCTTCTAATTTCCAGTTGTGTGTTTTTAGTATTTGGCATTTTAGTTCCTAGTTAACTGTCATGTAGGGCCTCCTTCCGTTTACTTGCCATTTCTATCCAGAAGAATCTATTCCTTTAGAGGGATGCACAACAGTAGGATCACATTGGCAAAAGATCTGGGGAAGGTGAAATATAGTTAAATCTCTAGAGATATTTCATATTGTAGGAGAGAAGGTAAAAGAGACATGATCATCAGTAAAAGCATGTACTGTGTAAGGAAGATCTCAGAGCCATTTACAGGTTTGTGAGGGTAACTACTGTCTGTCAGTTGGAACTAAAGTGGATCTAGTTAGAGAAAGAACTCAACTCATCATGTTCTAAGTGAAAGTTCACACCTAACCAGGACAGTTGTGATTTATTTCTGCTGACTCAGTGTCTTTGAGGACGTACAGTTTCAGCTCCTCACCACTGTATTCTAGTCCAAGAGCAATGTGTGTCTAAAGAAGGGAAACTCAGATCCATGTAGCCATGTGATGACATTGCTAAATAGTAGCAAAAATCATTTTTTAAGTCAGGATTTTGTAGTTTTTCTTGTTACATTTAAAAGCTTAATGACTGGCTTTTATTGAGAAAAGTTGCTGTTACATTTTATTGCTTATTTTTTATTTCTTCTGATTTTATTTTCATTATAAATATACTTATGGGTAAGGAACATGTCAATAATGTATTTTAAATTAAAATTTTTTCTTGGAAATATTTGGTGGTTTGAAGGTCAAAATGTTAATGACCTACAATTTAAAATATACATCTGCATTGAGGGGACAACCTTGATTGGGGCCTCCATTCTTAGGTTAGTGGAGTTATTGTGAAGAAGGTAAGATCTTGAAATTAATGAAAGCATTATTATGTCTTCACTTGAGACCTCCTATCCAGGAATGAAAAGTCAACGACTAAAGTCAAAACAGCCACTTCACTCCCTGTCTGGGCAATACTGGGTTACTTGGGCTTATTTCTAGCTTATTTCTAGTCAACCTAACACTCACCTCAGTTTTCCCTGTGATTATAAAGTCTAATCCATTCTATGGTAAGACACTTTAGGAGGTATCAGACAAGAGGAAAAATATGTTGTGAACGCTGTTTATCAAGTTTCAGTGGTAAGTGACCTATAAATAAGAGTGTAATTCCTTCTTAAGAGTGTCCTGATCTCTCTTGCTTATGAATTGTGACAGGCATCTTTCTGATTCCTGCTTGCTGTATTCTGTTACATGTGTGTATTACAAAGATGTATATATAAAGTACTTGTGATTATGTTAAACTGAAATGTGTGGATTTGGAAAACTCTTACTCAAAACATCCTCTTAAAATTTTTAATCCTAATGCTATTGTGATTGATTAAGACAAAATGACAATGATTACTTCTTAAGATGAATTAATTTGTCTTAGTTCAAATGACAGATGTTCTCAATAGATGTTGATGGATGTGATACTAAGGTCCTCTTACCAAATATTTATAAGCAGCTTTAAGAAGTGTCTCTTAAAATGTTCTATTTGCCGTTTGAGAGTTTGCATGGAAAATTGAAGCAGGCAGTAATATGCTGTTTAGCTAAGTGGTAAATATTATTAAAAGGCTAATTGATGGACAGGAAGGCCAGATTTGAACACTACATGCGGTATAAAAATATAAATTAAGAAGAATTGATTAAAATACAAATTTCCTGAAGAAAAAAGAGACGAGCAGTACCTAAATTGCTTGTATTGTTGTAAAATGTTTAAAAACACACATTAGTTGTATTAAAAAAAACACATCAGTTACGTTTTTTTAATGTATTTATACATGCATATAAATTGAGGATGCTGATCATATTAAGTAATAGCAAGGTTGTTTAAAAAGGGAAATTAGTGGAATGCTGTGTAAAACGTCATTGTATAACTGATATTTCTATCTGTGAGTGAATTTCCTGCCTCTTGTGGATCTTATAACTCATAAAAAAATCCTCAATGAAATTTCACTGGATATGACACATAGACAAATCACGTTTCTTTCCTTAAGGAAACTCTGTTCTCCTATATACAGTATTTTTACTGTGACTTGTGGATAAAAACAAGTTGTTACCAGTTTTCTTAGAAGATTGTGTACCTTTGATAGCTTATGGTGAATGATGTCAGATTCGTTTGCTTCAGGACTTGGGACCAGGCTTGATCACTCAAGAGCATTTGTGTAGCAGAGTTTTATTATGGTGAAAAAGGGACAGAGAAAGCTTCTGACATAGGCATCAGAAGGGGGATGGAGAGTATTGCCTTCTCTAGTCTAAGCAAGGGAGTTATATACTTTTTTAATTGGTTATTACAATAAATCAAAAGAATGTCTCAAGGTTGTAAAAATTTTACCAGAATCACTCCCACAATTTACATTTTAAGTTAACAGACTAGAATTTAACAATAGAAAGATTTTACCAGATCCACTCCCATAACATACATTCTAAAATATCAGGATTAGTCAGAAGGTTTTCAGGAAGGAGAAACTGTCCTCAAGCAGGATACATTGTTATATAATCCTTAGTACAGAGTTTGAACTGAGTTGTTGTGTAATCATCAGTTCCAGGCTTAACATTTTATGTGACTAAGACTAAGAAATCTAGAGGAAAAAAGACGTTTGTCTTTTCCTCCTCCTTGAGAATTCTAGACTCCTGTCTCCTCCTTGAGGGCCCCAGACCCCTTTCTCCTCCTTGGGGACCCAGGACTTCTTATCAACTTACTTAGGAATTGACTTTCTCACCTTTGTTATTTTAAATATTAGTATTATATTTTCCAAAGCACTGTTTTTGTTAACTTGGTAAAGATTCATATGCATGTGCACCTGTGTATGTGTGTGTGTGTGCATGTGTTTGTACAAAATAATTTTGAATGGAAAGTTGTCTTTTCTTCTACCCTACCTGAAAAATACCTGACCATCCCTATTCTGAATATTTTATATCTTATATCACAGGGCTTCCCTTGTAGCTCACTCGGTAAAGAATCTGCCTGCAGTGCAGGAGACCGAGTTCGATCCCTGAGTTGGGAAGATCCCCTGGAGAAGGAAATAGCAACCCACTCCAGTATCCTTGCCTGGAAAATATCATGAATAGAGGAGCCTGGAGGGCTGCAATCCATGGGGTCGCAAAGAGTCGGGCACGACTGAGTGACTAACACTTACTCATATCGCAAGTCTAAACATACGTGATATGAGACTTGATATGGATAAAGAAAGCTGTTCTGTATCTAGATCTAAATCAGGATTAAGTGTTTAATTTCAAGTCTAAATACACATGATATAGGAGTTTATATGCATAAAGAAAACTATTATGGTTAGACATCTAAATCAGGGTTAAGCATTTAATTTCAGAAGTTATACTTAATGTTGCAAGCTAAGGTGAGAGACAGTGATTATCAGAACTTTCGGATCGTGACTGTGTTATTGGAAGTTACAGAAATTCCAGAGCCACTGATGCAGTGGAAATAAAGTGCAAGTTTGTAATGAGCAGGAAATCACTTTTACAGAATTGACAGAGCTCAAATCTCCCAAAGTAATGAAAAGAATAAGTAGAGATCATGTTACCATCCTTCACCTGGAATTCTGAAGAAAGATTAATGGTACACTTGAACATTTTAAATAAGAAGTTTTATATTCCTATAAGACAGATATTAAAAATCCTTCTTAAACATCTGAGAGAAAAGGAACATTTTCAATAATTTCTAGATGCATTCCTTAGAAATAGACCCCCCCCCAAATTATAGACACATGCATCCTTTTATGAGAAAAATCCCCTGTTGTGATTTGAAAATTGATTTTCAGTTTCAGTTGATTATGTTTGACCATGCCAGTGATATTTCTTAAAATTTGGATTTTACTTGGGGGATTACAAGTACAAATAAATAGATTCTGATGGACACATAGTTAGGAAACAGTGGACATAGCAAATCATTAAAAGCTGGTTTATGAATGCATTACTCTCAAGAAAATCATGGACATGGCTTACAAACTACCTGCTTTGTAGTTCAGAATGCTTTATCAACTTTCTCTGTTGGACTATAATGTTCCCAATCTTCTCTTTGCCAAAAACCATAACTAGGAAATTACAGATGATATGAACTTCTAGTATATAAACATAATCAATCAGAGATATTTGAAAAAGGTAGAAAAATAAAATGTTTAGTTACGTGCTAGTCCCTCAAGCCTACTTTATATTTAAATGTATTAATCATTTGAAATAATAATTCATGATTTGCTGCTTGAGTAATGTATCACTTGAGCATACAGTATTCCTAGGGAAATTTTATTCTGATAAGTAGTGGATTGTATGCCTTTGCTCATCTAATTGGATAGGCTTTGCATTGTATATCCCTTCACATATTGCATATTTCTACTTGAAGTAAGTCATTTTAGAAGTTCAGCCTCAAAAGGGAGAATGTTCAAAGAATCAGATCAATGATACCCTGTATTTCAAAATAATTTATTTACCTGGAATAAGAGGCAATATTAAAAGTGAAAGAAAATAAAAATCACCATTGATTTATTTTTCTATTTATAACTTAGAATTATTATACAGGTTATTTTAGACCTAGGTTACTGCTTAGGTTAAGAGAACTTGCTACTGTTTCTCCTAGTTTCAACAGACCACTGGAAGGAATTATTTTCAAAACAAAGAAAGGAAACAGAATATGTGAATTTTAAGAATAGAACTAAAATTGAAGAAAATGTGTTGTATGTCTTGGAAATAAGAGCAAAAAGTGATGAAGACCCATTGTTCTCTTGAAAGCTAATGTTCTATATAATTTGAAATTATAGACAACTGTATTTCTTTTATAGTTTGGTGAAAATCTTCACTGAGGAACAAATCATGATTGCCAGTTATCTTTAGTAATTTTTCTGCAAAATTCACTACATTTGTGTGTTTTCTTTATTGTTCAGCATTCAGAATAGGCTGTTTTCACTTTTGTTGCAATTTAACTATCCCATTCTTGGTTGATATAGAGTTTTGTAGAATAGGAGATTATTTTAAAACCCTAGTGATGACACAATCTGGGGGAGAAATATGTATTGGCTAATATTATAGTCTTCTTTGAGATATAAAATCTGTGGCAAAAATAACTCTTCCTTCATAATGAGAATTATTCAATAGTTCAGTGGCTATAATTTGTCACTAAGGTGTATCTGATTTACAGTTCAGTTCTGAGATCAAGAGACCTTTTAAGGACTCAGTAAAAAAAAAAATTAAAATATCCCTTTTTCCCCCCCTTTCTTGGAATTGACAGGCAATAAATGAACTGAAAAATCTTTGTGCTTGTAAATCAATATTTAATTGAAAGAATTATACTTTAAAGACCATAATGATTATTTCCATTTCAAAAATTTTTAAAAAGGATAAAATGAGTTAATATGAGTAAAGCTCTTTGAGCAGTGCCTGCCACCTAGGAAGCATGCAATAAATGACAACTGTTACTATTGTTTCTGTTCGCTCTTCCTTTCATCTTTCCTTCTGTCAGAGACAATTTGGGTGTCATGTTGTTGAGAGATTTTACTGTCTGCATGAATTATCCAATGCTGTGGCAACCGGTGATATCCAAAGCCTAGCCTTAGGTTTTACACCTTAAATTGGTTCTCAGATGACAAATTCTTGACAGGACAACAAATAAAATATACTTCGAATCTGTCATTGAATCTCAAAACTTCTTAATTCCATATTTCATATTACATATGAGAAAATTTTATTTACCTTTTCATTTATAGAGAGCTGTGCCTAAGCACTGCAGGTTTTATTAGCTATTTTTCACATCCTGTGTTTTCTATATTTCATCCTATTTTTCTTCTATGCTTATAGACCATTGACATTTTAAGAAACTATCCAAAAGAAACTTATTGGTTAAGCAAAACCAACCTTATCAACTCTACTTCTGTAAGCAAGAATACATTCTTAGTCGTATCTCAAATAAGGAAATCAAAATCCATAAAAAGTGCACACAATTCAATTTTTTAAATCTTTCTTTTGGAAATGTTTAAATTATTATCTAGATTAGAGATGTATGTACATAGTGACAGAACAATTTTTCTTAAGAGAAGCAGAAAAAAATAGAGGAAAAGAGAAAGGGGAGAAGGAGTCAACTTTGGACAAACTTGAAACCATCATTATGGAAGGACAAAAGAAGCCTTAGATATAGGAAACCCATTACACACACACTTTGAGAGCCACTCAAGAGTATAAACAACAGGTTTAAACAATAATTTGAACTCTAGTGAATTGCATCAAGCATCAGTACAACAATTAAGTTCCCCCAAATGGACTCTACAGTTGCAGACATATTGGATGGAACTGCACCAATTAGAGAGATAAGCACATGAACTAAAATAGAAAGCAATCAGAAATTTGATCTAGAGGGCCAAATAAACTGAAAAAAACACATTAAAATTTTTCTTGGGCAACTTCCTATTTTAAGAACCTGGCTGAAGACTAGGTGAAGAACTTAAACTCCCTAACTGAGCAAAATGAGACTAAGTGGAATCAACAAAGACAAGACTGGGGAAGATCCTCACAAAGCTTGAGCGAATGCTCAAAGTTTGTCTAAAGAAAATCAGTCTAACAAAACCTAACTCTAATAAGCACTCGTACCTCATGAATGCTCCCTTTATTGACTCACAATAGAAATCCTGAAAACAGACAGTCATATTGTAAGTAACAGAGTAGGTGTTTTCATCTAGAATAAGAATTTTCAAAAAATTGATTAGGCTATCAAAGTCGTGCTAAAATCAATTCTCATTCCTAGGAGGCGTAAACTCTGCATTTGGGAGAATGACAAAAATAACTTAAAATTTAGACCAAATGCAGTGCATACCTCACTGTTGCTGTCAGAGAGACCTCTAGATAGAAACTTCAGTGATCTTGGAGGAACAGGTTTCAAGTAGAGGAGTTTAAGTCAGGTTGCACAAAGCTTTCACTGGAAGTTCTCCGTTATCTCCACAATTTTTGACTATTCATCTAACAAATGACTGCAAAGAAAACAACTTTTGATCAAGCAAAACTGAGTTTGTTAGTACCTGCAAGCAAAAAATAATACTACATTGACAAAATTGTAATAGGTCTCTAAATGAGGATTTTAGGGGAGGATATTTAGAGGGTGTTTACAGGCAGGATGATTTAAAAGCAAGTCTTATGAGGTAGGTAATAGGTCGTGATTAGGAAAATTAGTCAGAGGTTTTGACACTTTGTCTTTGCGTTGATGTGCACAACAGGTGAAGTGAATGGAGATTTTGACCTCAAGAGTTTTGAGATGCACTGTATTTTCCTCATTTATGAGTATTTTTCCAGAAATATTTGTATACAATTAAAGATTTGTAATTTTAAAGTGGATTTTAAAAAAAGATGAGGACTAAGAAGGATTACTGTAGAAAGATTTTGACTTTCTAATCAGTAAAAATGTAGATGTCTGCTCTTATAAGGTACATACATTATTTTTAGAATCACAAACCTTGGAGATGTTTTCATTTGAAAAGGCAAAAACAAACTATAATTTTTATTTCACAGCCTTATATTTTTATTTGAAAGCAGTCAAACGCTTCGAGATCTTTGTGCATTCCTGTTTTTGCTTGTGTATATAACCTATTATGCAGTTATTTTTTGCTGTTTACCTATATCAGTTGTAAAAGGAAAATACTACTCCGTATAGTTGAATTGATTCAGCCTGCTTTCATCAGGTAAGTATTTATTCATAAATAAATGAGGAGATGTATGATTCCTTTCTTATTCTAATTATAAAGAAAAGTCATGTCCACCTCAAAAACATACAGAAGATAAACAGTTTTATTATCTTGATATTCATCTGATACTTAGAGAATTTATTTTCTATTTATATTTATAGTTTCATATAGAAAAACAGTCCTCATGTAAATATTCAATTGTTGGCTTTGTTGACTAACGTATTTAGAATCTTATAAACTTACAATGATACCTCACTACTTCTCTTCTCTGAAAACCTACCCTGCCTTCCTTCTCTCTGCTTCAAACTAGATTCCAAAATCTCTTTCCATCCTTCCTTCATCCCTCCAGTTGAAGACAATTATCTGACATATGTCTATTTCTGTTTACTTCCTGTCCTCACACCCACTTTGACACAGTGTTCTGGACACTGATGCTCTGTCAGCCCAATGGAATAGGAAAAATCCTGATTAGTTCCATTGCTGTCCTTTAGTTATATCACAGGACCCTTCAGTTCCTTATCAGTGATCAACGCATTGTTGTCTAACATGAAATCTAAAATTTTTAAATAAGTTTGCCAATAACTGATGTAATAGTGTATGGTTTTTGGTGCCTAAGTAATACTATACTAATTATACTAATGAAGTATTATATAAACAATTGTTTTACTTATCTTAAAAATGTTAAGAATAGAGTATTTCAGACTCACACAGATAACAGTTGTGTTCAAAATAATAGTTGTAAGTAAAATTGCTCTTGCTTACTCTAGCAGTTTGCTAGGTCTGTCATCACATAGTACCATAGACTGGGAAGCTTTAACAATGGAAGTTTATTTCCTCATTTTGGATCTAGAAACCCAAGGTCAAGGTATCCATAGGTTTTGTTTCTCTGAAGCTTTACTCTTTGACTTTCAAATGGGTGTCTTCCCCTTGTGTCCTCACATAGTGTCTCTTTTGGTTGTTCATATCCCAGCGTGTCTTTGTGTGCCCAGATTTCCTTTTATAAGGACCCCAGTCACAGTGGTTTGGCCCACCCTAATGGCCTCGTTTCATGTTAACTAGCTCTTTAAAAGCCCTATCTCTAAATGCCATTGCATTCTGAACTATTGGGAATTAGGACATCAGCATATGAATTGGTGGGGGGGAGCGCCATTCAGTCTATGAAACACCCTAAAAGTAATACAACCATACAAATCCATTTCCTTCAAAATATAAGCTTTCTCTTTGCCCTTTTCCTATTTGCTCTGGTCCTATTTGCATCTTGTCTCTTAAATAACTTTAAAGTTTGGTTACATTTAAATTTCAACAACAAATATCAAAAGTAAAAAAAGAATAAAATAACCCATGTAAATAATTTATCTGAAATTCTGATACCCCAAATGCTCTGAAAACTGATTTTCCCTCACCAAAAAAAAAAGACTCTAAAAACCTAAAGAAATAGGGTCCTGTCTTTTCACAATGAAAAAAAAAAAAACAAAAAAACTGAGTTACCCTCAGTCGGCACTGTTTGTATGCTTATTATTTCTGTAAGCACTTGGACTATAAAGAAAATGAGCATGGAAGAATTGATGCTTTTGAACTGTGGTGTTGGAGAAGACTCTTGAGAGTCCCTTGGACTGCAAGGAGATCCAACCAGTCACTCCTAAAAGAAATCAGTCCAGTACTTTGGCCACCTGATGCAAAGAGCTGACTCATTGGAAAAGACCCTGATGCTGGGAAAGATTGAGGGCGGGAGGAGAAGGGGACGACAGAGGATGAGATGGTTGGATGGCATCACCAATTCAATGGACATGAGTTTGAGCAAACTCGGGGAGTTGGTGATGGACAGGGAAGCCTGACATGCTGCAGTCCATGGGGTCACAAAGAGTCGGACATGACTGAGCCACTGAACTGACTGACTGAAGCACTTACCACAACAAACTTTTGAAATAGCCACTATTATCATTCTCATTTCAAAGAATAAAAATTCAAAACAAAAATGGTTTAAATAACTTGCCTAACTCTTATAATTAGTAAGTTGGTGAAGCCAGGATTCTAACCTAGGAAATAGGTTTGAGCAAAAATTTAGCATTACACTATGACTTATAAGAAGAGAAATTAATAGATTTACTACAACTGATTATTTTGACTGTTTGAATTCCTCATGAGAGTTATCTAATCATAATTGCTAAACAACCATATCCGCTCTCTTTCTCTCTGTCTTCTTTTGTACTCATATGTTGTATATAGATATTATCTCATCCAAGACCAAGACCATAATTTCTCTTGTGTTTTGGTTAGCAGATTATTTGACTGTAAAGAATAGAAGCCTACTTAAAACTTGTCATTATAAATTGAATACAGTCAGGTGCATCCATTTGCAAGGAATATTTCTTGATCTTTTTGGAAAAATGTATAATCAGTTCTTTTTCTCTGTTATCTAATTTTACATCATTCTACTTTCTGTGTAAATTAAGTATCTTCTTTACCTTTTTTTTTTTTTTTTTTTTTGCATATACTTTGTCTTTCTTGGTGGTAGTGGTTTAGTCACTAAGTTGTGTCCGACTCTTCTGACCCCATGGATTATAGCCTGCCAGGCTCCTCTGTTCATGGGATTCTCCAGGCAAGAACACTGGAGTGGGTTGCCATTTCCTTCTCTCTTGACTACCCCTAAATGATGGTCTCAGCCATCTACTCAGGAGTTGGACAGTCTCTTCTAATGATAGAAAGTGTGGTCTAATTTCCCCTAGCTCATCTACAAGGTTCAATTAAAGTATGTTTATACTTTAGCAACAGGAACTAGGATAAGAAAAATGACTTTTTAAATATTTATCTCTTTTTTTCCTTTTATGATATTCAAATGATAAAAGCACCATTTAACTCATCTTTTGAGTTTACCTCTTGTACTGTGGTAGACTATTCTCATGATCCAGATATTCTCCTAAAGACAGTTGAATTAGAAAAGATATACTAGTAGTAACTCATCTAGAATGAAGGTTGGGCCAATATTTTCATTTTCATCTATTATTTTGAAATCAATAAGGATTTCTTTAGTAAAATACAAAATTTATCTGAAATAAGCAGTTTGCAATTTTCCTAGGATCAATCTTCTTTAACAGAGTCCTGATCATCATGGCAAAATTAGCTTCCCAATTGCCCCTCTCTAACTATATTACATCTAGAGGGTGAGTCTTAGCTTTCACTGATCAAAAATAACATATCCTATGAAAGAAGATAAATGTTGCTGATATAGTAAATTAAAAACAGTCTCTATGCAGATTTATTGATCTAATGTATATCTACTCCATTGTATTTATTAAACCAAATCATTGCCAATATGGGAATCCTGAACATTAGCATGACCTGTACTTTTCTTTTGTAGGCTAAAGGAGTGTGATCAGACAGTATTCCACATGGGAAAATTCACAGTGTATTTGTTTGACCATTTCTGTATGGCAGTAGGGGTAGACAATGACAAATAGGACCCAGAGGAATATCCTCTGCAACAGTTGATAGAAAATGTAAGACTTATCTGAATTTGTGTTCTCATTTTTAATTATTCAAAAGTATTCAATTGAAAAATGAGTATGTTAATGATATTTAGCCATTTTAATTCATCCTCCTATTTATGATGCTATTGTCAAACGAAATCATGAATATAATCCTGTGCTTGATTATGTACAAGTTATTTAAAATATAGATTTGCTTAATATCTAAAAGTCTGGAATTTTAGAAATTAAACACATTTGATGAAACATGTAAAATCTAGTTTTTACCAAAACTGAAAAAAATGGTTTTGCCCCATTCTTGCTTCCAATTATTGCCTATCAGATGTTGCTTTCTCCTCTAACAATTTACATTTGATAATATATTAACTCTTGTTTACTTTCTGGAAACAAATGTCACAAAGAATATTGAGAGTAAGTAGTACCTAGCACAAAACTATCAAAGTGTACAGAGGTCAAAATAATTGGGGGAAGCAAGCGATCTCCAATTTTGCCTTGAAAAAGATTTTACTTGTCTTAGTGAGTGACTTTCAATGGATAAAAGAGTTGATAACCATGTTGAAAATAGTTCAAGAACTGGCAAGAAGAAAGTGAATGTGAAAAACATATTTAAGGGCTTGGCAAGTGAAAGGAATTGAATAGAATAATGAGGTGCTGCCTGGAGAACATAGTAACTTCAGTATTCATTTCTTGAGAATGGAGTAATTCATGGATGTTTTTGTGTAGCACTCAGACCATTTGAGGTCAAGTGAAGTGAAGTCGCTCAGTTGTGTCCAACTCTTTGCAACCCCAGGGACTGTAGCTCACCAGGCTTCTCAGTCCATGGGATTTTCCAGGCAAGAGTACTGGAGTGGGTTGCCATTTCCTTCTCCAGGGATCTTTCCAATCCAGGGATTGAACCCAGGTCTCCTGCATTGCAGGCAGATGCTTTACCTAAACTCTGATCCACCAGGAGATCAAAGAAAACTGCAAATGGTTTAGGTGTTGCTGGAGCCAATGAATTCAATAGGGTCAAGTTTAATTTGTAAGAGTTTTATTTATGTTTTAAAGACAAAGATATCTGTAGCACAAGAATTCATTCAGTTTTCCCTAAATGAGAAATGACGGTGCAATAAGAGGCAGTGTGGCATAGCGGGATTTGTAGAGAGCAAGTATTTTAGAGCTTTTATTACCAGTTCTGCCATTTGTTCAGCACTGTGATGTTGACCAAGTTGCATAATTTGAACTTCAGTTTCTTCATTAAAAAGTTTAAATCCATAATTGTACCTTATTGCATAAGATTGTTAAGAATAGAGAAAATTAGATTGCATGTGAAAAATAATGATCACAATGCCAGATACCAGTAAGAATATCCAGTATGGAATTTTAAAATATAATTATTGTTTATTGTTACTGTTGCCTTGAATTAATAAAAGACAGTAGACATTCTATCACAGAATGTAAAGCCACTTAGCACCACATCTTGGATTCAGTTCAGTTCAGTCACTTAGTTGTGTCCAACTCTTTGCAACCCCACGGACTGTAGCATGCCCACCTTCCCTGTCTATCACCAACTCCTGGAGCTTGCTCAAACTCACATCCATTGAGTCAGTGATGCCATCCAACCATCTCATCCTCTGTCATCCCCTTCTCCTCCTGCCTTCAGTCTTTCCCAGCATCAGGGTCTCTTCAAATGAGTCAGTTCCTCGCATCAAGTGGCGACAGTACTGCAGTTTCAGCTTCAGTATCAGTCCTTCCAATGAATATTCAGGGTGGATTTCCTTTAGGATTAACTGCTTGATCTCCTTGTAGTCCAAGGGACTCTCGAGTCTTCTCCAACACTACAGTTCAAAAGCATCAGTTTTTTGGTGCTCAGCTTTCTTTATAGTCCACTCTCACATCCATACATGACTCCTGGAAAAACCATAGGTTTGACTAGGCCGACCTTTGTTGGTAAAGTAATGTCTCTGCTTTATAATATGCTGTCTAGTTTGGTCATAACTTTTCTTCCAAAGAGAAAATATCTTTTAATTTCATGGCTGAACCACCATTTGCAGTGATTTTGGAGCCCCCAAAAAATAGTCTCTCACTGTTTCCATTGTTTCCCCATCTATTTGCCATGAAGGAATGGGATAAGATGACAAGATCTTTGTTTTCTGAATATTGAGTTTTAAGCCAACTTTTTCACTTTCCTCCAGAGGCTCTTTAGTTCTTCGCTTTCTGCCATAATGGTGGTGTCATCTGTGTATCTGAGGTTGTTGATGTTTCTCCCGGCAATCTTGCTTCCAGCTTGTGCTTCATACAGCACAGCATTTTACGTGATGCACTCTGCATATAAGTTAAATAAGCAGGGTGACAATATACAGCTTTGAGGTACTTCTTTCCCAATTTGGAACCAGTCTCTTATTTTGTGTCCAGTTCTAACTATTGCTTCTTGACCTGCATACAGATTTCTCAGGAGGCAGTTCAGGTGGTCTGTTATTCCCATCTTTTGAAGAATTTTCCACAGTTTGTTGTGATCCAAACAGTCAAAGACTTTGGCATAGTCAATAAAGCAGAAGTAGATGTTTTTCTAGAATTCTCTTGCTTTTTTGATGATCCAACAGATGTTGGCAATTTGATCTCTGGTTCGTCTGCCTTTCTAAAACCAGCTTGAACATCTGGAAGCTCATGGTTCACATATTGCTGAAGCCTGGCTTGGAGAATTTTAGCATTACTTTGCTATCATGTGAGACAAGTGCAATTGTGTGGTAGTTTGAACATTCTTTGGCATTGCCTTTCTTTGGGATTGGAATGAAAACTGACCTTTTCCAGTTCTGTGGTCACTGCTGAGTTTTCCAAATTTGCTGGCATATTGAGTTCAGCACTTTCACAGAATCATCTTTTAGAATTTGAAATAGCTCAACTGAAAATCCATCACCTCCACTGGCTTTGTTTGTAGTGATGCTTCCTAAGGCCCACATGACTTTGCATTGCAGGATGTCTGGCTCTAGGTGAGTGATCCCACCATCATGACTATCTGGGTCATGAAGATCTTTTTTGTATAGTTCTTCTGTGTATTCTTGCCACCTCCTCTTAACATCTTGGAATGAATGTCATATCTTGGATTGGATGTTGCCTATTCAAGGAAGAATTCTCTAAGGATTCCTACTTGCAAAAATAGTTCTATTACTTGGTTCTATTATGTTATTATATTTACATTTTTATTTATATCTCCACCATTCTGTCACTTAGACTGAGTTCTTAGAAAACAATCTTACTCTGTGTCCAGCCATAAAACCTGGAATAGTTCCTGATATATAGTAAGTGCCCAACAAACATTTGTTGAGTTAAATCTTGAATTTTTTCTTTTCTTTCTTTTTTTTTTAGAAGCAGTAAGATTGGGTTTAGAACATCTATGCTAGTTTAGATGATTCATTTTTTTTGTCTTTCACATTTAATTCATACATTTTAACATCATTTATAATTAAATATTGAATATAATAAGCATATTTAATTTATTCTCATTAGCCTACTTAAAGATTTAGATGCTGAAACTTGTTACATTTTAGGTTTTACATGAAGGTTGTTACATTTCAGGTTAATTTGAGGTATAAAATTTTGAAATAGTGAGAAAAATATTTTTAAAGCCTCAATTGTACAAAGTAATATAATGTAGTTGAAATTTTTTTTTAATATGCCAAGTTTCATAATTTCAAAGCAGGTGATCCAAGTGAATTTTAAATTGTATCATGGGGCTAATTCAGCTGATTAAATTATCCGTTATTCTTTTTCAAGATTACATTATGAAGGGTCTTCAGGCCTTCATGAAGACCATGAAGAACATGTTCATCTCATGTGACCAACCTGAGGCTTCCCAGTTGGCTCTTGGTAAAAAACCCACCTGCCAGTACAGGAAATGTAAGAGACATAGGTGTAATCCTTGGGGGTGAAGATCCCCTGGAGAAGGAAATGGCAACCCACTCCAGTATTCTTGCCTGAAGAATCCCATGGACAGAGGAGCTTGGTGGGGTACAGTCCATAGGGTTGCAAAGAGTCAGACACCAGTGAAGCAACTTAACATTTGTTCATTCAGACTACTGTGAACTGGAATCCCCTTTTGCACAGATAAGGCTGATTCTGATGGAGAGAGGATTAGCTGATTTTCCAAAGTTAACTTTTCTAAAGTTAATTTATATTAAGGCTCCACTGCTAGCTCAGCTGGTAAAGAATTCTACAATGTAGGAGACCCCAGTTCAATTGCTGGGTTGGGAAGTTCCCCTGGAGAAGGGATAAGGGTACTCACTCCAATGTTCTTGGGCTTCCCTGGTGGCTCAGATGGTAAAGAATCTGCCTGCAATGAGAGAGACCTGGGTTTGATCCCTGGGTTGCGAAGATCCCATGGCGTAGGGAATGGCTATCCACTCCAGTATTCTGGCCTGGAGAATTCCATAGACTGTACAGTCCATGAGGTCGCAAAGAGTCAGACATGACATATTTTGGAAGGCCAAAAATTTGTAGGTATTTAACTAACAAAACAGCATGAATAGCTCTTCTTTCAAGGTAACAACACTGCAAGTATAGAGTTAATATCCTAAATCTGTGAGGTAGTCTATAATTAAAAAAAAAGAAAAGTAAACCAACTGGGCTCTTTTCCCAGAAAATCACTGAAGCACAAAATACCTGTGTCAGGAGAGAGGAACGGAGAAGAGAGAGAGAAGAGGGCAATAAAACTATGAAAGAAACCTAACTGACCAAATTTAATGAGAGAAATAGAAAAGTTATGCATTTTATAGGCAGTCAAATAAAATTTCCCCTCCAACCTAGAAAGGACCACACTCAAAGCATAAAGCAGAGTTTTCAGTTAAGAGAGGAAAATCCAAACAATTTATTTCATGAGACTGTGGGGAAATAACTTTATAGCTTAGCTTTTAAACCTTAAATTTGGCTTAAGTGTATTTTTAAAAGTTATGTTGTAGTTAGTTGAGATATTCCTAGTTCAGAAGCCATTTTGTTGTCTGTTTATAACTTACTAAGGGACTGTTCTCAACAAACTAAGGCTGAGTCCAGTTCTTATTTAGGACTTACTAGTTAAATTATGGTGTTCCCTAAGGTCTTAACCCTGTCTCTTCACCTTTCCTCTTTTGGCACACGTTTCCCCGGTGATCTTATCCACCCTAATGACTGCAGTGTTGGCTACATGCTGATGTTCCTGTCTCTGTCTCCATCTAGATCTCTCTCCAGACCTCCGTCTGTTCACCTATTGGACATTTCTATTCAAATCTTTCTTAAGTTTTAACAATATGTACAAAGACAATTTATAATTGTTGTTTTCTTCCCTCCCCCAAACTCAATTTTCTTCTGTTTTTTTTCTTTAATTTCACTTAATGACATTATTTCTTAATAGTCCATTCAAGAAAACAAATCAATCTCATTTCTTCCTGCTTTTGTATGTTTTCACTTGTCACAATCATTAGATTCTCCATTCTACTTCAGATATATCTCATTAATGTTTCCTCCTATCTATCCCTTTTCTACTGAACAAATTTAGATCTTTGTTACCTCTGAAGTGCAAAATTATAATAACCATTTAATAGATTCTCCAGCTTCTCTTCTCTCCCATCACCAATCTTTCTTCCACCCTTTTGCCCAAGTATAATTAGAACCTTACTCACTACAGAATGCTACTGTCTTCCTGTCATAGGAAGAGAAGGGCTAAACTATTTATCACATCAACCAGGGCTTTAGCAAATAAGCCTTACTTACTAACATTTTAGAAATAATCGAATATCTTCATTTCTCCTTCAGTTAAATTATAATGAGGGCATTTCATTCACTCTTTAAGACCCAGCCAAAATGCCATCTCCTTTGTCAGAATGAGTTTTCCATTCTGTTCAGTTCAGTTCAGTCACTAGTCGTGCCTGAGTCTCTGCGACTCCATGGACTGCAGCACGCCAGGCCTCCCTGTCCTTTGCCAACTCCAGGAGTTTACTCAGACTCATGTCCATTGAGTTGGTGATGCCATCCAACCATCTCATCCTCTGTCATCCCCTTCTCCTCCCACCTTCAATCTTTCCCAGCATCAGGGTCTTTTCCGATGAGCCAGTTCTTTGCATCAGGTGGCCAAAGTATTGGAGTTTCAGCTTCAGCATCAGTCCTTCCAATGAATATTCAGGACTGGTCTCCTTTAGGATGGACTGGTTGGATCTCCTTGCAGTCCAAGAGACTCTCAAGAGTCTTCTCCAACAATGTTCAAAAGCATACATTCTGTAGCATATTTGTATTTTTTTCTTACTGCTATTGTAGAAATAATTATATTTTTTAGAGTAATTGGCTAACTTTTGTCTGGGTGGCTATAGCCAGAGCTTTTCTAGAGTAGGTGTTATGTCTTTCACATCTTGCAATTCTCAGAACTTGATTAAAGAGCCTAGAACACAGGAGATATTTAAAAATCATTTGCTGATGGAATGAATGCATGACTTACTGGGAAGCTCTGAGGGTAGCCTTCTTGAGGTTTGCAGGAATTACCACTAGATGTCACTAGCACATTTCCAATATCAATGCCTGCACAGGGAGGACTAACCTTCACTGAGCACCTACTGTGTGCCAGGCCCTTTTAAATAGCTCTGTAAAGTAGGTATTATCACAAATCTACCTTGGAAGCAGGTGCTTGGAATGATTAACAGATCATAAAGCTGGTACAATGTAACTGCAGAAATTGTTCATCACTCAGTCGTGTCCGACTGTGCAATGGTGGACAGTAGGTTACCAGGCCCCTCTGTCCATGGGATTTTTCTAGGGAAGAGTACTAGAGTGGGTTGTTCAGTGGGTTGTTCATTTTCTTGTTCAGGGGATCTTCCCAACCCAGGGATCGAACCATTATCTCCCACATTGCAGGCAGACTCTTTACCATCTCAGCCACAGGGAAGGCCCAGTACAGTAAAGATGGGATTAAAATATACAAGTGTCTGCCATGAAAGCCTTTGGGTTTCCCACAGTGGCAGCCACATTCTGTTTTCTGTTCTGATAACAGCCTCTGGCCTTCAAATGATAAATATAAAAAGCATATGTCAACATTTTTTTTTAACAAATTTAATCTTTACTGACAAAAGAAGCAGTTATCGGGTTAGATGTTCTTACTTAAGACCTCTCAAGTTAAAAGTCAGAAACTTTGCTTCTCGAATAAGCTTTTCCTGAATAGTCAGTTTGAAAACAAACTACCATTCATAGAAAACTTTTTAATTAAACATAATATAGATTTTGAACAAATGTGGTTAGATTGTTTTTTAGTACTTTATTTTTTTTTTCAATTAACACTTGAAAATTCATGTCTACTCTTTGTAGGTGATAAATTTAGTAATTTGGGCTGGGCACATGGATAAAATAGAGTCTCTACCTTTAAAAAGCTTTCAAAACTTAGTAACTCCTTAATTCAAAGTCAGGAACATCACATACTCTTACTATGGAGGGTATTTAATCTGAGACTCTGAAGTTTCAATAATATTTAGAGACCCCTAATCACTTTGATAATGTGACCATTGATTCTTGGACCATAAATACTTAAATCACATCCCTGAACATGATGAATGTCTATTTCCTGCCTGCTCAACTCAAAACATCATGTTATATTTTTAGACCCAATTTTGCCTGTGCAGAATCCAAAGCAAGACCCAGAACTTAAGGAGATGTATTTTTGTAGAATCTGCAATCAGAGGAGAACAGTTATAAGAAAGTATGATGAAATGGTGCTTCGACTTGAATGCTTGACTTGCACTTGGGTAGACCCCCGTCATCCTGTCTTCCTAATCTGGGTAGAGGGCACCAAGGCAGTCAGCCATTATACAAAAGAAAGAAAGATGATAGGGAGGTAGCTCATGCGTACATGCATGCTAAGTCACTTTAGTCGTGTCCGACACTGTGCAACTCTGTGGACTGTAGCCCCCAGGCTCCTCTGTCCATGGGATTCTCCAGGCAAGAATACTGGAGTGGGTTGCCATGCCCTTCTCCAGGGGATCTTCCTGATCTAAGGATCAAATCTGAGTCTCTTCCATTGGCAGTCAGGTTCTTTACTACTAGCACCGCCTGGGAAGCTGAGAGGTGCCTTTATACATCCCCATAAGTTTTATAGCTTCTCTTTAGTTTAAGCACCTTCAGTACAATATCAGACTGTCTAAACTTTCTGCCAAACTCAGTAGTGTTTGTTAATATTTTTGCTTTTTCTATTGCTAATTATTTATGGTAGTCAAACCATCAACTAATTTTAAATTGTACATTTATATACAACATGATTAAGTTTTGACAGATTTCTAAAGATGAGGAATTAATGTAGTCATGGAAACAGTTATCTTCATCACTTAATGTTTTATGTGTAGTGAGCTTGACTTTTATGTAAAATTAAATTAGGTGGTTTAAAAGTTATCAATATAAAATAATCCATTTTCAATTTATTCCAAAAAACTAGAAATAATGTCAAACCCCTGTGTTAGAAATGTGTAAAGAAAAGCATAAAGTCAAAGTTAAAGTGCCAACTGAATAGTAAATGGTTTTTATGTGATTTCTACAGAAATAGATATCTTTAGAAAATAAGCAAAAATACCTATCAATCTTTATTAATATTTGCATTGAATTAAGAGAGTTTTAAATTATGTGAGGTCATTAACAACACATTTCTCAAATAAAATGTGCCCAATTTGTACATCTTTCTTATCAGAAAATAGCAACAACTTATTTAAAAAAATAAAAGTAATAAAGTCTGGAGAAATACTCTGTGTATTCACTCCTCATGTCTTTTGCTTTCTACTTTTGCCTTGTATAAGTACACACTCAAAGCATTTCTTTATCTAGATATAATCCATAAATAAACGTTTGGGTTAATCAAGAGAGTTAGATGAAATAAGTTGGACAGAATAAAGCAAATACCAAACAATTTCAGCTATATGTGAAATCTAAGAAAACTACACAAACAAAACAGATTTATAGATACAGAAAACAAACTGGGGGTCACCAGAGGGGAGGGAGGCGGGGGTGGGGTTGGACAAAATAGGTAAAGAGAATTAAGAGTTACAAATTTATGAAATAAATAACTCACATAGATATATAGCATAGGGAATATGGATAATAATATTGTGATAACTTTGTATAGCAACCAGCTTACTGTAGCAGTTTATCCATAATGCATATAAATGTTGAATCACTGTGTTGTATACTTGAAACTAAAAAATAATGATAATAATAATAGAGGAAAATGTGGTGGTCACTCAGTGGCTTCTTTCTCGTGCTCCCCAAGCATCCTTGCTGTTTTGCAGTGAAAACCAAAGAAAGAAAATGTAAAACACTGTGGAAGCTCCAGGAATCCATAACATGTAGATTGCACACCTGGAGAGACAAGACAGCTTAGTGAGGAAAATGGCCTGGAGCAAATACCAGCTGGGTCACTTACTAGCTCCTCTAATAACAATGGCAAAGTATTAGAAATTGTGCTTCTGTTTTCTCATCCTTAAAATGGGAGGTAATAACAATATCGACCTCATAGGTTATTGTGAACATTAAAAGAGCTTGAATATGCAAAGCCATTTGAACAAGATATCTATATCATTAATGTTTTAAAGGTGTTTGTTGCTGCTGCTGCCTTTGTTGCTATAGTTAAAGGAAAGCGCAGATCAGAAATGTTAGGGACAAACTAGCCAATAGATTTCTTGTTTTTTTCCTCAAGTAATATCACAAAATCCAGGGGTCCTTTTATAATTGCAATTAACTATATTCACTGAGTGGAAAGTTTTGGAAATTTTTTAAAAATAATTTCAAACCAGCCCAGGTGGGATGCATGAGACAAGTGCTTGGGCCTGGTACACTGGGAAGACCCAGAGGAATCGGGTGGAGAGGGAGATGGGAGGGGGGATCGGGATGGGGAATAAGTGTAAATCTATGGCTGATTCATATCAATGTATGACAAAACCCACTGAAATGTTGTGAAGTAATTAGCCTCCAACTAATAAAAAAATTAAAAAAAAAAATAATAATTTCAAAAGAAAAAGAATGAGTTAAAACCCTAACCCTAAATGAGGCATTAGTGATTTTTAATAGTTTATTATATTTATTAAGCTATTTTACTATAGTTAAATTTTTATAGAGTTTTTTCCTTGTTTGCTCTAATGGAAAACTGAGTAGAAAGTCTGTCTGTGAAGTCTGCCAATGAATCATTGACAGAATAAGGAAACCTCTGTTCAGGTCACAAACCATAAAAAGGGCACCACCTGATGGCAGAATGTTCTGATTGCAGGTAAGAAGCTAAATAGAAACAATCGACTTTTAGTGCTAAGCTGACAAATCGAAATAATAAAGTATCATGCATTCCCACAACATCCATCTATCTATGTAAACCTTGGTTTCCTATAAATGAGCCTTGAGTCTCAGCAGAGCTGGTGAAGGACAGGGAGGCCTGGCGTGCTGCAGTCAGACACGATCGAGCAACTGAACTAAACTGAGTCTTAGCAGGACTGAAAAACAATTGGAGATTGTGAATATTGCTGTTGAATGTAAGTTTGCAGAGGCATCTTCGTGTATTATGCTTTGAACCAGTCAGCATGGGTTCAAATCCTGACTTCACCTTTTATTATCTGTTGAATGACCTAAAACAAGGTAGTCAACTTCATGCTCAGGCTTCTTGTATAGTACCTACTCAGAATTATTGTGGAGTAAATAGCTTGTATTTATAAGGTTCTTAGGATAATTCTGATGCAGAGTAAGTGCCGTGTAAAGTGCTTATTAAGTAGATAGAAGTACTTTATTGTGTATTCATATCAGCAGATTTTATAAGTTGAGAGAAAAAACATCTTTTAAAGATACGTTAGTACCATACACAAAAATAAACTCAAAATGTGTTAAAGATCTAAATGTAAGACCAGAAACTATAAAACTCCTAGAGGAGAACATAGGCAAAACACTCTCCGACATGAATCACAGCAGGATCCTCTATGACCCA